>NC_142892.1:8128500-8455500 GCF_054131105.1 Drosophila navojoa | reverse complement strand
TCGGCCGCTTGCAAGCAGCAAGAGCGAAAAACCAGAGCACAAATTCTATTGTGTTTTCATTTGAATTTAATATTTTATATTGCTCTGCAGCCCACAGGAGCAGCAGCAGGCAGAAGAGCTTGATGTGGACTAATATATGGCCAGCCAAGGGAATGCAATTGGATGCACTGCAATTCGGCTGATGTATACCCTATATAGCTGCTGTTTGCAGGGTATCAGAGCAACAACTGCAACAGCTATATCAGAAATTGCAATCGCAATCGCCATTAAGTTTGCCTTCTGCGGTTTGCTGCAGCTGCAAATACGCAAGTGTGGGTGTGTGAGCTAGTATATGTATTTGTGTGCGTGTGTGTGTGTGATTGTTTTTGAGTGTTGTGACATGTCACTTGCATGGCCTGCAATTAAAAGTTTAACTATAAATGCCTACAATGCGGTTTTGACTGTTTGCCAACAAGATGTTGTCCTTGTCATAGATTGTTGTCGTTGTTGTTGTTGTTGTTGTTGCTGTGATTGATTAAGTTTAATAAATAATACAAGACCACATGACACCTGGCAATCAAAGGAGCAGCTAACGAGAAGATAACTTTAAAATATATAGATATATTTATTTCGGGGTCACGTCTCCTCCCTGGCGGCCGATAGACATCAATTGTCAGTCGAAATGACCCAAAACCCAAGCTGGAATTTATGTGCCACATGCGTATCAAATTGTATTTGCCAAAATCATTGCCACAACTATAAATTCAAGTTTTCAGGCCGAAATGCCGATCTGCTGCCCGAACCCAAATATTAACGTACGCAATTAAAATTCGACAGCATCGACAGAAAGAAAGAGAGAAAAGAGAGAAAAAAAGTCTCGGTGCCAAGTGACATTTTGAAACGCCATTTGTGACCCTTTTCCAAGCGATTGAATTGAATCCTGTCTGCCGAGCACAAAATAAAGGGAAGAACATAATAATGTTGAGATGGGAAAGTGCGTGCCGGAAAATGGCAGCAGAAGGCTGAGTGAAATACGAACTGCGTGCTTGCTGTAGATTGCCATTCCAGTTGCCATTGGAGGGCCCTGGGATTACTGCTCCTGATTGGAAAATCTATGATGATCATTAATAAAAACAAGTGGACATTGTCGAAAATGCCAAACAATAACCGAAAGGGCCAGAGACCTACCGGCTCTAATCAGGCTATCACGTGGCCAAATTCGAATGCAGATGCTGCTTATTATCATCGGCCTGTGCTTGAGACTGCTTGAGTGTGTCGAGTCCCTGGTCTTGTATGGCTGCCCGGCATCTTATGCATTATACGCACCACTTCAGTCTTTGTAAATATTATTTTAATATCTTGTCAGCCAACCAGATATGCCCTCACACACACACACACACACACACATACTCACTCTCACACAGGCATGTCCTGAGACTTGGCTTTCTTCGAGACATGAATGCTTTGACTTGTTGTTGGCTCTTAGCTGGTTTCTTGCTGTTTTCATTCCGTTCCAAACTTTGTGCAACAAACAATGCTTCATTATAAGCTTCAGCGGTAAGGCCAGAGGTGATAAGCCCTGCCAGATGCAGGCAGTCAGCCAGCCTTTCTACCCAGCCAGCCAGCCAGCGAAGCAGTCAAAACCAGGCAACTTCTTGTAGAGTAAACTTAATTTTATGTTTTCAGCTTTCGCAGCCTCATACAGCACTTACACACACACACACACACACACACATGACACTTGCTTGTACTTTGTATGAAATTTTACGAATATTTCATATATGAGTTATGTGTATGTGAGTGTGTGCGTCTCTGTGTGTGTGTGTGTGTTTGTGTTGCCTGGCTGTTGTTCTTGTCTTGTCGTGTCGCATCGTATCGCATGTTTTGTCAGCCGAAGTGGCTATGCAAAGACAAACAAACTAAAACAACAACAGCAGGAGCAGCAGCAGCAGCAGCAAGCAGCATCAGCAGGAGGAGGAAGAAGACCAACAACAGCAACAAAAGCATTGCGCAAAAATGTTGTCAATCAACGTTACGGATAACAAGTTACACAAAGACTCACTCTAAAGACAAAGGCTGAAATTTAGCCGAATACCGAAGGGCTCGTAGCTCAAAGGGTTTTCGAATGCCATCACAAAATGCACGCCAATATTCTTAAATTCTTAATCAAGTTTCGTTTAAGCGTTTGGCCGCCATTTAAGATAGTTGTAAACTCGATCAATGATGCATTAACTGGTTTACTTTACTTTAAGTATTCAGCGAGGAGTATCTGAAGTGGAAATGGAGAAAACTTAATATATTTATTTACAGAACAATTAAATTTTCTAGAATTATTAAAGAAACTCAAAATGTATAATTTAATTCTGAATGCAGTTTCGTCTTATTTTAGAAATTAATCATGCGAGCAGTTGATGCACATTCCGATTGAAATGATTTAATGAAGGACATTCAAATTAATCAACGCTGAGCTGTGAATAAAACAAATATGACAGCTGTGCAGTCAAGCCGAACTGAAACAACTCCCGGACACACACACATACATACACACACACACATGTCACAGTAGCCACATTTCAATTTTCGCTGTGTGCCATGTAATTTGCTTGGATAATTTATATGCATGCCGCGCGTATAGAAGACACTCCCACAACAGGTTCATGCACAGGTTCAGGTTGAGACTCGAGTGCGAAATGAAATAAATTTTGCAGCATCATTTAAGCTTAATTAAGACGGCAGCCGCAGCCGCAGCCGGCGAAAGGCAGCATCGCTCGCTGAATGAGGGCGTAGAATGTTGGCAACAAAAGCCGCGCAATGCATTGCGCAGCACATAAATAAATAAGTAACTGAGTGGTTGAGTGGTTAAGTGGTTGCCAACAGTGCCAGCCACCGACGGCGACGCCGCTGTCGCTGTCGCTGTCGACGTCAACGCCAAGGTGCCGACTGCGTGCCACATGCATACTCGAGTGGCAATCAGCGCGCCGTCCAGTTTAGCTTCAATGACAGCCCATCGAGCAGAGCTGCGAGCAGTTGGCTCTGTTCACTGGCGGTATTTCCAGTCGACTCATGTTGCCACGCATAAAACTACTTAGACAATGTCAAAAGGCATCATTATTCATGCTAGCGTGCGCTGTAGCTGTAGCAGTGGCAATCCCCGCACGATTCTCCAGTTTCCATTCTCCATTCTTCGACAGGACAAGCCAATTCCAATCAGAATAGCGCTCGTCATGTTGCATTAGTGGGAAATTAATGGTGCGAGGAGTCGGCCTGAGCCCAATAGCAGCTCAACTATTGACGCCTGATGTTGATTTTTAATTACCCATACACACACACACACGCACAGGCAAACACATGGGCACACCTACATCCAGATGCAGACAGAAGATATCAAAGGCAATGAAGTGTGCCGAAATTGACTACAAATTCAATGCCATAAAACACCCCCAATAAGCAGGCAATTAGTAGGCACCAAATTCATTGAGCTACGGGTTCAAAGTGTTACACATTAGGCATGATTTTAGTGAAACAGGATCAAATTCCACAAAATTACCCAAGTTGCTTGTGGCTGGCAAATTAAGTGACTGCCTTCGGAATACCCTTTGATGCAAAGTCAATGAATCTTCTTCGGGCATTGCCTTCAAGAGCATCTTCAGAGCAGTGCTGCGAAACCTGATGCCGTTATCATACACATAAATATGCCTCCTACTCAGCAGGGTAGACAAAATATGCCAAAAATATAGAGGCATGAAAATTACAAAAGTTTTCTTAATTGCTTCACGCAGTCGTTGCGTCCGTTCCCGTTGCGTTCGTTGTCCTCTCAAATTAAACGCAAGTATGCAAAGTCATTGTATGAAAAGCCCACCAGCCCATCAGCCAGTCAGTGGGCGTGCACAGCCTGCGTAATGATTAAGCAAACACTCAATCACCCCTTCCCAAACAGCACATTCAATGCCATTCCACACACACACATACACACACACACTTCCTCACAGAGGCCTGAAATGAAGCACATTCAGCTGGGGCAATTGAATTTTTTTTTTCTTCTGTTTTTGCCTGCGCATATTGCCCAACAGCTCGACGGCTTGGCTTTAAAGCTGTTGCATGCTTGTCTGGGAGATTTTGCAAAATATGTAGCATACTTTTATGGGCGGCAAAAAAAGAAAGAAGAAGAGATGAGAAGCTCAGCTGCAGTTTTATTAAAAGTGAATGCAATATTTACAGAAAATTTGTGCAATTTTCTGTGCAATGGGTATTAAGCGTATTAAGCTTAAGCGTCTATCGTATGCATGCCACGCCTATGGAGGCGGCAATACATGCATACAAATGCGCGTCATATGCTGGAAACCTTTTGTTTAATGAAGCCGAAGTTGAGAGCGGCCATAGATGTCTCTGTATAAGTAAGTCTGTGCGCGTGTGTGTACGTGTATGTGTGTGTGTGTGTGTGTGAAGGCGTGCATGTGGAAAAACAGCTTTCGAATGAATGCAAGTTTTAATCCTTGAAATATGATTTGAGTGCAAATATTTTGCATAACCATGAGCTCGACTCTTCCATATAGACACACACATGCAGTCACTTGCGGTTTGCCTACATGAGTGTCTGTGTGTGTGTGTGTGTGAGGTTTTTGCCTGCCTCGTGATGTAAGCAGTGACACAATTTCATTTTTCTTGTGCGTGTGTATATGTGTGTGTGTGCGTGTGTGCACTTGTACTTGCCAACCGCAAACACTTCACTCGCCGTGCCTGGGCCAGCCGAACAGCCCCCTGCCCTGACTTCTCCTGCCGCTGCCCAGGGTGGGCGCCATATCCCATTTTCATTCCCAGTGCGTTCATTTTTGCAGCTGCTTGCGGTTTTGAAATGCATTTGCCCCGGCATTCGCTGATGCCCTTTCAGTGGTTCAGTGGCTCAGTGGTTCATTTCTAAATTGAAACTAAAGAGTTGCCAGTGGCTGCCATTGTGGCCACTTGTACACCGTCCAACCACGCTCAACGGTCGACGGCCGACGGCCGACGGCCGACGGTCGGCGGGCAGCTGGCTTAATGAACAAACTTTATCTCTGTCGCACTCTCTAAGCCGATGACAAAAGTCAAGCTGCAGCCTGACGAGGCTGACGAGTGCTGTCAAGATATAAAGTGTGTGGCCATGCAGAGGCTGTGACATTTTGATTTTTTTCTGAATTTTCACCTGATGCGTGCTTCTTATTTATTTTTCACTGTCGCTCGCTGCTAGCAAATGTCGCACGCTGAAAAGTTGCTGCCACAACATTTTTTTGCTCTCTTTTCTGCACTTTTGTCAACGAGTTTTTAATATTTTCTGACGAAAGGCGCAAAAACGCACTCGTACTTGCAAATAGCACGAAAAAACAGTAGAGTTCCTGTAAATGGAGACATATGATATTTCCCAAAACTTGTTGGCTTATGAACTTAAAGGCAAATTCCGAAATATTTTCATTTTTTTCTCCATTTAATTTGTTTTTAACCTAATATGCTTCGTGTAGCCCGCAAAAAAATTGGTTAAAAGTGCATTTATGTGGCTTTCCATAAATATTTTTGTACATCAGCTTTGCATATGACATAAAAAAATGGGAAAAATTCCAACTGTCAAATGAATTATTAAAAACTAGGCTTCGGGGCGTATGCGTGATATTTGTTTACATATTTAAAAGTGCTGCGCAGCATAGCTCTTAATACCTATAAACTGTGTGCACACAAGTAAAATTTGATCAATTTCTAATTAGCCGATGCAAGATATTAATTGAATTTGATTTTGCCCTGGCAACTCGTTGCAGATTTGACAAATGGCGGCGTGCATGGACCCATCGAGGGCTACAACTCGTTGGATGAGCTGGCAACGACGCCGTCAGGACTGGCCACGATTCCCACTGCCGCCTACACGCATCCCAAATGGATGGAGCCGTATTTTGATCCCTCGACGCCCCGCAATGTCACCGCCCTCATGGGCAAATCCGCGTATCTCAGTTGCCGCGTGCGCAATTTGGCCAACAAAACGGTGAGTGCCAACAACTAACAGCTAGCAGCAGCAGCAGCAGCAGCAGCTAGATGGCTAAAACTTTTCGCCTGTTCGTGACGATCCGCTGCAGCCTTTAAAGTTTTTTGACATTACCCGCCCCGCCAACCGGGCGATGTGTGTCGCTGACGCCCATTCAGCCGGCTATCACGCCCACCAACTGTTTGGTTATTCTCAGCTTCGCCCAGCTCGCTCTGGCTGTGCTCGTAATTGTTGACTTCGTTGATTTGCCAACCTGGTCGACAGACGCGTTGCCAAAATGTAATTCCCCTAGCATGACTGCGAAATTTTTAATTAGTTACACGCCCACCCCATTTTGTTGTTGTTGTTGTTGTTTTTTTATATTTTTATTTTTGTTTTGTCTGCGACGTGCCGAGCTGCGTGGGGCTGCGCAAAAGGACCTTTTCTTGATGGCAGCCTAGAGTGGGAGAGGTCGCGTCCTGCGTCCTAAGTCCGTATTAAGTTGTTTTCTTTTTAGAAATTTAGAAATTGTTTCATTCAGTTCTGCTGTAAGCGGCAGACTGTTATTGCAATTGTTTCCTTTGTTTATCTGCTTTAATTGCGCCCTGCCACGTTATGTCATCCATTTAAGAGACAGCCTGCCAAGCCGTAGCTCCCAAGGCAACCTGCTGCTGCCTGTGATCGACTAAGACTGCTAGCTACACTGCTCAACAAATATGTGAGACTGTAAGTTACAGTTATGAAAGCTAAAGGATCTCTCAGCTGGACTAGCTAGAGCTGTTCAATAGATATGCCTCTTGATGGTCTCAACTTAGTTTCTGATGATGATAACGATGATATATGATAATGGCCTTCTTTAAAATATTAATTAGTACCTCGTTTGCTCCTTCGGAATACATATTTGGAGTAAAGTGTAACTTATTAAATGGAATGAAATGTCTGACTGTCAGAGATGCCATCTGTGCGTGACAATTTTTTATCGGCGCTTCTCTCTGAACTTTTTTAATATGCGTAACAGACAAGTTTATGAATAATTAGGCAACGAAAGTGTTGCGCAGTGCGATTAATCATTGGAGTCCCCCAAAGAGCGGCACGTGCCCGCTGCCCGGGGTGCACAGCGGGGCAGTGGCGCGGCCAGGCAGAGCCGGGAGCTGGGTGGCAAAAAGTGCTTGCCGAAAAGATTCGAACGCTCATTAACAAACAATGCGTCGCACGCGGCGCTAAGGCAAACAAACAGGGCTTCAAATGCCAAAAACCAACAAACTTTGAGCACACGCGCTGAACTACCGAGCACTTGACATAAATGCGCCAACGGCAAGAGCAGCCAGCAGTAGGAGTAGTAGCAGTGGCGAGGGAGCTGGAGGGGCAGCGGCAGCAGGAGTTTGTGGCACCCAGAAGTAGTTGCAGCATGCAGCAACTTTTAATTTCTTGGCAACACACAAAAG
Source organism: Drosophila navojoa (assembly GCF_054131105.1). Lineage (NCBI taxonomy): Eukaryota > Metazoa > Arthropoda > Insecta > Diptera > Drosophilidae > Drosophila > Drosophila navojoa. The sequence continues at coordinate 8,448,093 of NC_142892.1, read as the reverse complement.
CGTCGAGTGGAGGGTGCCACACGTCAGCGACTAACTGCTGTGGGCGGTTGGCCCTTTTTGGCTGGCCACGCCCATCGGAACTCACGCCATCACGCTGCCATGCTGCCACTGTCACCCCCTTGCCACAAAACACTTGCAATTGCATTTAAGCGCGAAATTATTTAAACAATTTCGTGAAAATTGCACTCGCCACACGCGTCAACAGCACTTGGCGCAGTCCGAGCCGAGAAAACCAAACAACAAACCGAAACGAGCTCAGCAGGACATGTTGGGTGCAGATTTGATGGGTGTGTGTGTGTGCTTAAAGGGGGGTGAGTAACAAGTCTGTGTGTGTGTGTTGCTGCTAATATGCCAGAGACTGGGCATTGAGGCAAAGGGGAGCTGCGTGCACTGGGACATTGTCAGGCGATGCGTGTTTTGTTGCAGTTGCTGCTGCTGCTGCTGCTGCTGTTGTTGTTGTTGTTGTTGTTGCTGATGGAGCACAGCGTGCACTTGTTAATTACACTTTAATTTGTTGCGTAAAATGTTTGTTTAATGGCAGCCCCTTGTCGACATGTTTTTCACACTTTTATACACTCATTGCGGTCCACATGCGTCCCTCAAAGCTGCCGAAGCGACAGTCCGCCAAGTGGCTCCGGCTTGTTCGATGTGTGTGTGAGGCTTGTCATTGTTTAGTGTGCAACAACATTTCGTATAATTAAACGCACGCACCAAAATGTGCCACGCCCCGCGTGCGGGGCGAACTGCAGGCAACATTTTGTAAGTTTTTGAAGCACAGCAACTGGCAACTGCGATAATTTTGCATTTGCATTTGACTTAATAAGTTGTGCATATCAAGTGTCAGACAGAGGCAGCGACAGAGACAGAGATAGAGAGAGAGCGAGAGAGAGATAGAGAGAGATAGAGCGCAATGCTGTTTAGCATTAAGCTTACAAAGTTGTAACTCAGCGCTGCAAGTACTTAAAAAGTTTGTTATAATTAAGCCAAAGCTAAAAACAACTCAAAACTCACCAGCAGCAAAAGAGCCAAAAAAGCAACAACTGTTTCAAGCGCACTCTCGGCATGCCCGTGCCCAGATTCATCAAGGACCACGACACGGCCATAAACTTGCCGTAGCCAAACAACAACGGCGGCAGCAGGAGCAGCAGCAACAACAAGCTCACGTTGCGTATACGTCATGTGTGCCATCAACTTGGATGAGATACGCGTCCATTAACAATGAGAGAATACGCCATGGCTGCTGATTAATCGCTGAAGGACATCCATCCGGCTCACACACGCACACACATGCACACACACACACAGTCCGAAAAGAAAAGGATATTGAAGAACCCTGCGAAACCCTTGCGCATTTCACTCGATTTTGATTACACTGCGACAGCAATTCGCTTTTCAATTGCTGCATTTTTAATGCCAGCTTTTTACCTCTGGCCATAAACAAAAAGATTTTGGGGCTGTTATACCCAGCCTTTTGTCTGGCGGCTAGAATGGGGTATGTCGATTATAGAAATGGCAGAGTGGCAGAGAAACATTGGGCAATATCCATTTAAAATTTCCCCTTGATCAAATAAGTCACCCCGTTTCGATTATCTTTGCTTTCGTTTCTTTTCGACCATAAAACATTTCCTGCCCCCTCGGATTGCCCACACTGAGATATCGAGTACTTCATTTGATTGACATTTCGTGCAATATCTTTGTTTGCTTGCTTTTCGTTTTTTCCATGCAGGTATCCTGGATACGGCATCGGGACATACACATATTGACAGTGGGCTCCTATACGTACACGTCCGATCAGAGGTTTCAGGCCACACATCATCAGGACACCGACGACTGGACGCTGCAGATAAAATGGGCCCAGAAGCGAGATGCGGGCATGTACGAGTGCCAGATATCAACCCAGCCCGTTCGCAGTTATTTTGTACGTCTAAATGTTGTCGGTGAGTACGAATGCGAGTGCGAGCATGAGTCTGAGCAGGTGAAGACAACGATTACGCTTGTGTGTGGCGAGCATCGGCTCAGCATAGGCATTGACATTGGCGGCGACAGGGACAGCGACAGGGACGGCGGCGGTGCCTCTGGCTCTCGCTTTGGCTTCATAAAATAAAAAAATCAACCATTTGTCGCAAATAACAAAGCCAAAGGACACTCGCGCCATGAAGGCAAGCAAAAAAGTTGTTGAGCAAATAAATTACATACAGCAAACGAGTGAGCAACACGCACGGCCCAAAGACGCAGCGACGAAGACGACGCCGAGCATAAGGATGAGCACGACGATGAGGCGGAGAATGAGGATGCGAATGGGCACAATGTCGAGTGGCAAGGCGATGGAACGTCGAGGACTTGCTTTTTATACGACAATAATTTCATTTTATCTTGTAGTTTATTATTCTACAGTGTCAGCCAGGCTAGCAGAGCTCGAGCCTCCTACCTATGCGGCCGGCCCGTCAGCTTTGCCCGTGTCTGACTCGTTTTAACAGCATTTCTTTTTCCTATGCCCCTCACCCCCCTCTCTACACACAGCCTCATCTCGTTTCTCTTTCCACTTTTATTTTTTTCGGTGACTCGTCTGCTGTTTTTCATTGGTGTTTCCTGTTGACAGTGCCAACGGCGACCATACTTGGCGGACCTGACCTTCATGTTGATAAAGGCAGCACCATAAATCTCACTTGCACTGTGAAGTTCAGCCCCGAGCCGCCGGCCTACATATTCTGGTACCATCACGAGGAGGTAATTAAACTTTATTGTAACAATTGTACCGAAAATTTGGTTTCTTCTCTTTGTTTTTCTCCTATTCTATTTTTATCATTTTCTGTTTTATGTGCCAATGTGACAGTCAGCCTAGCTGACAGTTCAACTAGTTGTTAAAACAAATGAAATATGCCTGAGACACATTTTTAATTACATACTTGCTAGAATTGAATTACAATTTATTTTCACCGATAAATTATTTGTTTCTGCCCCGCCTCAGCCCTATGGCATCGCTGCACTGCAACTTCAATCAGAAAAGTTATCGCTTCACCGCATCTGCACTGCCTGCCGATGACATAATTTAAAGTGACAGTCGCTGATTTTACTTTCCGAGTGGTTTCAATGTGCAAATGAACACAGTTGCATGTGGCAAGTGGACAAAAAGTGGGTCAATGGCGCTGCAGTGCGAATATCAGCTGAACATGAAAAACATGAAAACAACAGCCTGCTCATCCAGGTGGTTGCATTATCCTTGGTCGCCTCGCCCTGTTGTCCGACAATTAGTTGTGTTAGTTGCAAGCGATTTAAATAGCATAAACAGCCTGGCTAATTGCGCGGCATTAAAAGCGCTTAAAGCGCTCCATGAGCAGGGTCACTCACAGCAAGAGAGAGACAGAGAGAGAGTGAGAGAGAGGGATTGAGAGTCCTAGACGTGGTCGTTATAGTGCCCAGCTAATTGCAATGCAAATGCCAAGCGAAACAGCGACGAAAAATGGAGTAAAAAAAATAAAAAGAGAAAATGTGACTTGGGCCAAAGGCAAAGAGAAGGCGCTTGTGCTGGCAACGTGTTAAAAAGTGCACAAATCCTGCTGCCAACTGCTGTTGCAGTTGCTGCTGCTGCCGCTGCCGCTGCCTCTGCCGCTGCTCCCGCCTCTGCTGCTGCTCACTTCTGGCTGGCACTTGTACTTCTGGAATTTTCTAATTAAAATCCTTGCAGAGCCACGCGCCACAATTGTGTGCCTCTGGCAGGTGGCCTTACAAGAATGTGAGTGTGTGTGAGTGTGTGTGTGTGTGTGGTGTGGCATGTGTGTTGGGTGTGTGTGTGCAGCCACAACCTTAGCCCAAGTCGAGCGTCCTCGCCCAGCCTGCACAGGGATTATTTACGATCCATGCAAATTTGCTGTTAATTAGTTTAATGGATGGATAAACTTAGTTGATGCACTTGCCGCTGCCAGGCGCTGCGCTTAAATGTATGCAACACTTTTTTCGTTCGCGCACATCCGCTCGCTAATTGTAATTAACGTGTTACATATTTCCTCTCTCGGTGTTGGCTCGCCTGACTCTCGCTTCCCTTGCTTCGCTGGCGTTTCCGCATTGGCTTCTGGCATATGTCCGTCCGCAACGAGGGTCGGCCATAAGTTGGCTGCGCATTATGACATGGTCATGGAGTAATTAAAACTAAGCTTAAGTCCAGCTTACGCTGTAACTTCTCGAGCGGCCCTCGCTGTCAGCACTTGTAATATGCAGAGCGCTTAAGTGTGCGGTCGGCGAAAGTTTCCTGAACTGTTGAGTGGACTTAGCCAGCTATTAGCTGGCTGTCAGCCTCGGCACCAGTGCACTGGCAGCTGCTGTTCCGACAGCAGGACAGACTTTTATGTACATTTAACTGCTTTGGTTTTTTGTTATGCTCGATTATTGTGCTGCCAAGTGCCACATAAATCGGATATATGCGCATTTTTAGTATTTTACTTTTATTTGCCTCTGTTCTGTTGTGTGTGTGCTCCAAACATCTGCAGCTCTCCAATGGGGTAGTAAAATTGTAAATTTTTGATGCAGCCGCTTCTGTAGCAAAATATTATTCCAATTCACGTGGACAGTGGGGAGGGCGGTGTCAGTTGCCGTTTGGCATTTACCAGTATGTCAGCTCGTCTGTCTGTCTGTCTGTCTGTCTGTCTGCCTGACAGCATGTCTGTCAGGGTAAGCCGTCGCTTTCATTAACCAATTTGCGCTGAACAATAGCAGCAACAGCAACAAAAAAACAACTACAACCACAGGCATTATAATACAAATACGAAATTTATGCTGATAGCGCCGACAGCAATGGACTATAATGGCAACCAGACTTTTGTTAGTTGCCACCCTCCCCGGCCCCTTCATCTGCTCCCTGCCCCGATTCGCGCCGATAGGCAAACTTTTTACTTGCCTGTGCAAAAGTTGTTAAGCCAAAGTTTCGGGCATTGTCATTGTTTTTTTTATTTTTTTTTATGTGTCTATCCACAGTTTCATACCTACAGCCATACGCCGTATGCTTTAACCGTGGCCATAGAAACAGCTGCATGTACGTTTCCCTATCGTCATCATTATCGGCGACGCCAACTTTTCTTTCATTTTTCATATTATTGCAAATGCCGTCGATTAGTTGAGATTAGACAGCAAATTATGCGCCCGCCGCCCCCGCGTCCACAATGCCACACTGCCCCTCCAGCCCGCTCTGTCAGCCAATGGAGCGCTGCTAATATACTACAGCTGCTCATTTCCTCTGGCTCTGTTGTTGGCTCCATTTTCTTGTCGCTGTCAGCGACATGATGTGTTAATGTCAGCTACTTGCTCTGCTCTTTTCCGTCAATTCTCTCTCTATCTATCTCTGTTCAATCTGGCCTTGCTCTCTGAACTTGCCCCGTGTATCGGTATTGATACTGGTAAATTATTCTGGTATTTGTTTTTGTCAGCGCTTTGAGCATCTGGTCCACTTGCCGACTCAACATGCATCTGGATTTGGCTGCTGGAAGTCGACAGACGACAGTCGACATTTGACTCTTGCCCTGCTGTTTACCCCCTATGCCCTAATCGATAATGAAGTTGACTTTGATGGCGGTTGCCATCGGTCGCACAAAAGGCCATCGTCATAATGAGCTCTTAGTCCAAATGAGCCCGAGTCAGGCGCTCGCCCACTTGATTAGCATAATTTTTGCAGCCAACTAACTATAAGTGGCGCCCACTCTGTCTGCTGTCTGCTGTCTGCTCACGTCACTCTCGCTCTCCCCTGGGAGCTAAAGAGCCTTTAAGTCAACTTTAATCATGCGCGCCGTTATCAAATTCCAATTAAAATCGCAATTTTAAACGCATTTTCATCTGATAGGCGACAGCAGCAAGTAGGGGGCAGAGGGGGGCAGATGACTGAACAGTAAACAAGACTCACTGACATGTCGCTGATTTGTAATGTCAGTCAAGCGCAGCTGTTGCTACACTCCCCACACACACACACAGTCGGCTGCCCCGCCACCCACTGCTGTCACACGCATTTGAAAATTACAACAAAAATTTAATGCGAAATTCAAGCATACGCGTTAAAAAACACACTCTCGAAAAAAAAACAAAGTGAGCGGCACTCGCTTATTATTATTTGCCAGCACCCATCTCTCCATCAGCATAAAAAAAAGTACATTTGCTGCTCCTCAGCCATTGTTCTCACATTATGTTTGACTGCTCAGAGCGGGCGGAGCACCCACTCTGCCCTGCTCTGCTCTGCTCTGCCTACACTCACTCACTAACCGGGCCTCTCGGCGTAATGCTCTTCCATTTGCAGGTCATTAATTATGATTCATCAAGAGGCGGCGTGTCGGTAATTACCGAAAAGGGCGATGTGACAACCTCATTTCTGCTCATACAGAATGCAGATCTGGCCGATTCCGGCAAATACTCGTGCTCCCCCTCCAACGCAGATGTTGCCAGTGTGCGTGTGCATGTTCTAAATGGTAAGTACCTACCGACATAGCCCGACTACAACGACGACTGCTGTGAGTGCAGCTCACACACACCAACGCACCGACACCCGCCCACACACACACACAGACGCACGCACTCACACAGATTTTAACGCTAATGTATGTACGTGCAGCTACTGTCTGTGCGCTGTGCAAGAAAAAAGTGTTGCATGCTTCTAGGCGCCGCTCGTAACAGCACAGCAAAGCCTGGCACAGTGTGGGATGTGTGCGACTGACTATAAACGTTGTGTGAGTGCTGCAAAGTGATTGATTACCTTGGCATATATGCGATACAGTGATTGCACAAAGATGGGGCTTATTAGCGAAAACTATCGAATGGCTTAAAGACAAGACTATCCCAGCTGCAGACTCTCTGTTATCATTATATTTTACATATTTAAACATTTTTCTTTTTGTTACTCGATTAGAGGGTATTCAGAAGCCCGCATTGAAAGCGGTAAACACTTTACATGAAGTGGCATGAAGTAGCAGCCGAGGCAGCTGTTGTCATGCTGCATGCCTCTGTCGCTGATGTTTTTGGCATTTTAGCAAATTTGTGCGCAATTTCCAATGGCGCAGAGGCGTAGGGCCGGGACGAGAGGGGGCCGCAATGGACACACAATGTTTTTGGGCCCAGGGCCATGGGCAACGGTGCATATAGATCCATGACAGCACAGCGGCAACCGCAACGGTGGGTCATTTTATGAAGTCACAATTGCGTGCGACGGTGTTGCATGCACTTGTCATGTGATTGACGTTGCCGCGAGCTAAGTGGCAAGTCGTGCCAAGCGTTAAGCGCGCCAGCCGCCAGACGGCAAGCGGCAATTGAAACGGCCAAAGACAATAGATACAAATCAGCTTAAGGCAGAATGGGCGGATGCGAATGCTGTTGTTGTTGTTGTTGGTGGTGGTGCTGCCACAAAACACGACTTCCGCTTTCAATTTGGCACAGTTCCGACATCTTGTGGCAGCCAGCTGGCCAGCTCGCCGCACATCTATAAATTGTGCAAGACGCCTGTTCAATTCGTTTGATTTCCACCCGGACTGGCCGCAAAGAACTGCAGCGCATAAATGGCCAGAGAAGAGCAGCAGCAGCAACAGCAGCAGAGAGCGAGGCAGCCAAGATGTGGGGCAGCAATATAGATGTTGCCCCAGGCGCCAGTTGTTGCTTGTTTTTGGGCACAAATGAAACACATAATCGCATCAATTATGAGCAAATTAATTAGCACAGTGCGGTTAATTGGCGAGGACGACGACGGCGACGACGATGGCGAACAGACGAAGACGAAGACGAGCAGCAGCCACAGGCCAGCCAAGTGAGTGGCAGGGCTGATGGCGTAGTGGCCATTTGGGGCGAGATCGTATGCGGATGCGAGCGACGTTAACAAATTGCAATCGGGACCTGGAATGGCTGGCAAGGAATTGTTGCAATTTGCCAGTATAATCGCTGTCGATTGGCGTGGATTTGACACAGTTAAAATAAATTACGTAATTGTGAAGGGAAAGCAACAACAGCAACGTCAACACAAATACAAACAGCAACAGCAACAACAACAACAACATCGAGTAAAACCACAGAACAATACAATGCCAGTGACAGCACACAGAATGGCATGCAATTTAAGCCGGTGCACACAGCTGGCAATGGGCTTGGCCTGAGGTTAGAGTCTCGATGCCCTCCATGCCATGAGAACGGGCCCGGCCCCGGTCTGCCCAGCTGGCACGTTTTTCAATCATGCTAACGGCGCCTGGGTGACCAAAGCCGACCAGCTCGCCTTCAGCCCTCAGCCTGGCTGGCCGCAGGCCGCAAATGGACCGCAAATGGCAGCGTGCGGAAATCCATGCTGCAGCTATTGTAAACGTTTGCCAGCCATTATGCATGAATGCATAGAAATACGTAGTGTCACACTTATACCACACCCCTCACCTTTGGTCCTGCTCCTGCCACTGCCCACTCGCCTGCAGGTGCAGCTGGGCGGTAACAAAATAATGAAGTGGCTGGCAGTGCAAACGACCTGGCCCACAGGCCACACTTTTCACTCTTCCAATCGCAAATACCACACAAAAATACTCGATGCACTCGCAGTACATGGAAATGAATATACTCTGCCCGAGCTATCAGCTAAAGGTTGGGATTAGGCTTATTTCGAATTAACTTGAATGAAAATGTAATTTCTATCTTGATAGCCAAATGTATTTCATGTCTAAATATTTCATTACAATTTTCCTTTAGAAGAATTTTAAAATTATTCCGTCTGCAGTCATATCTGTGTAGCTTCAGACAGTTTTAAGTTTGCGTTCAGCTACATCAGATATGAAATAGAAAAATGTAATTTAAAGATTTTTATTTAATTTTCATATTAATATATGCAGAGCCAGCCAAGACTTTTCTAATAAAAAAAAAAATAATAATACTCTATTCAAATATGCAAATTTTGTATGCCAAACGTGCGATGTTATCTCTTGTTGCTGTTGCTGTTGATGTTGCTGCTTCTGTTGCTGCTGTTGCTGTCCTCTTGATTGACACCACAACCAATGGCATTTCATGGCTAAGTCGATGACTAACAACAGCAAAATCTGGCTAACCCTCAAAAGCTGGTCCACAGTAGTGGGGGATGACTCTCTCTCTCTCTCTCTGTACCTCTCTCTCTCTCTCTCTTTGTGCGTGTGGGTGTATGGATTTTTGGGTAACAATGTGGCTGCGATTGCTGACAGCCACTACAATTCACGCGTTAATGGCATCAGTAGCGACAGCAGCAAAAACAACAACAACAACAGAAGCAACATGGGGGAAGGCAGAAGAAGGGGCACGACAAGGGCAACCCACAAGTTGTGACAGGCAAACAAAACGGAGCCTTCTCTTTGACCAACGTGCAACGTGGACGTGGCCTAACTTGTTAGCCATGACTAACACATACGCATACACACATGCCGTTCATGTCACTACGCAGTTGGCATAACAAACTGCAACAGATAGGAAAACAGAGGGGAGAGACAGAGAGAGAGAGAGAGATAGATTGAAGGGGCCAACAGACAGCGAACGTTATGGCATTTTTGGGAGTCGTGAGGCATGCTACACGCTTATTGACCCACAAAGTTATGCGTAGCGTTCGCATGGAGTGGAGCGTATTGAACCGTTGACACAAAGCCAATGCATGCAAGCGTATCAATAGTATGGAAATGGCCAACTGACAACCTATCTACGTCACTCACTACCTATCTCTCTCTCTCTAGCTAACCACCCTACCTATCTCTCTCTCTCTCTCTCATGTCCGTCTGGCTCAGCCAAGTTAGCCTGCAGCTGTTTCATTTGCAGTCAATCTGCGTGTAGAGCTTTGCCGTTTGAATTCAAATGCTGCTCGTGAGCTGCAAAGGTCTCTCGTTGCTTCTTACACTGTGCTACACAGGCGCATTTCTATTCACTATCGATCAAGCTTAACCGAGTTTCTTGCGCATTTTTAAATAACCGTTGCAAGGCTGCCCTGCGAAATATTTTCTGATTCAATTTCTTTGCCTTTTGCTCAAAATTCCCAGCATATTTACTTACTATATTTAATTTGTGTTCATTGAATCGTTCTTAATCTGATTTTGACTGGATTCGCAAGCTGCAACATTTTTTCCATTAAAATAAAGTGGTTCGCCTAATTTCTAATGGGTTTTTAAGCATAATTCAAAAACTTTTCTCTAGTGATTATATGAGATTTATTTGCGTTTGTTGTTTGTTTGGCGAATGCTATGCAAATAGATTCACAACTAGTCCAAAATGGCTTTAACTAAAGCTGGAACCGCAAACAAAAAACAACATCGACATTTTAATGAAGCGCAAAATAAACAAAAAGTTTTTCAATGCCGTTTGAATTGCGTGATTAAATGGAGTTGCCAACCACTGTGCGTTGGTCGGGCCACCTGTCTGGCTCGCAAACAACAACAGGTGAGGGTGTATGCGGGCAATCGACTGTTGAATTCAGTTAGCGCTTGCTTTCACTCGCTTAAATCGCTGTGACGGCTCTTCAATTTGGCTTCAAATTGAGCATAATGAAAACTTGCAGCACGGCATTTTTGCTGCCTGCTCCTGCCTGTTGGCATAGTGCGTGCTCCATTCAATTAATGTCCTTGCTATTTTAGTAGTTTGGCGCATGTGGCAGCTGTTGCGGTTATTTGTAAGCTGGGATCCTCGCTCGATTTCATATTGATATTTGTGTGACAGGGCATAAAGTCTTTGCCGGGGCGTAGTTTACACTTGAGAAATCAAACGAAAGCCCCTGACCGAATACATATAACATTCGATGGCAATCAGACCCAGAACAAATGTCCTGCCAGCTGCTGCTGCCGCTGCCGCTGCCGCTGCCCCAGCCAGCAACAACAAAAGTTCAACTTTCGATTTATTTTTGTCAGTTTGAAATTCCTTGGCTATTTGTGTAGCGCTTTTGTTGTCGCACAGCGTTTCCTGTGTCCTGGCTTAAGAGCCACTCCAGCTACTACTGCAGCACCTGCAATAAGACCAAGGGCTCGCCACGCTCATCAAATGCCAAATGCCAAGGAGCCATCGGAGCCGCAAAGCCTTGACCTGCCTACTAAGACAACGGACTCACGGCAAGCAGCAGCAGCCTCAGCAGGAGGAGCAGCATCAGCAGGAGGAGTACAGCAGTCAGTCCAGCTCTCATGGCTCGCTGCACGTATCGAAGTCACTGGCTGCTACACTTGAGCCACACGGCCAAACACACAAATCCTTTGGCCAACTTTAGCTTCGCTTGCAACCTTGTCTCGGTATGTGTGTGTGTGTGTGTCTCTCTGTGTGGGGATTAGCTTTGTATTTTGTCACAGGAAATTACATTTCGCCTTAAGGATGCCAGAGCGCAAAAATTTCGCTTCATTGTTTGCCCCAGTGTGTGTGGGCGTGTGGGTGAGCGTGTGAGTGGCCAGTGGCTGTGTGGGAGGGGAGGTCGCAGTCCAAAATAAGGTGCATGTCCTGTGCGACGCTTAAGGATTGCCACTATGACTACGACTACGACTTCGACTACGACTATGTTGTCGTTCTATCTAATCGTGTGTACGTGTACAAATGTCGTTGTGTGAGCTCAGGCCCGTTCCGCTCCACTCCGGTTGGGAGCCAACTGGCCAACATCCTTTTATCTGCAGCAAACGTAACTTTGGCTCCATTAGTATTTACACTACAACTTCCAGTTGGCATACATGCATGCACAGGTAATAAACACACGCACGCACACACACACACGTACAAATTCAACACTTCCTGTGTGTGCCCCAGTGTCAGCTCACGTGGCTACATCTCCTGGGCCAAATAACGGCATGTTCCAGCTAGCTGATCTAGAGACAACTAAACTTCGTTCAGCACTTAGCTCCAGCATCAGCATCAAAGCATCAGAGTCGCATTGCGTTGTGTGCGTGTATATTTAAATGACTCAGATGCCTCCGTGTTGATAGACGCCAAATAAGAAATACACTGCCCGAGAGCAGCTGCACTTTAATTCAGATGTGCGCCACCTGATAGCTGAGCAAATTGGCTCTGGGACTGGGATAAGAACCGAGCCAAAGGAGTGTGTGGACTGTGGAATGTGAGGAAATCCATTTTAATTACATTGCTGCATTGGAATTTCGAATGGCGAGCGAAATACGATGGCATACAGTGTATTTTAAAATCCCGTTGAGTTATTAATTAATTACGACAAATGGACCTACAATGAAGGAGCTGAGGCTTGAGCCCAAAAGTGGGGGATTATTCCAGTGGCGGAAGCTAAGTTGAAGCGTGGGTTAAATATGCAGGAATTTAAAGCAATCAATTGAAATTGAATTACTTGAGGAAAAGAGGCTAAGAAACACGAATTCCTGGAATAATATGGATAATTATAAAGCAGAGCTGGCTTATGGCTTTAAATTTAATCATATTACGCTTTGCATATCCAAACTTAGACTCTGCTTCCCTTCTGCCAACTTATTGTAAACAGTAAATACTATCTTAGCATGCTATCATGTTTTCTTTGAGTGTATCATGCACTGCAGAAGCTCTGGCTAAAAACTTTGGCCACAAGTTATGATAACATAGCCGTGAGCGCCTATGCCACAGTCAAGCTGCCTAGGCCACCGCCGCTTCCTCCCGCTGTTCATATGAAGTCAATCCTGGGAGATTGCTGTCTAACTTAATTCGGGCCGTGTTCAACGAGCCACTGAAAGCCGCAGCTAGTCTAACCAACTCCTTCATAGCACACGCACGCTTGCACACACACACACAGACACACGCATACCCTCACGCACACACTGGCATAAATCCGCAGCTAATAATATACGGCTTTTGTTTATTAGATTCATACATTTTGCAGGCAACTTGTGTGAAGCGTGCGTGTAGTGTGGGTGGTGTAGTGGGTCGGGGCGTGGCACTCATTATGTTTGCTTTTATGGCCGCACTGCGTGCCTCAATGGGGCAACCAACACCTCCTGGCAGCCAGCCTTCACAGCAGCCGAGCCTCTTTCAGCGCCAGCTTCTGTATGAAGTGATTTTAATAAAATTGGCAAAGCGTGTAGCTGGGTAGGTAAAAACAACTTGGCTAATACAACCGAGTGGGCGATGGGTGATGGGTGATGGGTGGTTCATGGACTGTGGCAAATGGCATGTAAATCCTGACCAGAAATCGCTGCCGTTGGCACATTTTTTCGGTCTATGACGGAATCGAGCACAAATTGCATGATTTACGTAATGGAATAAATAAAATAAATTGCTTAATTTACTGATAAATTACTTCAGCACACACACAAAGGCAGAGTGTGTTTGGTTGACACACACACACTGCTTATTAAACACATACCTTGTTTGTATGTGTTGTGGTTGGCTCCTTTGGCTTTTTACTTTGGCACTTTTTGTGAGATTAATTTTGGCCCCGGGGCAGTTTCTAGCAGTGCAACTGCCCAACATACAGAGAGGCACAGCCACACACACACACACGTATCCACATACGTATGGGAATGGATAAACTACGGCTACTTAAACTACAAACAAGCAGCTCTATGGCCAGGCAGGGACATGTATACACCTGGCCACAGCCAGCACTGACCTTAGCCTGGCCAACTAGCTGCTGGACGACGCATTTGCAGAGCCAGAGCTCCGGCCGAACGGCCCGCACCGCCGACCAGGCTCGTATATTTACAAAAGATTTATGCCAAAAGCTAATTTCATGGAAAAACGTATTGTTCTTGCCAGCTAGCGTATGAATGTGAGTGTGTGTGTGTATATATATATGTGTGGGTGTGGCTGGCTGTGTGTGCTCATGTTTTTAGGTCGAACAAAGGCAGTTTGCTGTTTAACTAAAAACAGTCTGTCCGCTGTGAGACTTGACTCGAATCTAATTATTTATGTTAATCGCTCTCTAAAGACGTTCAATATATCAAATTTGCACAGATTTATTATGTGCAGCCAGATACAATATAAAATTTATCCACTCTATAAATGGACACAGGTGTATATACATCAGTATATGTAGGCGTGTGTGTGTGAGGCAAAATATATTTACGGTCGACTGCCTAATTATTATAATCCGTATATTATGCACCACTATCACGGATTACTTTCGAAGTGGTTCATTAAAATGGATTATAGGAATCCGTGCGTGCGTTGGCTAAGTTGCCATTCATAAGTTTAAATTATTCAAATATATATTTCACTCTAATCAAGTGGGCCGTTCAGTTCGGCCATTAAAGCGTTGCAGTTGCCAGGAGAGCTCAAACACGCTCGCAGCTGACTGGAGCCAGCGTGACGGGCGAACAAACTAATCGAGAGCCAGTAGGTCACTGCGCTGCCAACAACAACAAGAAAGTAAAGTAAAGCAAAGCAAAGCGAAACAGAGCGCTTGCAATTTGCCCTAGCTAATCTCAAAGGATATAAGCTGTAAAGCAGCTCTCCGGCACACTGGCACACAGCCCACCCTCGCTCTCTGCCATTCTCCCTCTCCCATTCTGCCTCTACCTTGCCCAGTCTCCATTTGCTCCACTTGCTACAATCAGCTCTCTCTATAAGTTTGAATTTTCAATTGAAATCTGCTCTTAATATACCCCCAACAGTGCGCACTTACGAGTGTGTTACATATACAAATGTGTGTGGGTAGGCGTGTGTGTCTGTGGGTGTGTCGCCCATGCCGCAGTTCATGTGTCACAGCCATTTGACCCCAAGCTGATAACTGAGAACAACACGATTCAAAAATATACACACAGGTGAACTCATTCCGGTACGGCCAAAGCGGATATTCAAAATTTAATTAAAAATTTCATTTTTGCAATTTTTGTCTCGCAAACTGTGGATGCCAGAGCCCGGGCGTAGCCCGATGCCTCTGCATTTTCAGTATTGGCAGCATTAAGCAGCGGCTCACCTTCATTTCTATGCACTCGCATTCCAGTTGCACCACTGCGATGCGGTGCGGTGCGGCGAGGCGCGGCATACAGTGAAACTCAATTATGACAACTCATAGCATCAGCCAGCACACTAAAATGCCAAAAAATTCAATTATCTTCGGTTCGGTTCGGTTGGGTTTGCTCGCCAATGCGATAGATCGCGCAGGCCACGTCCACTCTGCACGGGCCGGAGTCCGTCGCCAACGAGCATTTTGTCATTTCCAAATTTGTCACTTGACATGTGGCAAAAGCAACAACTGTGGTATCTGGACTGCGGCGACGCGAGGGCGAGCGTGATTGCGACTGATGTCGGTTGTTGGTGTTGGTTACATGGCATTCAGTGGCATAATGTTGGCTTTAGCATTAATGTCAGTCAATGCCGTGGCGCGGCAGCGCGGCAGCCAGTCGTCGTACCCGTGGGAGATATTCACGAATGTGATTTGAAAATCAAGCATTTTTTTCCGTTATGTTTCGTTTTCTCTTTTTTGTCGCTTACTGTGAATGCGAATAAAGCGTATCAATCATTCAGTCAAGCATCAAGTGAGCTGAAGTGTATAGTAAATGTCACTGGCATGGCCAAAGGCCAAAGCCCAACGTACCACCTAGCACATGCCGCATGCCGCATGCCGGGTGACTGTGGGCGACCGGGAGACTGGTTGCCCTAACCGTGTCCGGGCTAGTCGAGCAATTCGACTTCCGTTTGCACAGGCATTTCCGTTCGCCTCCAAATGACAGCTTCGACTCAATGGCTTCAATCTCTAGCTGCCAGCAGCTATGTTTATGCGTTAGCCCTTGCTACGTATTACAAATTGAGTAGCATTACGAAGGGTGTGTGTATGTGTGTGTGTGTGTGTGTGTGTAACTACAAAGTAAAGATGCGTTTGCCCATTTGTCATTCTCTCAGTGCTCTGCCAAAAGAAAAGGATTTTTATACTCTATAACTAAGATGCAAAACTAAGCACACAACATTTCTTTACAAATTCATGACATTACACAACATAAACCTAGCCCCAGGGATACACTCGAAGAAATAATCGAAATTATTTACCAAACATTTCCTGTTCAAACCTAATTGATGCACGAAATATTCTTTGATTTAATAAAGAAAAGAAATCTTCATTTCTCTTGGATATTTAGAATTTTTGTGTGATAATTGATATAAACTCTCCTTGATCTCTTTGAAATTCCTGTGCAGCTTCTTTTTCTGTGTTTGTTTAATATTTGCGTATGTCACCTTGCCTTTGGCCTGGGGCCAGCAGCTTATGTCCTCCTCTGCCTCTGTTGCCCACCTGCTGTGTGGCGTTTCGTGGAGACGATTCACCCTAGGTGACATATTCACTTCTTGGACATTTTGATTATTTCAAGCGGAGCGAGAGTCCGTTAGAGAATTTGCCATTTTGACATGTGCCAACTACAGACTTCTCTCTCACTATCTCTCTGTCTCTATCTCTTTCTGTCAGTCGACATGTGTGTGTGTGTGTGTGTGTGCTAAATGGTAATTTGTCTGGCAGACTTGGCCCTTGTGTGTCTGTTTTGAGTGCTGTTATTGCCAAAAATTGCATTTCGTTTATTAATTAAACACCAATTTAGCTGTCGCAATTCAATTACGACCCTCTCAAGCGTCCATTTCGCTGCAGTTGGCGGCGCCACAACAACAGCAACAACAACAACAGCGCATAAATTCACATATTGCTTATTTAGTATGCGTTATCGCATGGGTAACTGTTATTTTATTACCACCAATCGGACTACCAAATCAATTAGGCTTTGGCTAAATATTACGTATACGTAATTATGCATATGCACTAGAGCTTATGCATTGCGTTACAAATTACGCTCATGTGGCATTGCCTAATGCTGATGAGTGTATCAACTAGATTCCTTTCCACTATATCATATATGTATATTCAATATATCTTCTAGTTATTCTCGGTACACCCCTGATATGCCCACTTTCACACTCTATGTATCATCATCGCAATTTCCATTTATTTCACTTGGTAAACAGAGGCTAAGACAGCGCTTATCTCGCCGTAGATTGTGTAACGTCGCTCTAAATAAATGGTTGTATTACAATGATTTTTTAACGGATATTTTTAGGTATTTTTGTTTCATTTTTATGTTCACACTTAACTTTGCGCTGTGTTGTTTGGCTTTAATCAATTTTGACGCCAATTTGTTGGTTGATTCACAAAACAAAAACAGGAAAATGCCTTTCATTTAGTTAACCCAGACCCTACTTGTTGTTTGTACGCTGTCTATTAAAAACCCCAGGGACCCCTGTCCCCATTACTCCTGCAATTTTTTTCCATTTTTACCCTAGCACAACCGTTTTCAGCAATTTTCCCTATCGTTGTGTAGTCACAATCCCAAAACAACAACCAAACAACAACAACAACAACAACTTCCGCGAGCATATTCAAAATTGAAACATGGAAAATCGCAAAATGTTTTTTAGCTGCGCTTTCGCTCAGTTTTTGTTCAGTTCATTTTTTTGTTAGGGAGTAGGCGGGTCATAGTTCATTGTTTTACGTGACGTATTGTTGGATAAACAAATGTTTATGTTTTTGCTTACTAAGCTGTGTATTTGTTAACACTTTGTTGTGTCTGTCGGGACGAGCGTTGGGGCTGGACGTCGATGCCTGCAATCTTACTTTTTTGACTGGATATCGGACACCGAGCTGCAAAATGAATTTATTTCAACGTCAGTTGCCGAGAGAGCCTTTTAAAGCAGAGAAACCCGAATTTGTGCACTCGCCACGCCACTCGGCCATGGGCCCATTGAAAAGTGAAAACTAGATTTGACGGTCAGCTGGCTAATTGAAGGTTGCCCCACCAACTGTAGATAAAAGCTGCACGCTAAGAGTCGAGCTGCCATTTAAAGCAACGGCTACTGTTATTGCTGCAGCTATAGCTGCTACTGCTGCGTGCCACACTAAAAAAATTTACTTAAACTTAAAAGCATTTGCTTTTAATTAAAAATTTCCACTTGCCGCACTTTGCCGCCGCACTGGGAATTACAAAAACTAACATTGTTTACACACACACACACACATACTTATTCTTACACATAATCAATTTTGCTATGCAATTTTAATTACAAATTGTGGGCGTGGTGGTCAGCACACACACACACGCAACCCATTGGGCATGCCTGGGCGTGTGTAAATAGCTACATAATGGATACGCAGCTGTGTCCCAGAGGCGTGACCACGCCTCGTTGACATTCTTCGAGGCTGGCAGTGATGCGCAGACAGTGTCTGCAAGAAGTTAATACACATGACGTGCAACAAATTATATTTATCGCGCATCGCCAAGCATCAAATTATAAGAACGCAACGGCAACGGCAACGGCAGTCGCAGCAGCAGCAGCGCGAAGGACCTCAGCGAGGCAGTTGCTACTGCTGCTGCTGCTTCGGCTGTTGCTGCTGCAAATTGATGCTTAAGGACAATTTTCACTTCATTACACGCTGGGGCTGCTGCTGCTGCCGCTGTTTCTTCTTTTTTTTCGCGCTACCCCTAGTTACAACTATTTTTCAAGGAAATTTTTTCTCCGGCTGTGCCGCTGCTGCTGCTTGCCTGCTCGGCGATTAATTCTCAAGTGTTGCTTAAGCAGCAAAACATGCAGCAGCAACAGCAACAGCAACAACAACAATTGCAGTTGCTGCCACCGTGAAATTACAAATTGCGCCCGGCGGCACTGTTGCCGTCGCCGTCGTCGTAGTCGTCGCTGTTGCTGCCGCCACAGCCGCAGCCGCTGCCGCTGCCCGCTGTGCACCTTTGCATGCCTAATTTAATAAGAAAAAGTGCCAGCCTGTACATCATTTAAAAGCAACATCTACACACACACACACACACACACACACTCGGCCATAATTAATTGTGATTGATAGAAGAAATTAGTTGCCAGCGGCTTGGCGGGTTGCTCGACCGGGCTAAAACAGATGGCAACGCCAGCAACAGCGGCAGCAGCATCGGGCCAAAAGGCAAGATGAAAAATCATTTCACAAACTGTCCCAAAAGCCAGCACACACACACGCACACACACACACCCAGGCACACATATAAAAAGTGATCCGCACACCTGCACACGGCAAATGGGACATCATAAAGAAACTCAATTTGTTGCCGCTCGAGCGATTTGTTTGCCACGCAAATGAACAAAACGAGAAACAAGCAAAATGGCCAAAAATGTAGGTGTTACCTTTTGGTAAGTGTGTATGTGTGTGTGTGTGAATATGTAGGAGATTGCATATGCAGCAAAAAACCGTTGGCCATTTTAATTTATGTCGCCTGGCAGCGCTTTGCTAAGCTGCTTAACATTTGGCCCAAACACCCGAAGGGACACGACCATCTGCCTCCGCCCGAGGCGGCTACAGCATAACCTTAAAATATAGCCAAAGACTAAAAACAACGGCTTAGCCTTAGCCCAGCAATAGCTTTGCTCTCTGTCTCATTCTTTCTCTCTCACTGAGCGTGTGTGTCTGTGTGTGTGTGAATATAATACGGTAGCAAATTGAAAATAAACGTTTCGCGCTGACTAAAAAACGCGCTGCTACTTTTTACATCGTTTATCTAAATGTGTGTGGGTGTATGGGTATGGGTGAGTGTGTGTGTGTGTGTGTGTGTGTATCTAGGTGTGTGCCTGCTTGTGCCATAAGCCCTTGCAGTTGGCTTAAAAAACGAAAAGTTTCTGTAGAAAGTTACTTGCCAATATCTCACAGTAATTTGCTAGAAGCTTTGACCCGCTTTTTCTTTTTTTTTTTTTAAATTTTTAAATTTAATTTAGCTCTTTTTTAAAACGTAAAGAATGTTTCATGTGTATGTATAAATTTTAGTTCGATTGCCAAATTTTATTTGTTATAGTAATCGAAAATAGGAGTGAAGGAATCGAGCTACAGTTGATCTTGAATCTACTTCATGATTGGCTCCACACCTTTTACATTTCAGATAAAACAAAAAACAAGATCAGTTGCTATACGATTCGTAGCAAGAAAGTCCACAGCTGTAAAGGTTCGCACTGAGTTTACATGTTGCATTAGGATCAAGCCACAAAGCTCTGCTTCAATAGCTCTAAAGACATTCATCAGCCACAAACAATAGCTAAATATTTTTGTTTCGCAGCAAAACCAATTTGAGCTTACAATCTATTGCAAAATTAAATTTGCAAGCACTTTTAGGACTGGCCACAAGAAATCTTGAATGTGAAGCACAAAAGCATTGCATGGCTTGTTACTTTATTTTGGAAATTGCAAATGCCAAATGGTGCATCGATTTGGCTGCAATTGCAAAGTTAAAAGTTATCACAGCTGCACCGACTGTGAGAAGCCATGTTGATTGTCTAGAGCTCGCAACTGATGCCTCGTCCAGATATGAGCATAACGTGCACTGTCCATATCAAAACTTCATATATGCAGCATCATCTGTCGTCCTCATCTGTCCGATGGCTCTCTTCCTGCTGCTGCCGCCTTGAATTGTACTCCATTTCGCATAAATGTCGTTTGGTTGATTGCAGTTGAAATTGCTGTTGATAAATGCAACGCAAATGCAATGCTCGCCCCACTCTCTTTTTCTTTATTTTTCTTTCACTTTACGGCTCTGTTGTTTTCTTCCAACTGGCTTTTCGTATCAAATTGTTATTTCGTATATCGATTTACCTATTGCTCAATGCCAATTCCAACAAAAATGAGCTCGGAAAATATTGCCCGATGCTGCGTGGATCCATTGCCTCAAATAAATTCAAAGAACTTTGAAAATGTTAGAGAAAACTTTTATAATTAAACGCTAAGCTCTCTTGGATATTACTCTACACGTAATGATACGAGTGCGTGCTTTTTCTATCTTATATCAAGTTATTTTTTACTCTCTGTTGCTGTTTCTGTTGCTATTGCTGTTGCAGTTGCTGTTCGAGGAATTTCTAATTTAAAGTTGCAAAAAATTATTGCAGCTGCAGCATAAAATCGCACGTTTTGGCCAAACTTGAGTAAACAAACAAATGCGCTAACATGGCTGAGGGCCATCAACACGACCACGCCCCAATGAGGAAAGCTGACTGCACTACCCGGAAGCTGCTAGCTGCTAGCTGCTAGCTGCTAGCTGGGCAGCGCGTAGTTTACGCTCATTACATGCCACCAATAACTAGACACTCACACACTCACATATATATAGATATATATATAGAAGGGGCAACACTTTGCCGGCAGCACTTAATTACAAAATGGTTTTTTGGCCAAGAGCGTAAGAAGCAACAGCAGCTGCCAGAAGCCTTAGGCAAGCATCTCACTGTGTGTGTGTGTGTGTGTGTGTGTGAGTGGGTGTATGTGTGTGTGTTAGTGTGTGTGCATTATTTCGCTTGTCTGGTTGCTTTTGTGTTGCATGCAGCTGCAGCTGCTGCTACGTCTTGCTGCTGTCAATTGCAACATGCGACGTTGCGCTTTTTGTGCCAATGATGATGGGTACAAGTTCCTCCAGCCGGAGACACACCCACGCCTCCGCAGCCCCCATTTAAGCTGGCTGTCACAGGCAGCTTAATAGGTTTTTGTTGTACCCAGACATTTATGCAAGCCGAGCGCATACAACAAGTTAGGGCTGCCAGCCCACCTAACCACCCAGCTAGCTGGCTTCTTTTTTTCCTTTTCTTTTTTGTGTCTACTTCGAGCTCCTCGAGCTTGGTTTTTGTTTGGTTCTGTTGATGGTTTTTAAAATTATTACATCTTATTTACAATGTGCGAGCTGTGGTTGGGGGCCGCCCGAAGAGGCGTGGTGGCGACATGTTGTTGCGCCTGCTGCTTGTAACAAAAGAAATGTTGCAAATTAAGCGCTCGGCTGCATGCGCCGCACAACTTTCAAGTGCGCTGCAAACAGAACAAAGCAGCTGCAACAACAACAACAACAACAACAACTGCAATTGCAGTAAAATTAAATAAAAAATACTCATGTTTCTTTATGTGGCATGCAATACGCACACCCAGACACACACACACACATGTATCCATGTTGGTTGGCTTGCTCGTAATTGTATTTCAACATTTTTGCCGTACTTTGCTGCGTATACGTGATATTTTATTATGTTGCTGCATTTTTAATGCCACAACAAGAACTGCGCGAAAATATGTCATCGCTTTACAAGCGCTTTAACCGCACAACTCTTTTCTGTTTCGCCCTTATTTTATTTGTTACTGCATCCCCGTTCGGCCGCCCCCCCCCCCCCCCCCCCCCCCCTCGCTGCCGTTATTCAAGTGCGGCAAACTCATTTTGCGAGTCGGTTACTTGAAATTGGATTAAAGTTGCTTGGGCGCTACTCTCAGATTTTTATTTGCTGCGCTGCAAACTTTTTAACAGCATTTCGCTTGAAGTTGGCTTTAATACATGTTCAGTTAACATGCCAGTGGCCAGAGTGGGCGGAGCTGAAAGGTAGCTGCCGAGTGTCGAGTCTCATTTCATGCACACGACAATATCTGTGAAAATGCCGGTAATAATATTTGAGGTGCTCCGCAATGGCGCCTGCAATGGCATATGTATACTGCACGTTTCACTGTTAGACAAGCCTGTAGCCTGTACACTGTCGCCTGTCGTCTGCCCCTTCCCCTTCCCCTTTCCCGGCTCCTCCAATTCCTGCATGTCTGCCACTTACACGCTGCCTGCCATTGGCCACCTCGAGCAGCGCCCCAACGGCCAACGGTCCGCAAGAGCAAAAGCTGACCCAGAATGCAACTTGTGCCGGTTAGTTGGCTCCGTGCATGCGTGTGGGTGTGTCTGTGTAAGCTGAGCTGGTGCTGAAGCAATGTTTTACTAACCACAAAATGCTGTAACTAAACGCGCTCTCACACTCGGGCTAAATAGATAGAGCTAGGCAGACACGAAGCGTACAGCACTACTTATGGACCACTTGAGGCAGCTGCAGCAGGTAAAACTGCAGCTTGTTTCACAAAAGGCTCTGTTTCGTAACTTTGCCACACACACTCACACATGTCTATATATAGACACCCACAACATATTGTTATGGCTGTGCCAAAGTTCTTGGCCCCAAAAATTGTCAACGTTTTTGGTTGCAATGTTTAGCACATTGACAGCATAAACTTTAACTAACATTTTGAACGGGCAGCCGCATCCCAAGGCGCTGGCACATTAAATAGTTATAAATGTTTGCAAAATAGTTGCTCTTTAAGCCAGCAACTTTTCCTGATGTGAAAATATTGAGATTTTTATCCACAAAATACTTTGCTCTGAACGCCAATCTAAAAGTTTTTGTTTATATTTTGTTATATTCATTTAATTACATTCTAGATTCACAGAATTGTTAAAAACATAATGAAATTGGGCTAAAGTCTTAGCTCTTTTGTATTTAACTTTTTTGTATATAACTGAAATTTTTTTCCTATTTTCATATTTTGAATTCATCTCAAGGCCCAATTTATTTCTTATTGAAAGCTTTGCCGATTGAAAAGTGGAGCAATAAGTAATATTTTATATAGCACTTTTCCCACTCAACTAATAAAACTTGCTGACAGAGTATTGTCCCAAATATTCCAACCAGACTTTAATTGCCTGCAACTTTTGTGAAGGCAAAAACTATTTGTAACTGAAAGTAATATAATTTGGCTTTTTTAATGTTCGGCTTTAGGACTGCGGCTGCGGCTGCGGCTGCTCCAGTTGAAAACTGAGTGGACGCTAAGTGCACTTTTGCCTAATTTGGCAATCATTTAGGCACTCAGTGGGTCAATCAGTCAATCAATCAGCTTGACATAGGCCAGGCAACATAATCCTAATTCAATTGCCCGGCCACGTAATGGGAAAAGCCGAACAGCATCGGCTCGATTGGCAGAGCGTTACGTCTGGTCGGAGTAATATAATCTTGTCGAGCACTGTGCGGCTG
Source organism: Drosophila navojoa (assembly GCF_054131105.1). Lineage (NCBI taxonomy): Eukaryota > Metazoa > Arthropoda > Insecta > Diptera > Drosophilidae > Drosophila > Drosophila navojoa. The sequence continues at coordinate 8,424,369 of NC_142892.1, read as the reverse complement.
TTTAATCAGGCGTCAGACATCAAAAAATGTAATTCGAGGTGCTCGCACCGCTCACTGCGTATGAGTGATATTCTGGTGTAAAATAAAAAGGATTTGGCTTAGCGAGCCAACGATTTGGAAGCCAGTGAGTGCGCATCTGCGGTGCTTCGATAAAATTCGTTAGATAAATCAGCAGAAAAATGTGGAGAGTGTTGGCGCAACCCTTTGAGCACTTGCCAGGCCAGCAAAACTAATTGAAATCCGTACGAAAACTCATTTATTTGCTGGCCGAATCTGAAATCTTTGCAGCTGGCAGGCAGGCCAGTCAGGCGAGTCAGCCAGGCGGCAGCTGGCAGCGCAGTTAATTTAAATATAATATTTGAGTTGAGTGGATCGATAAATGTATGAATAACGCCAACTTTAAATTATGCTTCTATTAACATATTCCAATATTCCAAGTCTCATGCTGACGTATCAAATAAAAGTTGAGTGTCCGGCTTGTCCCTTCTTGCATAATTCTTTGGCTGTGGGTGAGCAAATCCGTTCGATAACGAAATAAATTGCTTTCGGCAAATGCTTAGTGCTTTGATTAATAGCAACAAGCAGCAGGAGCAGCAACTGGTTCTCGAATAAAGCAACTTCTGTCCGCACTTTGCTGGCTGGCTGATTGCTCCTTGTTGCTTCTTCTACTTTATTCCTTACTGATGAGCGCACATTTACTTAAATGTGTTGCTTCTGTGTGTGTGTATGTTTGTGTGTTTGTGCCGTACGAATTTAATTGAGTGCTAAATGGCACGTAAACTGATAGGTCAACACACACACACACTGACACACACACACATCTGGAGCCAAGCAAGCACAGTCGGACGCCACAGACAAACTTTTGCCATCGAAGGCGTTGCCAAGGACATGCGCTAGAAAATCCAAGTATGTGCATCAATGGTACACGTCTGTCAGCAATCGACGGCAAGGACAAGCACTTTTCTCGAAATTGTGTGGGCGTCAATTAATTTCTTTATACATATAATGGAAACTTTACATTTGTTAGCCCGGCCCGGAAAAGTATGCAACACTTTTTCGATTTTCGCCCTTCGTTCGTTTGGCGAAATAATTTGCTTGCCGAGTGCGTCACATTAGCTGCGCAATTTGTTTGGTAATCCCCATTTGGCAAGTCTTTGTGCTTGAATGAGCAGCAAGGCCTTGTCGGCCAGCTAATCCCTAGTGTTGAATGAGAGGGCATACAACGTCAACACGTGCAAATAAAGCATTCAAATTGAAGTCAGAACAACGTCAAAGGCGCCTTGACCGCAATGACTGAGCTGAGGAGCCGCTCAGCGCTCTCTGTCGTTCACACTGAATCTCAGTGTGGGTTTGACTTATACAAACAGTAAGCCACAGAGATAGAGATAGAGAGAGAGAGAGAGAGAGAGACACACCACATGCCACACATTAGCCACACACATTAAACGAGCTCAGTCGCCGCACGTCTCAAGTTTATCAAAAGGCAGGAAAAAGATGAGAAAAACTGGGAGCGAGAATGGAGCGCGCTAAAGGCAAACAGAGTACAGATGAATGGGGTTATATAGATACACACACATAGGCAACAATGGACAGAGATAGCACATAGGCAAGCTAGAGCAACACGAACATAACCTCACTTAATTCATTCGTGATTTATTTGACTTACTTTCGGGGACTTAAAATGTGGCTGTAACTGGTCTTCGGCATTCCGGTTTTGAGCTGTTCCACAAAGAGGAGAGAAAAAACAGAAACGAAACTATTTTTGCGGTCTGCCCATAGCCCACCGAAGTGCTAAGACTTGCTTACAGTCGTGGCTCTCAATTAAAAATTCCTCTTGAGCTGCTCAGAATTCAATTCAAATTTTCGGCACAGATTCTTGTAAGCCTTGGCAAAAGCCAGCAAAACCGCTGATAAAATGCGACAGCAGCAGAAGCAGCAGCCACACACTCACATACACACACATACATTGCTAGAAAGTTGGCTAAGCCATGCAAAAGCAAGTTTCAATTTTTTAGCTCGAAACGGCATTTTGTCACTTTGACAAAATTGTTGGTACTTTTCGAACAGGGGCTTAAACACAGGGGGCTCGGTCCAGACGGAGGCTGGGCCTGGTTGGGGGGCCTGGATTGGGGCCCAACTTGTCGTTCAAGTGACATTCAATTATTATTTCAGGCAGGGCTAAAAGTTTTGCAACAAAACGAAATTTAGCTACAAACGAGCAACGACAATATTGTTAGAGAACTGTAGGGCACTGAGGCAGCGATAGCCGAGGACACAGAAACACGAGCAAACAGTCAGACAGTGCGACAGAGAGACAGAGAAACAAACAGAGAGACAGGCAGGCAGTCAGGCAGGCAGAGAGACAGACAAACAGACAGACAGACAGACAGTTAGATAGCTAGTTGGATAAGAAGAGAGGCATAATGCGTATTTGCGCATTAAATGCAAAACTTGGCAAATAGTTTGTGTGCCGAAAATAAAATCAAAACAAAATCCAACAGAAATAAACGGGAAAAAAAAATTAAAATTAAATGAAAATCAAAAAGTTTTCAATTGCATTTGATGAAAAGCGAGCGACAGCCAAGACAAGGACAAGCCAAGCAGCTTTAAGCATGAAGAAGCTCAACTTTGTTTTAAGCTTAGGCCGACTTTTAAACCAAGAAAGTTACAAAGATAGAAGCATTTAAAGTTTAAGCCTCAATTAAGCTTCAGGCGGGGGAGGCGACGCTGCAAGCACGAAAAGAAGAATATGAAAGAAGTGAGATACAAAGGTTGTGAAAGCTTGAAGATTCGAATTCATGAGGAGCTAAAGTTATCTTTGGTTTTTACAACTCATTGGCAAAAGTCAAACTATACGAGATGTATGAGGTATTTGTAGAGTCTTTATAGGTAGATTTTAATGCACATTCGCAAAAAGTTGTTGCATGCCAAATGGCTGGGAGGCGGTCGAAGTGCGCGCTGTTTTGGGCAGAGCCAGAAGCATGCAGCTTAAAATTAATGACAGCGAAGTAAATGTCAGCGCAGAATGAAAAACAAGCCCGAAATGCCAGCCGCAACTTTGCCAACCGCGACGTAATTGTATGTGTGTGTGTGTGCGTGTGTGTGTGTGGCAAAAACAATAACAGGACGTGGACAAGGATGTGAGCGTGGACGTGAACGTGAATGTGAATGTGAACGCGACTGCAGACAGGAGCGGGCAACTTGAGAAGGACGCTGCCGACTGCGATGCATGGTTTCCGGTTTTTGTTCGCGCGCTGGTATTTTCCGTGCTCCGCCGTGCCCTGCCCCGCCGCGCCGCTCTGCCACGGCTCTGCCATTGCGTGCGCGAGTGTCGCATATGCACATTTTATTTATAAACTCACAGCAAAGTAGAAAATAAAAAGCGTCCAGCTTCGAGCTCTATGCACCTCAGCGGATGGCAGCTCGCGGCCCGCCCAGCGAGAGCTCGGCCCGCCGCCCCCTTTGGGTATTGCATGTGCAGCGATAAAAGTGGTAAAATGCTTATCAAGCTCAAGCCGGATGTGCACAGTGTCAAACAGCGGCAAGCAGGAGCTGCACGAGTAGGTAGCAGCAGCAGCAGCAGCAGCAGCAGCGGCAGCAGCTGCAAATAGTTTTTACGGCAACTGTAATATAAGCGGTAGTTTAATGCATAATTGAAAAGCACGCAAAGTTAAACAATAGAGCGCCCAGGGAGCCCCGTCACACTAAACACAAGCTGACTGCAAAAAGGGTTTACACTGAGAGAAAAAACAGCGGGCAATCACAATGATCGAAATGAGGAAATCAAACGCAAATGGAAGCACTTCCGACCCTTGGGTATAGGAGACAGATAAAACATATTGATTGAAATATGAAATCAAATTGAAATTATTTAAAATGTTGTAGAGCTCCATTTATAAAGCGAACCCTGTAGACCTACAGCTCTTCTGGTTCAATGATTAGCCATTCAGTTTTTCTGGTTTAGCACTTGTGTTGACCAGTGTTAATCGTGTTAAAGGGCATCACATCGCTTCACTGACCATTTTGCTCGTATTTGACTTAATTTACGAGTCACAACACGGCAAGCAGCGGAAGCGGAGGTTGAGGGGCGGTGCCGCCAGCCAAGGAAAAGCTCTGGGGAAATTTGTGTCAAATCACAATTTAATGGCAATCAACATTTTTGCTATTTCGCACTTGCTTGCACTTGATAATGGTAATTATTTAACAATAAGAGTGCGATGAAGCACGAAAGAGGAGCGTTAATGAACTGTGTAATGTTTTTACAATTATAAGCGTGAAAAGGAATTGAAAATCGACACATTGAAAGAAGAGCGTAGCTAGAGTGGGACTTAACAATGAGTGCGATTATATATATATATATATATTTTTTTGTATATATATGCTAATTGAATGCCCACTTAAGCCAAATCAGGCCAAATCGGCGCTTTGTGTCACACTTGAGCTGCACTTAAAGAGCGCTCTCTCAGCCGTCAAACATTACTCGTCTTCATCCGGCGACTGCACAAACAAAACGCGCTATAAAATGTAAAAATACTGCCAAAGTATGCAAAGCTCCTCATAAAAACACTCAAAAACTAACGTGCATTGCAGCCAGGCAGCAACTGTTGGATGCTGCTGCTTCTGCTGCTGCTGTTGCTGTTGTTGCTGCTACTGCTGCTCCAACAGCCATGTCCTGCGTCCTTAGTCGCCTTGCGGCCTTCCTCCTTTGCGGTGTGTGCGTGCTTTTGTCTGCGCTTCGGTCTATGTCTGTGTCTGGAGCTACTTGCTTAGCTACTTCCTGCCGCCTCTACATGCCCTGGCTTCCTTCCTGAAAATCCATCAGCGCTAATTTTGCATATTTTACTTTTACTTTATTTTTTTATCTCACACTCTACGTCGCTCTATCTCTCTGTCCGTCTCTCCGTCTGTCTGTCTATCTCGCTCCCGCTCAAGCATCTCTCCTGCTCAGCACTTTATGCGCTTTTATTTGCTTTAGCCGGCTTGTGACTTGTGTTTTCATAGCCGCAGCCCAAAGATATTTTAGCTATGCACAGTTGAGGGCAATCCGGATTCAGTGGCCTTGTGTCTGCTCTGATGATGAATTATGTGCGCCACGTACGTTATTAATAATTCCTGTCCTGTCAACAAATACATTGTTACATTTGCCCACACACCAGCCCACGGTCCACCAATCTTCACGCCTTTCCTAGCCGCAGGCTCTGCTCACATTGCGTATGCGTAATATGTTTATTTTCAACACTGCGGCCAGATATTTATTAAGCAGCTGCTGCTGCGGCGCAGCTCCGAAAAGAATAACAACAAAGCATGCTTTCAAATTGAGGCCCATAGCCAGCTGGTGGGGAAGGGGAAGGCGTGGCGAGGCGTGGAGATCTGCAAAGAAATACGGCCGTGACGCAAATCACGCTTTAAGCAACACACAGCAGATGACGAATGCCATTTTGTCAACACGGAGGTCAAAACAGCTCGAAGATGGGGAAGAAACAACAGCTTAAAGCTTATTAAATTTATTAAATTCAATCAAGCTAAACGTCTGCAGCTAACACGATCGACTCACGTAACGCGCAGCAGCTGCGGCATTACGCATACAACGCGTGTTACGTCATCGTCACGACTGAGCCAAGCCAAGCTGTGAGCTGTGAGCTGAGAGCTGAGGGCGCTTCCGATGTTTGTTTGCACGTTGTATTGAGTTTCAAGTGCACAAGTTAATTGCTTGAAAAATTGAACTCAATCAATTACAAGGGCACGCGACGTGCATATGTGTGTGTGCGTGTATGTGTGTGTGTGTGTGTGTGTGTATGTGTGGTAGCGTGTGAGGCGGAGCACAGCCAAGGCGTTGGCTGCCGCGAGCAACTGTTTTATTACAAGAGCATGCCAGCACATATCGCGTGCATCACACGCATCGAGTGTGCATGTGTGTGTGTGTGTCTGTGTTAACACTCCACTTAATAACGGCAATTAATTATATTATGTTGCATACTTAAGGGCGCGGCAGATATTACATGGTTTTGGGGAAAAAACTTAAAGTTGAGCGCATTTAATTGGATTCAATTTGCCAACTCTCAGCTCGCAACTCCCAGTTTAGCTAATTATTTTGTGCTGTGCCGTCATTTGCATTTAAATATCTACAGCAGAGCAGAGCAGAGCTGACGTCAAATCAAATACCGGCACTTTTGGGGCCAACTATGGCCAGGCCAACGCAAACAGGCGCTGCACATTAATTAAATATTTATGTGTGCTGCACACACACACGCACAGACAGTCACAAACAAATAAACACATATATGTGCTAGAGCTAAACAGAGCGCAACAAATAAAGAGACAAACAGCAACAACTACTTGACTTGCAGTCAAACTTGCTGCACACACACACACACACACACACACACACACACACGCATAGACACATCCTTATACAGTCGCTTATTGTTGAAGTACAAATTTAATATCTAAGCTAAAGACAATGCAATAAAGTTGAAATTAGTTCGGGCCATAATTTCAGGTGAACATCCGGAGGCAATGCAAACTGGCTCATCCGGTTGCCAGTACAATTGGCTGACAATTGTCATGCTGCTGGGCCTCGTGCTCGGCTACAGTCAGCGGCAGCAGCAGCATTGTGCCACACTTGCCGCACCAGCCGCCTGCAACAGAGACGGCGTCACGCTCGCGGCCAGTGAAAGTGACAGACGCAGAACAGCAGGAGCAACGACTACAGCAGGAGCAGCAGCGACACGGACTGCTGCTGGCCATGGGGCAACAGCTGCTATTAGCCACAGTAACAGCAGAAGCAACAGCAACAGCAGCAGCAATAGTAGTAACGATTATCAGTCATGCCACGCCCACGCCCACGCCCACATCGAAACCAAACGCTACTGTCACAGATGATCGCAGAGCGGCATCGAATGTGGAAACTAAACAACGCATCCGAATGCGTTAGTGTGTCTATGTATGTAAGTGTAACTCTAGCTCTGTATGTGTACGCGAATGTGTGTCTGACTGCCACGGCTAGCTAAATATTGGCTTAGTTAAGCAAGCCCAGTCCCGTTTGCCAGTTCTAAACTAGCAAGTCGCAACTTTCCCGGCACCCTAGGCGAATGGACTAACATTTAATGTGTATTTTGTATAGTTTAAGCAGCGTGTAAATAGCAAATAGCAAATAGCAAACTTATTAACGTAATTGCAACATCAAATGTATCACATTACAAACAAAACGAAAGTATGAGATAAATTAAAGTAAATACAAATAAATATGAATACAAATATAAATTAATGCGAACATAAATACAGAGATTTTTCGCAAATGGCTCTTTAAACAAACACATGAGCCCGAAGCCAGAGCGAGGTGCATTAAATAATTAGATAAAAAACGCAGCAGCCACAGCAGCAAATACCAGAAGAAGATGACAGGAGCGGATGGAGAAAAAACTGCACCACTCAGATTGAATTGCCATAAAATATTTAAATTAATTGCTATATCATGATATGCAAATATTTGCGTTCATATTGGCAATGCCAGCTCAAATGTGATTCTTTGTTTGTGTGGAAAAAAAAAGAAAAATCAGTTTTTCAATTCAATAAATGACAATTATTTTGCAATTCGAGTGTGGCAAAAAAAAAACCTGAAATATTTGGCAAACATTCTCCCTCCCTGCCCCTCTGAGGCTTCTTCAAGTGTATGCGCGCTGCATAAATGTGTTATTAAATATTTGCACTGAGGCCTATTTTTCACATTAATTAAATACTGTTACCGCAAAAATATAAAAAATTATGGCTTTAATTTCTTATTATTGCATTTCTCACGGAATTACATTTTTTAATTATATTTGCTCAATAAATGTGTACATAAAATATTTGTATTTTTGTGTGGCAATTTGATTTTATGTTCTGTGCGTATGCAAATTCAAATAAATTAATTTAATTTAAAGTCACTTGACGTTTGCATTTCCATTTGACAATGCCGATTGCTAAATCACAAATGAAAAAATAAAACAGGCCATAGAAAAAATGTTGAACTATTTGTTCAGTGCAAACACTACAAATGGCTCAATTATTGGCTACAATGCAATCAAAAATTGGTAATGTAATTAAAAGTTGTTTGAATGTCGCTCAGGCTGCAGATATACAGATGTAGCTGTGCCTCTGGATGCGGATACGGATGCGAATGTGGCAATAGCTGCACGCTGTAATTCATATTGGACAACAATGAAATTATAATGAAATTCAATCTAAAGCCTCATTATAATTGGTTATCAATATTGTTGCTGTTTGTGCAGTGCAGCCAAGCGCCAGAGTAATTGTCTTAATAATGAAAGCAATTAGTTGCATTCCAATCAGTATAAGCTGTAAAAATTAATGTTAGTACACTCTACATATGCATATAATATAAACGTAATAATTACAAAACATGTCTGCCTAATTGCAAGCATGAAATACGATTAAGAATTTTCAGTTTTCCAAATTAATAAAAATAATCAAAAACTCTTCCTTTTCCCAGCAATTGTAAGCATTGAAACTCGTCTAAACATACTGTAAAATGTTAATAAATTATACATATACACATAGAGTATACATATATATACATATATATATAGTATAATTGTACGCTAGCCCAAATGCTACGATTATGGCATTAATTCCAGTTATATTGTAGGTCATCAGACAAAACAAATTCCTGTACATTAAAGTTAATTAGTGAAACTTTCGAGCGCGTGTGCGAGTGTGTGAGTGAGCGTGTGTGAGAATGTAATCCCAAAATAAGCTATATAAACTACCTATACTTAAATTATTATTAGATTTAAGCCAAAAAATTATGCATCTGAATAAAGCAATTGAATTGTGTGAATGGAAGCTAACTATACATAAATATACGAGTATATATACACCATAATATACTTTTAACTGTTGCATTCGAATACGAGTAAATTGATAAATAAACAAACCAACGTAAAAACAATTGATCAAAGTGTGTATTATAATAGCATGCCATAGAGCATAGTAACATTTATAACTGGGCAGTCGAAATCAATAACAAAAGCATAAACATAAGCATCAACAAACACATAAACATAAGCATAAACAACTGTGCACACGCGTAAGCATTGACATAATATAAGAAGACTTAGCAGAGCATATTACAACAATAACGGAATTCATAGAAACAATAACAAAAGCCATATGTAAATGCTGTCAGCAGAGTGAACAAAATAAAAAGAAAAGAATTGCAAAAGAGGAGATAAAATAAAACAGAAATTGTAAACTGCTGTGCGTGTGGCACGTGCCACTGTAGCAACAAGAATAGCAACAACAGCAGCAACAACATCAACTATGTACATTAAACAGTGCAAAACGAAGAACAATTAAACATTTTTTTATTTAAAAAAAGAAAAGAAAAAAGAAGAGAAATCTGAGTTTACGTGTTTTGATAACTTATGAAGCGGATGCTTTTGCAAACAAGTCGTGCGTTTCTTTTGCAACGAGCTGTTCAATTATAGTGTATGCAAACTGTGTTGCGCCACTCCTGCCTGTCCTGCCCGCACCTCCACCTGTTCTCGACGACAGCCAAAGAAATGAAAAATAAGCTGCAACGTATGCGTGTGTCACATGTAATCTCTGGATTATAGACAGCAACATCAACAGGCAGGCAGGCAGTCAGGCAGTCAGGCAGCCTGGCTGCCATGGGCAGAGTCCTTGCCCAGGCACTGGGGCACGAACGTGGCAGATGGGCACTTTTTAAAACTGGGTCAGCGCATAAATCGAAACGGCTTAAACGGGGGCTGGGAAAACTAAGGCATCAATATTGGCACATCGAAATATTACATGCTCTTTCAGGTCTTAATTTTCTGAATCAAATCTCACTGTATTTACATGTTAAAATTATTTTATAAGATTTGAGCAAGACCGCATTGAATTTCAATTTTGAAAATCACCCAGCTTAAGTGAACCAACTAACTGTTTAGCAGGAATATATATTCCTGCTTTGGCTGAGTATACAAAAGGAAATGCGCTGCGCACTGCTTGCCATAAGCTCAATATCCGTTTGCACTGCTTTAACACTGCTTAACGACAGCGTCTGTTAAAGCTGATTACGCAGCTATTGTGGGCCAATGTGGCAAAGAGTATCTGGTAATTCCATTCACAGCGAACTTTGACAGAGGCTGCAACAAAACACGCATACCATACTGAAAAGCCTCATTAATTAACACACACACTTTACAGAGAGAGACAGAGAGAGAAAGATGGTGCCAGCATGCGACAAACAGAAATGGAAATGGAAAAAACAACATGGAAATTAAATTGCAACAACAATTGGCGAACACACAATTGCAATTGCAGCTGTAATTCTATTAAAATTCGCCACAAAGCGACGCTAATCCTCATGCATGTCCGCAGCCAAAATAATCAAGCTGGCCAGCCACATGCAAGCCAAACAGCAATGAACGGAGCCACGCCACGACGCCAGATTCTGTTGGTTTTTGTGACTGCGTTGGCATAAAAATATTTATACGCTCGCTTGGCCTTTCGAATTGATGCGCGCTGCTTATGCAAATTTTCTGATTTTTCCCATTTTCTTTTTTTTCAGCTTTTTGTGGTTGGGTTGGCCAAGCCACGTGGTTACTGTCGTCCTTGTCCTTACGCTTCCTGAATGGACATGCCCAACAGCATGTAATTTGGCCTGATAGATTTTATTTAATAGCCTAGCATTAGACACATTTGTTGCCCCGCAGCAGCAGCAGCAGCAGCAGCAACAGCAACAGCAGCAGCAGCAGCAGGAGCAGCAAGAGCAACAGCAGCAGCAACATTAGCCGCATCAGCAATCGCAGCATTTTCGATATATTGATTCAAGAGCAGCAGCGCACAAAACATTTTGAGCTGTGCTTTTAAAGCGCGACCCTCGCACACGTTACAAGTTTCCATTTGACATTTATTTTGGCCACAATTTAGCAGATTTTATGCGCTAATTTTGCAGTAAATTTTTTGGTCTAAGCGTTGAAAGCCTTTTACGACCTCTAATATTAGCAGCAAAAGCGAGTGAAATGTGGCATTTAAATAAATGACAAGAGAGATAAGCCGAATGGGTTAGGTTAGTGGGACAACACGAATGAGCTCAATGAGATGAGAAACAAAAGTGTTTTGAACAATTAAGGTAAGTAGTGGAAAAAGTATTCGATGAAAAAGTATTCGAAGAGTTCTCTGAACAATGGCTTAGGTGTAGAGGCACGGCAAGCCCAAAAAAGTTGGATTCGTTTAATGAAGCAAGCAAAAAATCCAAGTTTGTGCTCTCTTACTTAGAACTTGTTTGATATAAGAAACTTTCTATGAACTTAATGATGAGCGAGTGGCAGACTAGCAATATCCATAAGAAACAATGAGCAACTATTTTGCTAGGAGAGTACGAGAGTAGACTGACATGATTATGTATAGAGTGTTGGTAAGCCTAGGTAAATACGCATTGTTGGAATTCCAATGTTGCTAAATGTTGATGTAAATTTAAATCTTTATACACACCGCATTAAGTTTTTTAATTAGAAGGTAGCTGAATTTATATTTGCTCCAAATTAGGCAGCAAAGTTTCGGTATTACAGATATGTTCCTTTTGATAACACAGCTCGCCAATGACTGTTAATAGTTTCTCGTTGTCTGGCTTTAAAAAAGTCAGAGAGCAACCAACGAATTGCGTTGCCTCTTCAACGAGCTCAGTTTTATTAAGCAAAAAGTCTTTGTGTATGTATTGGTATGTACGAGAGGGATGAGTTCGCTAAGTCCATTCGTGTCGTAAGTGAATTGGCCGTATGCATGTATATGTGAGTTGGTGAGCTATTTGTTCACATACTGAGTCTCTCTGTGCAAACGAACGTCGATCGTATCGCTCCCTAAACGATGATCGTCAAAAGAGTCCCAAACGAACAGCTTAACTGGGGGCGCTCAACAGAAATGAAAAAAAACGAAGGCACTTTCTCAGAGCAACATGATTTCATAAAATGGATAGCAGATCTCCTATTTTATGTAAAATTTTATTCATAATTTATTATTGTATTTGATGTGTTTTTTATTTAATATATTGTATGGTATTCTTAATCTGTACATGCAGTCTCCCAGTCGATCCTCATCCGAACTGAGCAGAACAGCCAAAATGCTTTGCGTAGCGCAGCTGTTGGTAAATATGCGTGATGCGATAATATACGAATTTCTAATAGTTTTGAATGCATTTTTACAACAGATTTATGGTTATAAGTGTGTGTGGGTGTGCGTGTGTCGCACTTTGTCAAGGACCGTTGATGTTGTTGTTGGTGGGCGTGGTCAGCTGGACAAACGGGAAAAAGTAGCCGCAGGCAGAGCCGCATGAAATGGCAGTTGAATTATATAGACCATTTGAATGAAATTATTTTAATTGCGTAAATCACTTTGCAGCCAACCAAAATTCAACAATGCTGCGGCATTTACAACGACTTCTGTGTGCATATTTATATGTGTGTGCGTATGTGTATGTGTATGGTTGTGTGTGGGGGGGGGGGGGGGGGGGGGGTCACTTATTGGCCCATTGTATGCGACGCAGCTTTTGGGGTGCTTCAATGTGAGCGGCAAGAGGCGATGCATGCAGCAGAGAGGAATGAATGGAACAGAACGTTAAGGGCAGAGATGGGATGCCGGCAGAGATGGCAGTGGGGCAGTGGCGCAGTGGTGCAGTGGTGCAGTGTTGCAGTGTTGCTGTGCGCCTGCAGTTGTGAATTGGAAACTAACGAACAACAGTACTCGAAAATTTAAACAAATATTTCAGCTGGCATATTTGCACTCCATTCCAGAGTAATTGTTTTCCCTAGGTCGCCAGAACAAATAAATTTTGGCAACAATTGCCATGGCAAACACTATAAAAACAGGCGAGTGCAAGCAAGCGAGCGCAGCACGCGGATACCCTGCAGAAGCGAGTGACTGTGATGCAGAAAAAAGGGGAATAACCATAGCTATTAGCTACAGTCTTTTCTCTGATGAAGAGGAGCTTTGCACGCATGCAGATATACCCTCACCCATTCCACTCGAGGGTATTCGAAGTGCAGTCATGGCAACAGCCCCACTGGGATGCAGCGCAGTTATTGGTTGGCTTGTTTCATTGTAATTGCGACCGTAATTTGTCGAAATTATCAGTAATATTATAAATTAATTTTAGTTTAGTTCGCAACTAGAGGGACATTTGCAAACATGCCGTAACACGTGGCGTATGCGTGCTATCAAACAGAAGCACACATGTTGCGACACCTAAAAGGGCTGATCATAATTTATGATATGTGCGCTGTCAGTTCTCGGCAGCTGCATTAATAAAATATGCAGTTAACAATCCCCAACAACAACAGAATCAACAAAAAACGAAACATTTCCATTTCCAGTTCCATTTCTGTTCGCTAGCTCAACTTTTGGCGCTGACAACAAGTTGAAAGTTGATTTGGCTTCTGCTCTCTGTTGCAAATCCTGCAGCCCTGCGAGGCGTGACCCATTGAAAAGTTTGCTTTGAATATGAAATAGCCAACAGAATATGCGTGCAGAGCTAAGCAAGCACTTCGGCACCAACAGCTCAAGACGACCCCACACATGCCCTAACAATGCCCCGCCCCATCTCCAGCACGTTCGATTGCTGTTGGCCAAGTGTATTTGACTTGGATTTGTTTGGCTCTCAAGTGGTTATTGTTGTCGCTGAAGCATAATGCATGGTCGTGCGCTATAAAGATGTGAGCTGTGATGCGATGGGATGCGATACGGTGCGATGCGATGCCGGCAGCATGATAAATGATATGGCTTAGTCGCGCTCAGTGCGCCTCCAAATAAAGCCTGAAAGCCTGCCCATCTGCCATGCGAACTATTATGATGTGCTTAGAATCAAGTACTTACAACATATTTGCTGACAACAGAAGGCAGACGGCAGACAACAGCCAACGGACAGCAGACGACAGACAGCAGCCGACAGGCATCAGTTGCACTTAGCACTAAGTAGTTTAGCAATAGAAAATGATTTCAATCTGCGGCAAATTCCACTTCAGTTCAGTTTAGTTCAATTAATGTGAAGTCCTGTTAGCGATAACATTTTCCCCTCTACTGCTGTTAAACTAATTAGAGAAGAGTAAATTTACTTAGCTGATAGGTACTTTTAATTTCACTTATTTACATATATCCCACTTCGAATTCCCTTTTCGACCTATTCATGGTACTTTAGAGAGACCATATTTACAAAGGACATATTGTTATATAGCCAGTACACAAACTCTGTTTGAAACTTTGCTAACATTACAGCGTAATTTAACGAAGTACACTTAACGAATGTTAGCTGTTCAGCCAGTTTAGCTCATTTAACGTAACGTCAAGTTATACTAGTTTCAAGTGTAGCATACTCTCGGGCTGAAAATTTATGTTATATCTGTGGATTTTATATGCGAGGACCTGCTGTTATAAAGTCAAGACACCAAGCATTGCTACAGTCGTCTTCACTTATTCTTACAACTGTGCGAAAGGGAATTTTGTCAAACGTTAGTAATTAAGGAGCGCTGTTAAGTTACATTTTACCTTATGTTAATTTTAAATCCTTACATTTTATGTTAAATTAACTCTTTAATGATAAGGAAAACTGGTAACTACATATTCATGTAAATATTGTTTTATGAGAGATGTTTTTTCGAATATTTTTCCTTGCCCTGAGTACCTGCCTTAACCCTTAGTATTTCTTCCAGTCGTATTTCCACCTTGTCAAACTGTTTTGCTTCTTGGTAATTTTTATGGAATTGAAATCTGTTTTGCGCAGCAACTAATCAACTCTGAGCACAAAACGACGTCTTGGCTACGCCCACTGTTGGCGGCGCAGATGAAAGACAGGCAAGAGCACAATGCTTAAAAGTGTCCTCGTAGATCACCGTGCTGCGCAGGGCTCGATCGCTCGATAGCTCGCTGTCGGAGAAGACACGCTTCACTATGGTTTAATTGCTTTGAAATAAGCCACACCCACGGTGCCGAAAATTTCATCTTGCACGCACATTATGGCTGTCGTGGGGTAAGGGGCGGTCCGCTTTGATCTGCAGGATCAGAGCGGCCGGCGAGGGGCGCGCCGTCAATTGCGGTTGGCTTGAAAAGCGGTTTGGTTACGCTGTTGACGCTGTTGATTCTGTTCCCCTTGGCCCAGCTCTTACTTATCCTAGACTGAGCGACTGAAGTGTGTAATTCGAAATTAGCTGAGCTCTGCTCAGCGGCACCTTTGTGCGCACCTGCTGGCAACATGTCCTTGTGCTCGGCTACTCAGTTACGCATCAGATAAGGAGACAAAGGCTCGCCGCTATGCGTAGCAATTGCCTCTGCATCTATCCATCTATCTCTATCTACCTACATATAGACGATATATAGTTAGTGATTTGTTTGCTGCGGCGACTTCATTCAGTCGTCCAAAATCGATTTGCATGTTTCGAGTTAATTCGTTACCGATTCAAAAACCTAACTTCAAAAGCAGAATTTATAACCGCACACATCTGTATGTACATTTATAATCTGACTAATTTTAGGATAATCATATCAAAAGCAAAAACAAAAAAAAACTCATATCAAATCAAATAAACAAAGCTGAACGAACCAAGTCCGCCTGCATAGACGACTGTGATTGCTGCTAATCAGGTTTTCTTCTCAGCCAAATTAGATTTCATTTTCATATTTCAATTTCGAAACAGTCGAATCGTCGAGCAACCGCACAAAATGCAAAATCAGTAAGACCAGTAGTCGCGACATGATATAAATTAACTGTTTTGACTTTGTGAAATGAAATGCGGCCTCTTTGAAATTCCAATTCAAATCGATCTCTTGCAGCAGCGCCACTGAACAAAAAGAAAAAAAAAAACAGTGGGTGACCGAATCACAAAAAAATAACGGAGAACGCATGACTATGAGATACCTTAACAATAGAAGATTCCAACAATAGTTAAGACGTTTGGCTATCTATGTATATCGATATTTTTATGTGAAACTAACTTAGAAATATCTCCAGAGAATATTCAACAAATAGATAGGCATATTGAAACTCTTGAACAGTAGATATAAATATAGCTATAAATACATTCAATCTACTCCTCTCGGCATAGTTCAAACTGCTATTGAACTAGCTAAGCTTAGCTCGAATCGCTATAGGGTATATCATATGTGATATTTAAAATATCATTAAGAGTAGTATTTGGCTTTTTTGGCTGGGGTGCTGGCCATATCTTCGTATCGTTAGAGTTGCCAGCGCACCGATTTCTTTTCGGCTTAAATGGTTTATGTGCGTTTGCAACCAGTTTAGGCCGTTGCCGCTACCGCTGCCGCAGCCGCTGCTGCTGCTGATGCTGCTGCTGTTGCTGTTGCCGTTGCTGTTTTCGTATTCAATTTAAAGTTTTAGGTGGGCCGTGGCCGGCGCCTTTGAAGCGTGCATCTCGTTTACCACGTGCCGAGCCCCACTCAAACTGAGAGACTGCGGCTCAGATTGAGTTTGAGACGAGCTTCCGACTGGGCTTTTGCGTCAGCAGTCGCAGCAGGAGTTACAAAATATGCCGACTGATCCAATGATCCAATCAAATCAGCGACAAAAAGCGCCATTTGAATTAATAAACAAAAATGTTTATCAATCTATATTTATAGATATATATATTCATGCATATACATATATATATATATATCGTATGTGCATATCTGAGTTTATTATTAATAAATATGCATTTTGATATTCGGTCTCTCAAGCCGAGTAGCGATTCAAACGATTTTAATGAGGTGCTCAGCATTTTATGATTTAATTAAGCCTCCATTCCGCAGTTGTTTACTTCGATTTTATTATGAGTAACTAGTATATATCTAGATATCTAAATATACATTTTTATAGAGCCTAAGCCCCATTTGTTGTGCCTTAATTATGAACGTTTTAAATTCTTAATGAATGCCCCATTTGGCGATCGCCGACGGCCGAGGACGGGGGTGTTTGGCTCTTCAGCGACTTCAGGCATGCGACAATGATTTAAATGATAACGAAGACCATCTGCATAATATAGTAGAAGCTGCTAGTTTGGCATTACGGAAAGTTTCTATAAAGGCAAGCCCCAACTGGAGCAAACCGGAGCAAAGCTAGCCTCATTCATGGATCCATTAGGCAGCTAAATAATTATATACGAAACTATTCCGACTCTGGCAATTCAGCGAACTCTTTTCCATAGAAACTTACTACTGATTAGATGATTTAAAAGTCTCATAAATACTATGCAAAGTCTTTGATTTCTTTTCAAACTCCCTAACTATTAAATAAGTAATCTAGGCCTAATGTCATGTCACAATATCCGTCAAGCCCTCCACTTTCGGTAAATCCTTTTAGCCACTCGCTCACTTCCGCATGCCCTTAACAATAACAGCGACAGCAACTGAGGTTGGTAAGAAGCGTGTAAGAGCTGCCCAAAGAGAGCTTGGACATGGCTGAGCGGCCTATGGAGGTCCGTCCAAAAGGGGAGCTGGCGACATATGTAGGTTGCGTTTTGTAGCTTAGAATCAAAGTCGGATCAGCGCAAATCTCTGTGATCTCAGTGAATGTGGATCTGTTGCCTTCGCTGCCGCTGCTGCCGCTGCTGCCACCTCTGTCGCTGGCTCTGTCGCTGCCGCTGTCTCAGTCGCTGCTGCTGCCGCTGTCGGTTGAACACTTTGATGTCCTAATTGGTTTATTACTTTGTCGGCATCTCGAGTCTTCTTTGTGTTTTTGTGTTTTTTATTCTTTTTCATGCTGTTGCCTGTTTTATTTATTTCTTTATTTCTTTGGGTTTTCATGCGGCCGCTGCGCTGCATTGTGTAAAAAAAAAAAAACAAAACAAAAAACAAGAAAATAAAACGCGCCCGTTGCGGCTCTCGAATCCCGAGCCAAGCTCCAGTCTCAGGCCCCAAAGCGGCTGAGCACGCGCACAGCACGGGAATGGGCCAGGGGCATGGCAACATACACTCCAGGGTAACCGCCCCGCCCCATCTCGCCCTGCCGCCCCTCTGCATGGCCTATGCTTGTTTACAATGTTGCCGCGTGTGCGTTCAATCAACATGTTGCGATATCAGCGCAATTTGTCATCCCATAAACAACAATGCAACCTGGCTAAATGCTTGCCCCTATATCATATGCCGGCCGAGGCAATAATCGGTTGCAGAAAGACTATACTTATGTGTATGCGTGCATGCGATGCTCAGGCGAACAAAAGGAAGACCTACCTCAACCAAATACATTGTAGGCCTACCATAAAAAGACTGCGCTTTGGGCAACAGTTACAAATAATCATTCAAGCTGTTGCAATTTGATACTCTTTTAGCAATTTTGTGTAAATTCATTGAAATATACATATATTTACATATATGTATATAATATGAACAATTTTTTCTTCACTTTATTCAAAAATCATTTATTTATTAACTTTAGCTTTACACAGTCAAATTTTTCTTGCTCGTTTTTAAGGCATTTTCAGTTCAACCTATTGCGTCGAAGCCGTTTTCGCTGTAGGCGCAACAAACGCAGCTGGCGTCGAAGTCGTCGCGCCAGTCTGATACGCAGCCGTCTAAGCTGCTGTAAGCGCCGTCTACGTGCATTTGACAATCCAATAGGGTTTGGCCTGAGGCTGGGGCTAGGGCTTGGGCTGGGGGTGGTGCTGGGGCTTGGGCTGGGGCTGGGGCTTGGGCTGGTGATTCCAGCAGTGGTGCTGGTGGTTCTAGCAGTGGTGCTGGTGGTTCTAACAGTGGTTGTTGTAGTTCTTCTTGTAGTAGTAGTATCGTCGTCGTCGTAATACGGAGTAAAATAATCATAAGTATCTTGGCAGCTAACCAGCTGGACCAGCAAGGTGCAGCCGACTAATCCAAAGAGTAGAACAAAAGTCGACCTCATTGTCAAAAGCGAATGATATACGACTTGATAATCCAATCAACTTATATAGCAAAATGATTGTTAGCTGAGCAGGTTGACTCCAACAGCTGTTCTCTAAGGTGTACGCAGTTGTTTCTTCTGTTTACAGCTTTGCGGCGGATGCAGTAGGTAACTCCCAATCGATAAAATAAACACAAATTGTCAAGTTCACAATGAGCTTACATTTCCAATGTCAAAATATTTACACAATTTACACAGAATTCCAATTCATTGATCATTTGCTCATATGTTCCATGAACACTTTAAGAATTCTTCATAAAAGGTGTTTTATATAAGGTCGGATTATTATATCCTTGGGGTATATTCTGATATCTGAATCTGAATACTTTTCCATAGTGAAGTCATAATCAATAATTTCAAGATTTTCGGCAGCAAAAAGTCTGCGAACTGCGCCCGCCGTTAACTCAGAATGCAAACTCATCAGTTTGCCGTGCCACAGTCCTGCAGAGGCTGCGGCAATGTTGCAGCACTCAATCAACATGCTGCGATATCAGCACAATTTGTCATTCTATAAGGAAGAGCGGACGTGGTCATGGCCATGGCTGTGACTGCCGCTGCTGCTGCTGTTGCTGCTGCTGCTGCACAGCTCTGAGACAATGTTAACCGAAATCTCACATCTACCATGTCGCATCTTTGGCAGCTCTGGCCCGCTGCGCTGCCAAGTTTCGTACGGTGGTCCTGTCTGATGTTTGCCGTATTCAAAGCATAAGAAAACTCAATCAAGAGGCTCGTAAATCTTGGCACAATTTGATGAGCGCTCAGTGGGAGACCCGTCTCCAGCAACGTCTGCGTCTTTGACTCTGTCTGTGTCTCCGTCTGCGTCTGCGTCTGCGTCTGCATCGTCGTCTCTGTCTTCGGCTCGTGTAAGAGGTCTTACATTTCTCGGCTTATTGATTATCAATGCTGGTGCCGCATCGGGGACCATTTCCGATTCGTCATCATGAGACGAGTGAAGTTTCAATCTGCTCCGAAATATATTATAAGAAATATATATATATATATATATATATATATGTATATATAAGAACTCTGATGTACGCCGTGTGTGGCGCATTCTGAGTGTTTTGACAGCATGGCACACACACACACACACACGAGCGCAAGCACACACATACAGTTACCAGTTCCACCTAAATTTGATGCAGCACAAGCCCAGGCGACGATCACAGGCGACTTCAAAAGTGTGCGGCTGAGCGTTATTGATCGTCCATGTCCCGCTGTTGTGATCCGCTCCCAGCATGAGGCATTACAAAAGGCCCAGTGATGGCAACAATGCCGCTCGTTGTCGCCGTTGCAGTTGTCCATAATCTACGCACGCACACATTGACAAAGTCGGTCCTTTTGAAGGTCCTTTTGGCCAAAGTTCCCGAGCTCACACACACACTCACACACACACAATGCTGGCTGCGCTGCATATGCAAAACACAATGAAGTTCTTTGAAGCGCGGCGCGTCAGGTAAGCGACAATTATTTATCTTACAAATTTACCTGAAATTAAATACTTACGCTGCGAAGCTAAAGTGCTCAGCCAGGCAATGCCACACACGCAGATACCCTGGAAACGGAAGAGCAAAGGAGGAGAGATAAGGCAGAGTAAGGCGAATTATTGAATATAATACATATATATACACAGATATATAATGTGTATTATATGTATAAGAGTTTTTCACACAACATCTCCGATGAGGATTCGCTTTGTCTGCCCTTGCCCTGCACATACCCAATTTGTACATTTGATGTTAAGAGGGCAACAAAAGGGCGACAAATTCCCCCTTTTTAATCAGCGGCACACACTTTGATCACCTGACACACACATGCACACACACAGATGCACAAACAGGCAGGCAAGGCCGCAGTTTCAGTTTCAGTTTCAGTTGCAGTTGCAGTTGCTGTTGCTGTGGGAACTTACCTGGCCACAAGGTGTGACAAGTCAGCGGATTTGCGTGTTTTCCTGCGAAATATTTAAATGCAAGATTATCGCCACACAGACAACAGACAACAGGCAGCAGGCAGCAGGCAGCAACTGTTGCCAACAAAAGACTCGCTAACTTAATCCTGCGGCCTGCCCTTTTGATCTGCTGCTGCTGTTCTGGCCGACTGGCCGGAGCGTTAACTAATTAGCAGCTGGACTGGCATTTGCCTCATTTCCGCCACAAAACAATTTCGATTAAGGCGAACTTAAAGCAAAAAGCTACCGACAACAACTAATCCAATCATAATCGCGCAATCATAATTACAACAATCTACCAAATGAAACGCAGACCCAGACCCCAGACCCCAAACCCCAGACAGTCCAGCCAAGACAAAGACCGATGATGATCGAAGCGACTGGCGAGTGGCCAGCCAAGCAGCCAAACTAACGGGCACAAACGAAACCCACAGCTGACTTCTAGCAACTGCACACAGCAACAACAACAGCAGCAGCAACAACAACAACAACAATAACAAGCATCGACAACAGGTTGCTGCTGCCTGAAGTGCTTCGTGGCCAGACAAACGTTAAGATTGTAATAACCATGTTAAAAGCAATTTACGTTTAAAGTGCTACTGTGATACGCCGCCGATGCGTTTCTTGATTAAGAACCCAGAGAGGCAACGACGAGAGAGGAGGCCTACACACACACACATGCACACACATGCACACAGACAGACTGGACAGTAAGTAGAAGGCTGCAGGAGCTGCCTTGTCTGCTCGTCTGCATTTATTTGGCGGCAAAAGTTGTTTTTTTTTTTTTTCTTTTCGAACTTTCCTTTCATATTCACAGTCCACTTAACACGCGCGTCGCACAATGCGCCTCAAAACACAAATGAGCAGCAGCAACAGTTGTTGTTGTTGTTGTTGTTGTTAGTGCTGCTGCCCCAACGGTGGCGGCAGCCTCAGAAATCTGTGCCTCGGTCGGCACGCTTTGATGTTGGGAATGGCGTGTGCCCAATGCAGAGATTCCGCTTTGTTGTTTTGCCGACGCCAGCGACGTCGTCGTCGTCGTCGTCGTCTTCGGGCATGCAACAGCAATTTGCCGCCAAGTGAGCCGCAGCAAGCGTGGAGCGTGGAGCATGGAGCATGGAGACCATACACAAGAGATACAAACGAACAGAGACTGCGAAAGAGACACTGCGACGGAGAGCAAAGTCAACTTAAACTCAACTCCCAAAGATGCCCAAAGTGCCCAAGAGTGGCTCAGCTCGCACCAACACTTCAGAGTCTGCAGTGTTTGCCGTTATTTCCCATAGAGAAGTTTGTTAATTTGTTGTGGATTAAAATGTCATTAGTTTGCGAATCTCTAGCTCTCTAGATAAACTCTCAAATATCATAGACTGACATCGAATGCTCTGCAGTTAGAGCAACAAAGTACATTTTATATTATATACATATAATATTATATATTAGCGTATTCAAATTACTTGAATCCTTTCAAATTCCCTCAGACTTAAATCTTAATTTGCAACAAATTCTTCGACTATTATTCTCAAATTAACTCAGCTTATTTGTCTACTGTCCTGCAAATAAATAAACTTGTTTATGCTCAATTTCATGTGACAGAACTTCAAACTTATGCGAAAGAGTTGCAGTTATGATGATAATCTGCTGAAATGAGAGCGCAAGATGAAGAGCTGACTGGCTGCCTGCTATAAGTATGTATGCATATGTATGTGTCTGGCTGCAGCACCTGTTGCGTTTCCCACACAATGTTGCAGTTTGCAAATCGACAGCTGCAACAGTCAACAGGATCAAAGGCAGTTACCGTAACTCAGTCGAGGCCGAGCTGTATGATCCGTTAATAAAGTTGTGCGTCTTGGCTGAAATTTTAATTGCTTATCGAGCGCGACCTGGGCACATCTGTGGAAAGGTTAGAGTCTGAGATAGAAGACCGAATAGAAAGAGAGGCAACGAAAGACAGAGAGATAGAAAACGAGCGAAGGAGAGAGAGGGAGAGAAATATAAGCGGAGATTCCTTCGTGTTGCACGATTGATGTCAAGCGCTGCGACTGCGGCAACTGGGACTTTAAAGATTATGCCGAAAGTTATGATGGTAGCAGCGGCTGAGGCAGAGGCAGCGGCAGCGGCATCAACTACGCGGCTCCAGGTGTTCTGGCCTAGCATGCGAAATTATATGGCTCAGTGGCAACAGCAGCAGCAGCAACAGCAGCTTTAACTACGCAGTGGCCGCTTCTTCAACAACAACATTATGAGCATCAGCATGATCACCATGATCAGCTGCTGCTGCTGCTGCGGCTGCTGCTGCTGGCGTCGCTGGGCAGTGCGGCAAAAGATGAAAGGTGGCGGCAACACTTTGATGCGGCCAAGATCAAAGCTGCCGATTGTTTACATAATAGTGGCCTTTGAAACGGAACAATAGAATGCCAGGATCAAAGACACCGACCGGTTAGTGCGCTTAAGCGAAATGAATGTCCATGTCCCGCATCAGCGAGGGGCCAACGCAACGCAACGTAACGCAACGGCAACGGCAACGATCATCTGTTTCTCCTGTTGCTGCCGCCGGTGCCGCCGGTGCTGCCGGAGCTGCCGGAGCTGCGGCAAAAGTAGCACTCGTCTTCATCATGATCATCCTCTACAGCCGAAGACATCATTATGCTCGGCTTTCAAATTGTGTGCAAGTCGTGTGCGAGTCTTGTAATTGTTGCAAAAGAGTTACAGCCCATGCCCATGGTCATGCCCCCGCCGTCCAGCCACGATCTCACTCTCTCTCTCTCTCTCTCTCTCTCTCTTGCGCTGCCCAGTGCCGTGTTCCCTGCTGATTGCGCGTTAAATGTTTATGGGCATTCATCGCGTGCTGTTCGGCGGCGTTTTAATTGCCCCCAATGCTGCAGCAGCAACAGCAGCGACAGCAGCAGCCACAGCAAGTGCCACACGGTGCGTATGAGCAATGCGAGCATCCAATAATCTCCAGAGATGTCGCCGCATAATAATTGCGTACGCGGTCTCGTACTCAATGCAAAATTATTGCAGCGCCTTTCCAATTCTCACTTTCAAGTCGCCGACAAGTTTTTTTTTTTTTGTATTTGTATTTTCGTTGGTCCATAAGCCCAGAAATTTCACTATTTGACAAACGAACGACGATGGAAAATAAAATTAATTTAGTCCGTGATAGTAAAAGAAGAAGCTGACGCGAAATGAAAACATTTGCAAAATACAATTTTATGGCTACCAAATGCGCCCATGTAGGCCGTTAAAAACAAGTATGCGGCGTTGAAAGATCGTAAAAGATTGAAATATTTCGATTTCGGCAACGGCATATCAAAGCCACAGATATTTTTGTATTTAATGATCGGTCATTAATTGAATTTCGTATAGAAATGGAAATGGAAATGCGTGGCAAAGGGCCATATGGATGGAGTCCCTGTTGACCAAGAGAAGAGATACACACACATATATATGTACATATACACATGTATGTATATGTATATACGCGAGATGATTTCTCTCGCATTTCGGCAGCAATTTCGTATGGGAATTAAACGTATTTTTTTGTAGATTTACAATTAGATAAAGTCGCGACTGACTACTTTATTGAGATTTTATGTGCTTAAGCCGCCGTCCCACATATTCCAAAATATATATCCCAGGGCCACGGCGGCTTGGGCTCTTTCCAAGAAATGCCGCGCGATCATAAAACACAAAAATGCGCCGCATTAAAAACATAAAAATACATACATATGCCTATATATGTACATATGTATATATATATGTATGATAATGGGCGAATTATTGAAGCTGTCGTCGCGGGTGCTTCTGAGCGCAGCATAAAACGCAACTGCATTCAAAATTTGCAATTACACTAAATTAGCATTAAATGTGCAATTAAAAAGTGCGACAAAAAAACGACCAGCAATAAAACAAAAGACTTAGGCAACGAACTCGCCCAGCGCAAAAGATGGCGAATTAAACAACAACATTAAGAGCCACAAGCAAAACGAAAACCGAAATCCGAAATCCGAAAAAAAATGAAACCGAAACGAAAACCAGAAGCCATTTCGGCTTTCGATTAAGCAGATCAAAGGCGCTGATAAAAGCGTAAGACGATTATTAAAAAAAAAACTGAAAAACAAAAAATAAAGGAACCCACATCGACACCGACGCCGACGCAGACGCCGACGCAACGCGGACTGAGAACGAGTCAGAGAGTTGGCCGCCGAGTGAGAGAGAATGAGAGCGCATAATTCTTTCAAATTGCATTGCCTTGCAGTTTATTATTAGTTTTGTTATTATTTTGCGTATTCTAAACAAAAACGAAGACCACGCCGAGTACGCCAAGTGATTGGAATGCGAGAGCGAGCGAGCGCACTGAACTGATAGAGCGCAAGAGAGCGGCGTACGAGCGCACGTGAGCCGCAGCTGGCAGTGACGCTGACGCTGACGGCGACGTCGATGTCGGCGTCAACGTCAGCGTCGGCGGCAATGCTGCCAAAGAGCGACACAAGGCAAGGTAAAAATTTCATTCCGTTTCGAGCATTCGACGTGTGCGGACGTACCAACAAGTGTCTTCCCTGACTCAGTCTCAGTCTCAACTCTCTCACGCAGTCGTGCAACGGGTGTTCAAAGTGTTCCCAGATCAATATCTATATTGAATAATCAAAATAATCACAAATCATATATCAAGCCGATAGAATGAAAGTGTAGGCCAAGTGTGCATGGCAAAACATGGTTAAATATTTGCAGAATGTGCAGCAATAAACATGCAGTGCTTCAAAATTGTGCATTGATAGCCAACAGTGCTTAACAACTCGATAACTGAAGAGGGCAGAGCAGCCAAGTGTTCGCTGCGATTCAATAAAGGCTATAATCATAATCATTTATCATTATCAATATATATACACATATATATACACACATATGTGAGCCATGGCAGCTGTTCAGATACAAAATATGCCAGCCGCCACAAATAAATGGATTAAATACAACAACAACAACAACAACAACAATCACACACACAAGCAGGTGAGTTTAACCACTGAATTTATTGGCTAAGCCATACAGTAGCCACCGCTACAACAACAACAACAGCAGCAGCAGCAACTTATTAAAGAGGGCCGCAAATATCAAAAGTTGCCGCTGAAGTTGGAGAAGAAAAAAAAAAACAGGCCAAAAACAACACGAAAAAACAGTAGCACGTCAATTAAAATTAATAGCTTCCGACTTAATCCGCCCAATTGAGTTGACCGAAAAACTACAGCAGCAGCAGCAGCAGTAGCGGCAACAACAACAGCAGCAACATCTACAGCTTTATTTACGACATTAGCATATCGCAGAAATCGAAATCAATTTGAAAATCCTTTGCAAGGGCATAAAAATCAGCTTAAATTTGCCTGCGTGCGCAAAAGGCCAACAACAACAACAAGTTACCAAAAAAAAAAAAAATTATGCGTACATATATAAAAATAAATAAAACTCAAACAAAACAAAAGCCAAAAGGCCGACAGAACGCAGCAAAGAGACTTTTTTTCTTTAAGTATAGCTAACCAAAAACCCTCATCAGCAACAACAACAACAACAACAACAACAAAGTGCAGGCCGCTTTCGTGCGCTCCACTTCGCTTGAAGCCACAACCACATCCAGAGCTCCACAGCTTGAAGAGTCCCAGTTCGTATAGCCTCCATGCCATATAGCGTATAGAGTAGTTGGCTACTGTTTTCAAAGTTAAGATCAATGAGTGCGACGACTGCCTTTGGGTACGCTCGTACGTTCGTGCGCTTGGGCCGAACTGGTTGGCCGGCTGGCTGGCTGACTTGGCTGGCTGCCTGGCTGCGAGATCTGCTTTGCAGCATGCCGCAAAGCGGCATTGGCCATCGGGCCATCGGGGCGGCAAAGTACAAAGCTGAAAACGGCACGGGTTTAGCGCGCTCAGAGTAAAAAGCGATCAGCGTAGCCGCTCGGCAGACGTGCGCACATCCCACAGATACAAAGATACAGTCACACACACACACACACACACACACACACGCACACATACAGTGAGAGCTGTGGCCGGTCTAATAACGATGCCTGGCACTTGGCTACATGTTTTAGGCCGCGGCTTCGGCCTTTTGTTGTTGCTGCTGCTGCTGCTGTCGCTGCTTGCGGCTTCATTTGAGGCTGCTTCCGAATTACCTGCGTGGCACTGCAGTTGCCGCATCAACACAAGCAGCAGCCGCCGCCGCCTCAGCCTCAGCCGTTGCGTTATTTCCATGCCATAAAAAGTATTAAATTGCTGCAAACAGGTGTATTTTATGAATGCCTCACATCAGGCAGTCGTTGGCTCTGTTTTAGGAGCAGAGCCAGGCAGGCAAGGGCAGACAGGCTAGCGGACCCGTCGCTTGGCTGTTGACCATTGCAGTTGCAATTATGTTGCCTAGCTTCACGCTCAAGCTGCAAGCTCTAAGTGCAACAAAAATATTAAGGTCAATTCTGGAGAAAATGTAAATGACGATAAATGGGAGGTAGACTTAAGAAATAACGATGGTATGAAAAGAATCGGACATAACTAGGATTTTCTTATCCGAATAGTATATAGAACTTGGGCATCTTCAGTCTCCAGTGATTACATTCTCTATGATAAATTGCAATCTTTGGTACCTCCGGCCATTAGTCCATGCTGAACAAAAGTTCTGCCCGCGCTGCTTCCGTTTAAATTTAACGGTTACTTCGCTTTGATTTTTGCATTTGCGCGCGCTTTTTTTCCATATTTTGTCTTCACCGCCGCCGCACGAAAATCAAACAAACTGGCAACAACAATGGGACTAACAATAAACAACAACAACAGCAACAACAATGGCAACGGAAGTTTATTTATGCCTGGCCCGCTATTTGCTTAAGCGTATGCGATAAGCCGCGTGAGAGACAGATAAACAGACAGACAGAGCGAAAGAGAGCGAGCGAGTTGTTGCTGCTGTAGCAGCAAGTGCTGCGACTAATAAGCTGATGCAAGGCCCCAACAGAACCAAAAGCAGGCAAAAACATATTTATATATAAAGCAAAAACCACAACACTTGCCCCGCACACCCTCAGCTCTCCGCCTTGGCCAAGCGCAGTCATTGCAGTCGCTCGGCTCCTTTGATTTGACAAGGTCGTTATTGATTATGTTGCATATTTGAGTGCGATAAATATATGTGTGTGTGTGTGTGTATTTGAGTGTTAAGAGGCTAACGTAGTAGAAAAATATAAACAAAACATTTTTAAAAGCTATTTCAACAATTACTGCATTTTAATAACATATAGGACGATTAAAGCTATCGATAAATACATTAAATATGAAATCCCATAAAAATAAATTCAACTTGAATAAGAAAATTTACTTGCATCGTCTTTTATTGCAATCAGCAATATATATATCAAAAAATTGAACGAAATTAAATATTACATCTATTATTTTCCACTTATCTTAAGTGAATTAAAAAATATATGGATTTTTGCTACTGTCTTCAATCTACCTAACCAAAGATTATAAATAATTATGAGCCATAAATCGTGTTGCCAATTTGTAAAGAGATTTGCAAATTTTTTAATAGACCAATTCACTTAGGCAGCCATTTAATAGTAGTCTAACCTGTAAAAGCCTAATGGCATTACAATTAACACACACAAGCACACACACACACACACTCACACCATTCACAATCGTATCAAATTAATTCAAGTCACCACAGGGCGTATGCTTCATTTATTAAAAAAGTAAAATATATATATACATACATACATACATACATATATATATATATAAATAGCAACCACTAAGCGCTTAGCGCCAGCGCCAATCACTAAAAGAGAGAGAAGGAGAGAGAGAGAGGGAGAGCAGGGTAGAGAGAGGGAGAGCGACTTGACTATTTGCAGCAATTAATAAAAACTGACAATTTAATCGTCGCGACAAGTAGTTGGCTGGCAGCCAGCCCCCAGACAGAGCAGCTGCCTAAACTCTGCCCGGAACCGGGCAGCGGGGCGAACGGAGCTTGGGGTGGGTCGGGCGCCTTTGTCGGCATTGCTGGCCGCAAGAAATCGGTACACTGGCCCGACTGAAAAGAAAGATCGACCAAGAGCGAGCGAGAACGAGAAAGAAGCTAAGACGGTGAAAGAGACAGGGAGAGGGAGAAAGAGAGGAGTTACTACAAGCCAAAAGCAAAATATTAATAAGCAGTGCCCGCAATTAATAGCGCAACTTAAGACGCTATATAGGGTAATTAAGCGGCGCTTGTGAACATTTTTTCCTTTGGCGGAGCCGACGATGACGACGACGACGACGTCGACGGAGGCGGCGGCAACGGCGACAGAGCAGCTGCCGATGTTGTTGGTCTTGTTGTTGCTGTTGCTGTTGCTGTCGGCGCTGCCGTTTTTTCTCTTAACAGGTAAACAACAAGTGCAACGTACGCTCGAATCTAAGTATCTCTATCTTGTGGCTGTGTATATGTGTGTGTGTGTGTGTGTGTTTGTCAATGTGGGCACGCGTTTTGTTTACTCAAGCGTAAATCCGCGCACACACGTAATTTTTGTTATATTATTTTGTAGTTTTGTGGGTCTTGGTTAACATTAGAAGATCGTAGGCGCAGCCCCAAAAATAAATTGTCAAGCATGTCAATAGGCGAGGGTTGCTCAAATAGTTAGGAATAGCATAGAAGAAGATAAATAATTATTTAAAATATTTTTAGTAAAATTTACTTTATTGCTAAAAATATAAATATGGATTCCATAGTTCCGATAAATATATTTATGGAATTATATCTTCTGCACTTCAGTGAGTCTCATTCCCCACTTTGATTTCCTCTATTTACATTTTTCAGCTCAAACGAAACTCACAACTCATTGAGCAGCTCTCGTAGCGTTAGAATTCTTGTCAATTTGTTAAGCGGCAAACATCAGAGAGTTTTGTTTTATTTATTTTTTCGTTTTTGGTTACTTGAGTTGTGTTGTGGCAGCACGATGGGGGGAAGGCCTCCACTAACAGACAGGCAGCAATCAAAACGGCAGCGATAGCAAAACTGAAAACTGATTGAAGAAAAGTCGCTCAATATGTGTGTGCAACAAGAGCAGCATCAGTAGCAGCAGCAGCAGCAGCAGCTGCAGCAGCAGCAACGTCTTAAAGCTAGATGGCTGACAGCTTAAAGCTTTAGCCACCGGCTTAAAGCTTAATTCGCTACCGTTACTTCAACCTGTTGAGCAACTGGCCAAGTTTTATGTGTATGTGTGTGAGTGTGTCTGTGTGTGTATCCATAATTGTTCTGGCTGTTTTTGTAGGCCTCCTCTCAAATTGTCCGTGTCATTTGCATTTCGTCTGCAAATTGTCGTCGCTAGAGGCAGAGACAGCGGCACAACTTCAAAGCCAAAATAAACATTGATTGAAGATTTCTTTACGATTTCTGAATGGTTATTTATGCAGAGACAGCGGCGCAGACAGGCGGACCCAATTGACAGACTGACACACTGAGACACTAAAATCGTTGCCTTTGACTTGCTGTTGTTGTTGTTTCTGTTGGTGCTCTTCTGTTGTTGGCGGCACGCGTTTTGTTGTTGCTTAGTTGTTTTTGTATCATTTACAAATTGCTGGAAAATAGCGTAAAATCAAAACAACAACAACAACGACAACCACAAATCGCCGCTGCTCATTTGATTGATGTGCACAACCGACCTTAAGTTCAAAGCCAAGAACAGCAACAGCAACAACAACAACAACAACCAAAACTGAAACTGAAACAGAAACAGAAACAGACGTCGACAACGCTGATTACCACGCGTCAGCGGCCATGACAATGTGAAATCCAGCTGTATGTATGCGTGTGTGTGTATGTGTATGTGTGTGGACCCACGAGGCGTATGATTAATATACAATTGATGTGTGTAATAACAGAGCAGCTCTCTAGCCCATGTTTAACTAAATACTTGGCCCTCACACTGGCTCTTACTCTCGCTCTCGCTCTCGCTCTCTCTCTCTGTCTGTCTCTCTCACCATGTGCTAATGCGAACGGCAAACAACAACAAACAGTGCACAACGTAAAACAATAACAACAAAAACGTAACGAAATACGCGGCAAAAATTTCTTTGATCTTATCGCAAAGCTTCTTGCTCGCATTTTGATCAAAGCAAGTTTTTCCGCCAAAATACAAAGGCAACAACAACAACATCAACAGAAAACCACAAGAGCAACAGGCGGCCGCAGCATAGCAGAGCGAGAGAGGAATACGCAAAGGCAGAGAACAACTGATATTACGACGACAACAACAAAAAGTTGTGAATGAGTTTTGAGTTAACGCACAGTGGAAGAGAGAGAGAGAGAGAGGGATACAGAGAGCGGGAGAGCGGAGCAAAGAGAGAGCAGCCGAACGCGTGCCGAATGCAGCTTTAAAGCTTGCGCGCAGCACAGGCTGGCGCGTCAAAGCTGCTGCAGCGCGAAAGCTTTAGCACCGTTTGCTTTTCGAGCTTCACTTTATTTGAATAATAACTCGTGAGAGTAAGTTACAGCTATTCTAAATCAAGAAATTCTTTCTCTTGCAGTGGACGACGACGACGCAACTGTGCTGCCAGCTGTCGCTGTTGCTGCCGCTGATTGCACTCAGCGCACTGCCACACGCCAGCAGCAACAGCATTAACAGCAGCGGCAGCAGCAGCAGCAATGCAAACAAAAACAACAACGACAACATTGAAACATTTGGCGTGCGCAAAGCTCCATTGGAACTGGAACTGGAGCAGGCGGAGGCCAATGGCAATTCGCTGAACATGATACAGCGCAACTACATGATCATGCACCCAGCGGGCGCCGCGTCGGCGCACAGCGATGCTGGCATCGATCACAGTCGGTCTCTGAAGCGTGCCTGGTTGACCAACTCGAGCATCACCTGCAACGATGGCACCCACGCGGGCTTCTATCTGCGCAAGCAGCCCAACTCCAAGAAATGGATCGTGTTTCTCGAGGGCGGCTGGCACTGCTTCGACAATCGTTCGTGCCGGGCGCGTTGGCTGCGTCTGCGCCATCTGATGACCGCCTCCCAGTGGCCAGAGACACGAGATGGTGAGTGAAACCGCTAGAAATAACTGCTATCGAAGCTAATCCACTCCCCGCTTTTATAGCTGGTGGCATTCTGTCTCCGCATGCTGACGAGAACCCCTACTGGCACAATGCCAACCATGTGCTGGTGCCCTACTGCAGCAGCGACTCCTGGTCGGGCACGCGCATCGAGCCGGACACACGAGACCGCGATAACAGCTGGCGCTTCATGGGCGCCCTGATACTGCGCCAGGTGATTGCCGATCTGATACCCTTGGGCCTGGGCCGTGTGCCTGGTGGCGAGCTGCTGCTGGTGGGCTCCTCTGCAGGTGGACTCGGCGTCATGCTCAACCTGGATCGCGTGCGCGACTTTCTAGTCAACGAGCGCAAGCTGCAGGTGACGGTGCGCGGCGTCAGCGATTCGGGTTGGTTTCTGGATCGAGAGCCATATACACCATCGGCAGTGGCCTCCAGCGAGGCAGTGCGACTGGGCTGGAAGCTGTGGCAGGGCTTGCTGCCCGAGGACTGCACCAAGGCGCATCCCACAGAGCCTTGGCGCTGCTACTTCGGCTATCGCCTGTATCCCACACTGAAAAGTGAGTTACTCAAAGGCATATCCCTTTCGACTCGATCCCTAAAGTTTTCCATCTTGTTGCAGCTCCACTCTTTGTGTTCCAGTGGCTTTTCGATGAGGCGCAAATGCGCGCTGACAATGTGGGCGCGCCCGTCACGCCCCAGCAATGGAACTATATACACGAAATGGGCGGCGCACTGCGCTCCTCGCTGGACAACGTGAGCGCCGTGTTCGCGCCCAGCTGCATTGGCCATGCGGTGCTGCTGAAGCGCGACTGGGTTAACATTAAGATCGACGACATCTCGCTGCCCTCGGCGCTGCGCTGCTGGGAGCACTCGACGCGGCCGCGACGCAAGCGCCACGACAAGCTGAAGCGCAGCACGGAGGCGACGACAACGGCGCTGCAGGAGCGGCAGCAACATCATCCCAATGCCAACAGCCAAAGACATCAGCGCCATCGCCAGCGGGCACAGAAGCTGAACAATGTGGCTCAGGCGCAGCCGGCGCCGCAGCGCAAAAGGAATCACCTGAGCAAAGAGCAGCGCGAGGAGCGCAAGCGTCGCCGGCAAGAGCGACAGCGACGCAAGCAGCGACGTCGCCAGCAGCAGCTGCAGCGCAAGCGCGAGAACGAGGCAGCAGCCAGCAACAGCAGCAACAGCAGCAACAAAAACAGCAACAAGCAGCGCCGCCGTCCACAGCTGACAGCCGAGCAGCAGCTGCAGCGCAAGCAGCAGCGCCAGCAGCGACGCAAGCAGCAACAGCAGCTGCAGAAGGAGCAGCCGAGCGAGCCGCAGAAACGGCGAGCTTCCAACAGCGCCACCAAACTGAAGCCGCGTCAGCGTGTGCCGCGCGTGCCCGAGAAGTGTGGACTGCGGCTGCTGGAGCGTTGCAGCTGGCCGCAGTGCAACCACTCGTGCCCCACGCTCACGAATCCGCTGACCGGCGAGGAGATGCGCTTCCTCGAGCTGCTCACCTCCTTCGGCCTGGACATCGAAGCCGTGGCCGCAGCACTCGGCGTCGATATGCACACGCTGAACAACATGGAGCGAACGGAGCTGGTGAATCTGCTCACGCAGCAGGTGAGCTGAAGGAGCCACATCGTTAGGTTTTAGTACATAGATACCCTGTAAATAGTTGGCCTGTATATAGATATAGCCATAGACTGTATAGCCATATATATACATATGTTTGTCTAAATGTATATATATGCATATATCGGAGCTATTCCAATTCCTAAACCAAGCAAAAGACATGCGCATAGTACCCAGTTATTAAGCAGAATTTATTTATATACATAAATATATAAACAAACATGCACACATACGCATACATATGTTACCATGCGTATACGTAATTCATATTTATTCATTCGAGAAACTAACACAAATGCAACCACAAGACTGTTTTTTATGTTTTCTATGCATAAACATAATGTAATTTTTTTTTTTAATTAACTAAAAATTAAAATCGTATTTATTTATAATTATTTATAATTTATAAGACATGTATGCAGCTGTATATATGTATGTATGTATGTATGAGCGAAGCTAGACTGTTTCAATTGCCCGATGCCAAGTTTGTTAACAAAAAAGAAAATATAAAAGAAAAATAATAGAGCAGTTCACATAAAATATATGTGAATATGAAAAATTCAAGCTTACAAATTACCTACCTCAGGAGAACAGAGAACCATGAGAAATTATTAGAACCAGCTGCCTTGAATAGCATTGCGATTTGTACCTGTGCAAATTAAATCAAATAATTAATTAACATTATTTATTTATGTACTTTAGCAACATTTATTTTTTATTATTGATTTTTTTTTTTTTTTTT
Source organism: Drosophila navojoa (assembly GCF_054131105.1). NCBI lineage: Eukaryota > Metazoa > Arthropoda > Insecta > Diptera > Drosophilidae > Drosophila > Drosophila navojoa. The sequence goes on along the minus strand of NC_142892.1, from coordinate 8,390,073 downwards.
TTTTTTTTGTTTAGTTATGCGCATTCCGTTCAAAATAATTGTACTTAACTTAATCTTATAATTAACTGGCAACAATGAAGCAAACCGAACAACTCGAATATTATTATTTATATGTAAAGTCCATAAGCTAGATGTAATATGCACATATAGCTTGTACAGAAACGGTTAAAGTTTAGACTAAGAATTGTTGTGCTTAAATTAAGCTAAGTTAGAACTTTAAAAGCAGCAACTAAAAAAAAGAGATGAGTCGAACAAACAGCTAAAATCATTGTTATAATTTCCATTTACATAGAAGAAAAAAATGAGTTAAAAAACAAAACAAAAAAAAAACAAAAACAAAACAAAAAATTAAAAATCAATATCGATAAAAACAGAAATAAATGAGAAAATAATTTTTCCTAAAATTAAATCCATTTTTTTTACTTACTAAATATGAGCTCGTCGATCTCAGAAGATATAAGAGCTAGAGATCCATTTGCCTCTCCCTTCCCCACCCTCAATGTACTATCCCTCTCTCATCCTATTCTCATCTCTTCACATTCAAGGTCACAGCTCTCTCAAGGTCACAGCCTTCTCAAGGTCATTTCCATCTCAAGGTCACAGCCTTCTCAAGGTCATTGCCCTGTCAAGGTCATTGCTCTCTCAAGGTAATTGCCCTACAAAAAAAATTATTCAACAAATACACTGCAGTGCAGCCCAAGCGCAGTCGCTGCTTACTGCGTAGTTAGCAGAGTGCCTGCTCATACTTGCCTGTGGATGCATGTGCATGTATGTGTGCATAAAAGAAGTGCAGAATGATTCGAATATCAGCTTGGATTTTTTTTTTTTTTTTTTTTATTTATTTTTTTTTTATATTTTCTGATCTTTGAATTTTTAAATTGAAGAAATGAAGTTCATATAAAATTAATTTCCAAACATTTTTAAAAAGTTAAGAGAACGTATTTTCGCATCTCAAAGTTCCCCCTCTCTTTCTCACTCTCACTCTCTTAATGCGACGCCTACGCAGCACAGCATTCATTAGGCTTAATTGAATAAAAGCTCGACCAAAATACGAGATTTCGCTCAGTTTCATAGGTTTGCGGCATAGTGTGGAGGTGGCGGTGGTGCAATTGAGCCACAAAAGCCACAAATTTGTGGTTCGTCTCATTTTCAATTCATCGCCAGAACTCGAGCAATCAAGACGCAAAGAAAATTCAGTGTCAACTCGGTTGCAGTGGAAAATGTGGAAAATTGTTTTATTTGCGCTGCATTTGCAGCTGCTGGTGGCACCGCTTTCAGGTGAGTGGCCCAACGGGGCTAATGGCTAGTGGATAACGGCTAATGTCTGGCTCCAGCTAGCTGCCCCATTTTCCTGACCATTTCGCTGTCGGGCAAATCGCTGACCGACGCCTGCTTGGAGGTCAATTGGGGACCCGATTGCTATGCACCGCCCGAGTGGGTGGGCATCTATCGTCAGGATCCGTCCGTGTCGAACTTTCAGCCGGAGCTGCGCATCGACGGCATACAGAATCGCACGGGCAAGCGACTTACGCCCATTAAGCTGGGCAAGCTGCAGTTTCCAGGCGGCTGGAATCGGCCCACGGCCGGACAGACCACGGCCACCAAGTACCCGAAAGGCAAGTGCTTGCCCTACTACGTGGCCAGCTACAATGGCAACGAGCTGCTGACTATCGACTGCCTGAAGATCCAGCCCAATTGGCTGGCCCACCTCAAGGACGCGGCGAGCATGCCGCTCAAGAAGCTCTTTCTGCCAGGCACACACGCCTCCGGCGCCTACATCACCAACTACAGCAAGACCAAGTCGCTGCTGATCAAGGACTACCTGGTCGCTCAGCACTTCGATGTGTGGTCGCAGCTGGTCTTTGGCATTCGCTATCTGGATCTGAGCGTGGGGTGCGCGGCTAGAGAAATTCCAGACATTTGCCACAGTCTAATGACCCCCTCCTCTTGCAGCTATCGCTATAGCGCGGACAGCGGCAGCGAATCGGAGAACTTTTGGGTGGTCAACGAGAACATGTTCATCAATCCGGTGATCGATGTGCTACGCGATGTGCGTCGCTTTGTTGAGCTCTCGAATGAGATAGTCGTGCTGGACTTTAGCTCGTTTCCCATTGGCTTCTACAAGCACCCGGAGATCTACAGCAGCCTCTACCATCTCATCCGGCAGGAGCTGGGCCAGGTGCTCTACGAGCGGAACGTGAGCAGCAATGAACACTGCGCCGATCGCAGCTACAATGATCTGCGTGTGCTCGGCCGGCAGGTGTTGCTGCTGTTTCCCACAGAGGAGCTGCCACATCCAGAGAATGGTATATACCCTATATATACACCTTAAAGCATCCTTTAGCCATTGAGCACGTCTTGCTTACAGAATCCGTGCTGCTCTGCCCGCCCTGGCAGCGCTTCAGCACCAGCTACATGAACATGTCCCAGACTCTGGACTATATGCGTCTGCTGTTCAGCCGGAAGCCGGACTCACCTGTGCAGGACGATGGCTGGATATTCCATGCTGTGATGAGCATTGAGCAGGCGCTCAACGCCCACAAATTGCAGACGGCCAAGGAGCGAGCCGCTGTCATCAATCCGAAGGTAAATCAATGGCTCAGCGGGCCGTGGGGCCTGAATGCGAATGTCGTTGCCATGGATTACTTCAGCAACACGAATCTCATCGACGTGGCAATACATGCCAATGTGCACAAGGCCTTCCTTACGGCCAATGACAAATTTGTCAATCTGGAAATATTGAGTCGACGTTAGAAATTGGATTTCTGTATTTCTTTTGAATTCAATGAAACAGAGAATATATGCAAAGCCGCTTCTGTTTCCACGTAGTTGGCAATGTGTTGCATTTAGTCAGTGCAACAACCAAGCAGTTCAATGAGCAGTTCACTACTTATACTCAAGTAAAGCAGTGAACATGATAAATAAATTTGTTATGTAGAATAATATGTAGCAAAAATATTTATATTTATCGCAGAGTTATATATGATGTATAAGTACTCATAAGTATATATTTAATTGCCTGCCTATAAATTGGCTTTGGTCATATAATTTTCTACTAGAAGCAGCTCAGATTTATACTTCCATCTTCATATTTTTTAGAGTATCTGCCAGTCAGATACTTTTAAGGCACTCTTAGTTAATTGCCATAGCAAACGTTGACATTTATCAATTAAATTGAGAGCTATGATATCATATAAAATGCATGCAGCCAAAGTTCGATGTGAGCTTTCGAAAAAGAACTTTTAATAACTTTTAGCTTATATTTTTTAATAATATTTTAGCTTTATCAAAATTACTCAATAAATTTTCTGTAGAATTTTCGTATGGCTTATTCACAATTTTGATTTAGTTTTCTTGTCGCCTCTATCGTAGATCTGCCAGAATAGAATATAACTCATAATGATACATCATCAGCCATAAATCTCATTCTAGGTTTTATAAAGCATTGCTGCTGTCTTACTTTTAAAAATATTCAAAAGAATAAGTTGTTTAATGGATAGTGAAACCTTGATGGTACTAAAAATATCTCTGAAAATGGGACAAAAGCTCTAAAGTTGCTAAAATGGCATCACCGCAACAGAATGTATATACAATAAAACATATATACCTATGTCTGTATATACATATATGTATGTATATGTGTATGGCCTGCTGCAGCTGTTCATACAAAATATATTACGTATACGTAATTCGTCACACGAATCATATTTGGATGTCATTTGCGTGTCAATTTAAAAACTTGCTAAATATAGCTATTCTCAAATTTATAATGCAGAATGACAGACAGAGCGAAAGAGAGAGAGAGAGCGAGGGAGGCGGCATTTAAAATTGATCACGAAATTCTAAATATATATATTATCTTTTCTATAGAAATAATTTCAACTATTTGCAGCATGCGATTCAAACTTGTTTAAACTAAGCTCTATACAATTATCGTTATATCTATAGATACATATGTATATATATTCTGATTGCAATCAAAAGTTCCAGTTCGACCTTCAGTTTAGCATAGCTTTACATTTAATGGCTAATTAAAAGCCACACGTAAGCCAAGGTCAGCATTGAATATCTATTGCGAGCGAACTGGAGCATTCATTGATTTGCATGGACTCAAGGTATGTCCGAATCATTTGATACTCTATATGCGTATTGACTTCAGGCAAACAACTATTCAAGGAACAGTCAGCGACAACGATGAGTCAAGGCGCTTGATTCACTCGAGCTTAGTTACCACCCGCATGGATTGTGCCACAATCGGAGCTGATGCAACGCGCTGGATGATAAATAGCTGCCCAGCCGTTGTTAGTGACGGCGTCTAGCAACCGGATCTAGCTAAAAATATGAATTGCTGCCAATGGAAACGTTAGTTGCAAACTGGAAATGCCAAACGGTTTTAGCCAGGCCAAGCAGTTAGCCGCCTGATGAGATGGACCAACTGCAATGCTCGTTGCATTTGCTGTTGCAGTTGAATGAACTTTATTTTAGTCGTCGTCGTCAACTGTGCAAACGTCGGCCTGATAACAGCACGCTTACACTGATATCACTGATAACAATTAACAGAGATCCAGGTTGCGAGCTAATTATGAAATCGCAGCGCCTTTGTTGACTACTCAAGTCCAATACGACTGCAATGCGAAATTCTGATAGTACAAAGTTGTTTGTTTTTAAAGCTTTACTCATTGCGCCTCTTGCTTAATGAGCAATTAAGATACCAAACTCATTGCACTCTAGATATGCATACATGAGTAATCCAACTGTTGTATGAAGCGTACATATATTATACGACTTTATCACTGGTCTTGGTGACTGCTATTTCCAATCTGAGTTAAATTGATATACGCGATTATTCTTATATTTAGCAGCAAGGCAAAGGTTCTTTAATCTGCACCACTTCCAATCAGCTCCACTTCATTCGATCCAATCTATTTATGTATATATTTATGTTGTATTATATACATAAATAGAAGTATATATGTGTGCTGGTTGTATTTTTATATGCATATACATATATATGTGGTTGACAATTGCAACATTTCTTAGCTTTGTTTCAATATATTTAATTATGTGTGGTTGAACAATTTTGAAGAAAAAACTCAGATCAATTTATAGCTGTATTAGCTCTTAAATAATGAACGTCCAACTCGCATGTATACGGATAGAGAATGGTTATGCGATAAGACATTATCAATCAGTCTCTATTCGAATGGTATTTCGACTTGAAGCAGTCTGCAGAGGTATTTCTTCAATTCTTGCAGATCTAGTGACAAATCAACAATAATTGCATGTCCTCTTATAGACCCCAGCCTTATCTTCCTGTTGGCCAATCCCTTATAGCGCACTTGCCTTAGCCAACTCAAACGCAATATACAGACCATATATATTTTATATATCATTTAACCTTGTACAAAATCCATATAGAAATTCTATTGCGCGAGTAATACAACTTTGGTATCACTTTATGACAACCTTATGCAAGGCGGGGCCTCTTTACAATCTCCAGATTATTGCCACGTTTGATCATATTCGATGGATCTATATACATATAAATGTATATGTATAAAAAGTAAACAACGGCATTTGATTTGAATAATAGAGCTCTCTATATTATGTTATCTGTTTTTTTAATATACATAAATTAATGGTTTATTTGAGAAAAAAAATAAGATTATTAGGGCAACCCATGCAAATTTATGTAGTGCATTCATGTAATATATATATTAAACATCAAGTGTTTGCCGAAAGTAATTTATTATTACGAATATTATGTTATTTAAACTTTAGTACAACTATACATTCTAGACTAATGTGTCCACATCATTTGTTGTGTAACGGCCAGCTGAACTTAAGGATTAATCCACGAGTCCCGCTGGCCGTTACAGCCGAGGCGGCGGCGTTTTTGGCTGTTGCGATGGCGAGCGGGGGGTGGTGCTGTGTTTCAGATAACGGCCAGAACAATTGGCCGCGCTAGCCTCCTGCGGACGTCCAGTATAGGTTAGGATGGTGGACTCGATGCCATTTAAGAAAAATATACACGCATGACATCGGTGAAGGGTTTCCGGCAGAGCGGGCATTTGGTCACGGACGAGGCGCACTTGGCGCATGCCACAACATGCCCGCACGGCAAAAATGCGGTGTTGTACTCGGCCGCATAGCAGATCTTGCAGAGCTTCTCCTCGGGCACGATAGCTGGAGCGCCAGGCGCTGTCGTCGCCGTGCCCGTGCCCATAGAGTCGGCCGCAGAATGTGCCACGATTTTGTTGTAGATGCGTGTGGCGGCTGTTGGCGGCACATCGCCCTCGCTGGCCGCCTCTGGTTGTGGAGCACCAGCAGCAACAGCTGCAGCAGCACCAGCAGTAGCCGGAGCAATATCTGACGAAGCGATAGTACTGCTGGCTGAGCTTTGCGTGGAGGCGACGTTTAGACTTTGGGCCTGTTCCTGCTCTTTCGCCAGATCCTGCTTGGCTGCCTCGGTTGCTGCGGCCATAACACTGTCGATGAAGAGCTGACCCTTGATCAGTTTGAGGAAGCGACACTGTCCCAGCCAGAGAGCATGCTGCTCCCAGGGCTCGTCGTTGTCGTCCCAGTCCTTGAGGCCGCCGCCGCAGCTGAAACAGCGTACGCGATCGCCGACCCCAGTATAAAAGAAACCCGCCTCGGCGAGCTGCTGTGGCTTCTGTTTCATGTTGCGCGGCCAGTCCTCGAAGCTGCGCAGACGTGCCGACTCGATGGCATACTCTGGATACTCGGGAAAATAATTGCCGCCGCTCGAGCTGTTCGTTGACGCTGGTGTTGTCGACGAGCCAACACTGGCGGCTCGCGCTGGCTGAAAACTGTTCATGCCCGTCGACTGTATAGAGGGCAAGCCCTCAGAGTAGGCGTTCTCGCGTATATCCAACGAGGATGTATCATTTGATCCGCACACATCGAAGCTGGCTTGTGGCAGGTTGCGATCCAAGGCATCCGCATTTATAGGCAAGTTGTTGGTGGTGCGACGGCGCAGAAGCGGGCAGTTGGGCGACCAACGTAGATGCTCATTCACGGGATGATCCTCGTGCACCCAACGACCGATCTCCACCTCGCAGAAGTAGCACTTGCACTTGTCATCCTCATTCGTATAGAACATACCAGTCTGTGCCAGCACGTTCTTATCCAGCCAGGGCAACGGCCAGGTCTCGAACGTCTTCAGGCGCTCGTCCTCCCTATGGTATTTATCATTCATTCTGTTGACGAACGACTTTAGCAGTTGCGTTGCTGTGCTGTTCGTGCTGTTGTCCACCTGATCCAGGGCTGTTGATGTTGCAGGTGCAAACAGAGTGAACCTTGGCTGCGTTGCTATATTCGCCATCTTGATGATAAAGAATTGTCACTGCTTTTCGGTGTGTTGTTCCTTTCAATTTCCAATGGCAACTAGAAAACAAAACAAAATAGTCACGTTAATATTGCTTTTATTAATAAAAGATAGCGTTATCGCTTAGATAACAAATTTTATAGAATTATCAGGAAATATATGGGATTTACGCGAAAGCAGTAGAGTGGCATGCGCCACCTCACAGCTCAGCTCTGACTGAGCGACCCCATGAATACTTTGTTTAATTTAACCGTAAAAAATATACTCGAGAAATATAAACAAAAGGAATGTCAACACTTAAAAATGCATAATTTCTGACCGCAAATTAAAATATTCTCAAATTGCTATTTGTCGCATATGTCAAAAACGATTAATAACTTTCAGAATCTTATCATTGACATTTTTTGTATTTATAAATCGATCCATTCTCGATTCGAGCAGCCAAAATTTCTGATAAATAATCAGTAAGCTCATGCTCTATAAATAATTATATTTGTATATTTTCCTTTATTTACCTATGTTTTGTGTATATATTTTGCAATCTTTGCACAACAATGAACTTTAAAGCAGCCCTTAAAAAATATGGCAAAACTGTCTAGCAAGCGCTGTCTCGCTCGCGCCAGCAACATCTAATGAACAGGGGTAGTTTTTTTTACAGACGCTCGCTCATGGGGTTGTATCCAACACACTGCAAACGTAGCGTAGTGTACGCTATCTTACAACTGCGTGTGGATGCAATGCGCCGATGCGAGCCTGCACCACAATAAACCATGCAGCAGCAGTCAACACACACAGCTGCTCGATTGAAAAACAGAAGATAGAACATTCGGCTATGCACCATGACGTGCGCACATTAGTGGTTGGCTGGTGCCTATTAGGTGGTCTGATAAGCTCCAGTCTGACTCAACGTACTTTCCATATAATTAATATGAAATACACGTAGACGCAAATAATGCGAAAAAGCAAAAACGGAAGTATCATAGATAACAAAAAAGAATTAAATATGAGTACCTTCTAAATGAAAGTTCTTTTTATAGGAATGTCTATTCGTTATAATCAGAGCTCAGCTATTATCAGTGTTGTCAAGAGCCAAGATAAATACATGGACATATAGAATGGTATGCATTCTGTGTTACATACACACATATATGAACGATAGTTAAACTATGCCGTTGGCGTTGAACTGTTTTGGTGGTCTTTCCAAAGAGATTGTAAGCCGTTTTCGACATTTACTTCACGACAAGCGGCGGGGTGGGCACACGGGATGGGCGGCAGGCGGCAGGCCCAGCAGCGAGCACGAACGCCGTGTCGGGACATTGTACAAAGTCCAAATTTAAAGCCAAGCCAGGGCATTGCAAGCCAAGCCACAAACCAGCCAAACACGCCAAACAATTGCAGCACGACGGGGCAACGACTGCTGCTGCGGCAGAGAGACAGAAATACAGAAAGAGAACGGTAGACAAAGAGGACAAGGGGGCTCTGGGTGGTTGGTTGGAGCTGGGGCAGTGCCAAGCACTCGTCGTGCGGCTCACAGCTTGCCCGACTGTGAGAAAGTTTTAATGGAATGCAGTCAAACGACTTCGCGGCGGCAGCAGCCGCAAGCAGCGCCCCACAGCATAAAAAAGCAGTGCAGCATAAGTGCAGCGATGACTGCGCTGCCTTGTCGGCCAGCGAGTGCGAGTGCAACAGCAATAGGCACCCAAAACCATCAATGGAAAAACAACTATGCACGTATACAGTCGTACACACACTCGCGCGCACACACACACAGACACATACACACACAGACACATACAGACTTAACACAGTTGCACTGGTTGGGTGCAAAGAAAGAGTGCAAAAAAAATAAGGCGTACAGAAACGGGCGTACACACCAAATGCAAAAATAAATAAAAGCATAAAATAAAACAAAAGCAATTGTAAATTACAAATGGCCGAGACGTTGGAGCTCTCTCTCTACCCTAGAGATTGCGCATTGTTTTTGAAGTGGAGCAACAGCAGCAGCGTCCGCAGTGGCGGCAGCAATACAGAATCAGACAAAGATGATAGCTTCGAGATGCTGCTGGATGGTTGCTACAGTTCTTCTTCTTCTTCATCTTCTTATTGTTGTTGTTGCTGTTGCATTGCTTCAATTGCGCTGCTGCTGCTGCTGCCTGCTGTTGTTGTTGTTGCCAAGTACAAAGTGCAGAAGCTTGCAATTACAGCTGCTCGCTGCTGTTGTTTTTGTAGTTGTTGCTGTTGCTTTTATTGCTGCGGAATGCATGCCCATTAACAATTGTAATGTAAGCGCTTTGGCATTTTGTGTTTTTGTTTAAAATGCATTGCTTTTAGCAGGAAATGCAAGCAAAAGTTCAATATGCAGTCAACAGTCGATAAATAGTGTTGCCATATGTCAAAAATATTTGCATTTATCATGAATGCAATCACTTACCAGGGCTGCAGTGGCATATGCTATATATTCGCGCTAAATATATCGATAAGGCAGCTAGCTCAGCACAATATTATATTATTTTGTATTTGTATTTGTAACAATTTATAAACTTTAATTTAAAAACAAACATGCGCTTGTGTGCATCAACAAATGTGAACTGACAGCGCAGAAGCGTCTATACCGAAAAGGGCCTCCCGGGCGCATGAATGACATGAGAACCTAAGAAAATACCAAAGTGGAAAGACACACACACACAGAGAGACTCTGACTGTGCTGCAAAGTAAAGAAAAATCATAATCAAAGGCCAGACAGACAGCTAGAGCCCAGGAGGCAAGGCAACAAACAGAGTAGCAGAGTGCGCCCCATGCAACACAGCCAAACCAAAACTGAAACCAAACCAAACGAACCCAACGAGGCGCGCATTGGAATGCAGTTGAACAACTTTTCTACAAACTCTGCTCTGCGCCACGCAAAATGCAAACAAAACAACACCAACTGAAGTTGGCTGGTTTTCTGATTGGAAACCAAGCATAGCTATAAAGCTGGGCTTGGGGATTGGAGTTTCAATGCTGTGTTGTAAGTGAAGGTAACCGCAGCCAGCAAAGGTCTCTACTCTACTATATGTGAGCGTATCTCTCTGAGCGTGTGTGTGTGTGTAACCTCAGACTGTGGGAAACTATTATAAACACTTTACCATTCTTTTTTCTCGGCTGTTGTTGTTGTCTTCTAAACTGAGATTGGAATGCGGTGATACCAGATACGAACGAGTGGAGCAGCATGAAACGAAAGAGCGAGCGAGAGGGATATAAGGAGAGGGAGCGACAATCAAGCATGAGTCGTCGTCACGCAGAACTTGAAGTACAGAGTGGAGAAGGACATGGGGAGAAGAAGCAAACGACGCCAACAAGAATACACAAACACACACGCACACACATGCACAAAGAATATGATGTGCGTATATGTGCTGTGCTGTGTTGTGTGTCCTTCCAAGAAATGCAGCAGCCAGCAATAACAGCAACAACAACAAGAACATCAACTAAAACAACAACAGGAACGAAACGACCGCCGACGACGACGTCGATAATAATAATAAAATACACAAGATGCTGGCTGGCTGGCTGGTTGGATGGTTGTCCATGTACTTAAAGAATGCCCAACAAAGGGCAATATCATCCGTAATCATAATAAATGCGACTGAGCCGCTGCAAGCTGCTGAGGAATGCATTAAAGCGCGGCCTACTGTGCTCTCGCTCTCTCTCTCTTTCTCTATGTCTCAATCGCTGTCTCGCTCTCTCGCATATTGAACATTGATCGATTGCCCAAAACCTAACGGCGGCTCAGTTCAAAGACCCGTTGCCCATAGTCTTGTTCTTCATCTCAAACCCAAAGTCAAGTCGTGCTGTGTTCTCTCTATCTAACTGGCAGCATCTATGAGACTTGGAATGTGGGTACGCTCTCATGAAAACACACACACAGGCACACGCATTAAATGCGCCTTGTTAGTGTGTAGAATGGATGAAAGGTCGTTTTTCACGCGGCCAAGACTCAAAGGTCGTCTCGCATTCGAGATGATTCAGCCCAGAGAATTCCGGGAATTCCAAAGTAATTTTCCTACATCTCTGCATCTCTACAGCGCTCTGCTGCCAGCATTTGTTCTTCAACCTCTCCCACTCCTTCCCATTTATATCTCTTTCAAGGGCCGCCGCGCCCTGGTCCATTCATGCTGATTGCCGTCGCGTCTGCTGGCGATAGCGAAGGGACAAACACAAAAGACAATGTGAAATCTTTAGAAAAAAAAGGAAAAGACTCGAAACTACTTTACAGAATTTCCTCGGTTTTCGAGCTACATATACGTGAGAATCGTTTATTAAGCAGAGTTATCTATCGCTTTATTGGTGAAAAGCGTGGAAAATCTAGTCAACAGTTCAGTTCAGTTCAGCATTGTGAGCGTAGGCGTAGGGTATGGGTAAACCATCGACCACCAGCGTTGGCCCCGGGGCTCTACTCCGCGTAGGCGTCGGCTTGGTGCGGGTGTTTTTATTGTTATTCCAATAACAATAACAATCAAGAGTAGCCCCAGCTTGAGCTGAAAAAGCTTGAGTTGATACTTTCTCTTTGTTGCTGTATTTATTTTCTTCTGCCTTCTTTCTCTCTCTCTTTTTCTTCTGCGAATCGAGCGCAAAAGTTCAAAGCAGTGGAGCATAAAAACTTCACAAGCCTCTGTGAAAATTGGCAACACTGCAATTCGATGGCTGCCTGGCTTGGTCTCTTTGGCCATGGTTTATGTGTTCGCTGCAGAGTGAAACGCGGCGCACGCATGAGCGAACCACTTCCGCTGCAAACGGAAATGAGGAACAAAGCAAAGAAAAACAAAAACTCTAAATACTTCTTTGCTGGGCTTGGGGGATTAAATGAGTGTGTAAAGGAAGTATGTGTATGTATGTGTGTGAGTATGTGTACACACTCATCGGATGTAGTAAAAAGTGGAGCCAGAAATGACGCGTCATCAGCCAACAAACTATGTTTATTATGATGAATGATGCGAGAGTAAAAATACTACGTAAATAATAAATAGAGAGAGGACCAGAATGTAAACAGAATAATTAATCTAATTAGAACAAGTTCTATAGCCTATCGTGTGTCATAGCGATTGACCTTCTAGCCTGAAAATATTAATTGGACAACATTGTTTTGCATACTATAGTCATCGGTTAAATATGTATATAGACAACAATAACGCCGAAAATTGCGTAGTCGAAATTTCCAACGAAAACAAATATGTGTCTGGCATTGTGTATATGTCGGTACTCACACAATATTCCCTCCTCTCACACTCTTTTGGATACAATCGTCTCTTTCACATAAATGCGAATGTTTTTTTAAGCGCCATCAGTGCTGCTCATTCACAATGAGAAAAAGGGTTGCCATCATTTTCAAAATATTTGCTTTAAGAGTCACAAATGCTAACGTAAACAGTGTGTCATATTTTACTTAATATTAATGGAAAACACATTTCAGAAGGTACAATTTTAAGTAATAAAAAATGTAATTTTGTAAATAAATTCGACTAAAATCAACAAAAGCAACATTTAGCAACTCTGCAGCCGCCATCTTTTTACGCAAACGACCTCTTGCCTCTCGAGTGAACGAATGTGCGAGAGCGAGAGAAAAAAAACGAACATTGCTCACCCGGCAAAAGTGTCAAATTCGTTTTACTCTAAATGAACATATTTCAAGCTATGCTGATTAAATATTTTACTAGTTTACTAATTATATATTCTAATTTACACCCTAAAAGTGAATTTTTGAATTGGATGGCTCAAATCCGATGATATAATTTTTTTTTGTTTATAAGGCAAACTGATTATTTCTGTTTTGTCTTGTGCACGAATAAAATACTCACTAGCACTCGTTTGATGGTGTGTGTGCGCGTGTGTGGTTTTGTATATTTGTAAGCTGTAGCTTTAATTAATGTACATTGTGCAGGCAAACATATACACACATATATATGTATGTACATACATACATAGAGGAAAAAAACAGCTTTAGCTTTGTGATGTCACGTTTTCGTTTTTGGGGTTATATCTAAATTCAAGTTAATTTAAATGCCTTATAAAAATACAACTCCGACTCACCTTGACAATTTTTCTCTTTTTATTGAAAAATTCAAGTTCTCCTCACTTCTAGTTATATTTAATATTATAGTCTTTGCTGAGATTCCAGACGATTTTGTACTTTCTGCTTGTCTTGCTTTACGATTATTGATTTGTTTCTTTCCGAGATACGAATTGACGAAGACGTTAACGGAAAAACACACAATTACAGAGACGCAGACGTTGCTGTATGTATTTTTATTTTATTTTGCTTTCTTGTTGCTGTTAAAATACTACCAATATCACAATTTAGATTGAGACCGCAATATCAAAATCAAAACACTTATTTTTTCTTCTTTGCTTTTAATAGTGAATTTCTAAATGCATTAAGTGATCAAAATTGTTGCGTATCCATAGCTTCTTTACTATTCGAGCTTCGAAATTGAACTGAAAATGAACCGAAAACATACGAACGGCTGTAGCCAAAGCGAACGACACGAAAAGACAAGACACGACAAGCGGCGAGGCAAGGCAAGCGCAAGCAGTGTCGATAGCAACCCCGACAACGAACGAACGCTGAACCACTGAAAGAGAGAAAAACAGATGTACGTGTGCACATACACACGCACACACACTTATATATCTACATACATATGTATATGTTTGCATTCAGACAGCATATAGATGTTGCTTGAACATACGTACATACATATTTTCTTACGTTTTTTGGATTCACTTCTTAGAACTTTGCAATTTTGTTAATTTGTAAAGGAGCAAAAACATTTAAGTGATATTTCAGTAAAAACTATTGCTGCTCATTGTGCTGGCTTGCCATCAGAAAAGCATAAAAAACATACATATGTATGTATGTATGTACATATGCATGTTTGTATGACTGCAGACGTCCATATGTCTGTACATACACACAAACATACACAATAGGAGGTTGCCAGCCCGCTACGCTTTGCTCTCATCTGGCTGCATTGGCTTTACAATGACGCCCCCAATACACCCGTACAACTTCTACTACGGCAAGTATTAGTACGCAAGATGGCGTACCGTACAACCGCACAACAGGACTGCTGGCTGCAATACAGTTATCCTTTTCCAACCAGCGTTAAATGGCTCGCCTGCAACTGCAACAGTCTAGGATCATTGATTTTTTAGCCATGGCCCAGGAGCATGCGCCTGGCAATTCCATCGGCCTCGTCCAGTCTTTGACTCTTGGCGCGTGTCAATGCACCGTCATGACACGTCGTTGCAGCCCATCATTGACGAGCACCTTCCAGACGCAGACGCTAACACGGTCGGCGACGCCGGCAGAGCGACGTCGACAGCAGCTGCTTTTATGTTTATGTATGTATGTATTTACCGTGTGGTATGTACATACATATACACATATTTATTTGTGAATGTGTTTGTGAGTGCCTGCACATACATATGGTCCACTGCACTCGCTTACCTGTCCTGGACCCGGCTTAAATATTGTATACATTTCTACATTTTTATTTTAGACATTGGCAGCTGCAAATAATATCAATAACGCGATAAAAGTTACAGCCACCAAATCAACCGAGCTGATAATGCTCCATGGCCATTGTTTATTAATTTCTATATAAACAAGTCGAGCGTAGGCGATAAGCGATAGGGATATGTAAATACCTAAAGCAGTATGCACTTATGTACATATGTATGTATGTGTATTATCAGTATATAGGAAAAGGTATTTACATATATGTATGTGTACATCTCATGTTATGTAATTATCTAGTACATCGATTTATCAAATGCAACGATTGTAACCAGTTTATAGAGAATACCTATGTAAGTATATAGATCCTATTTAGTGAATGCAATTAACTATGATTATTATAATTGATAGACGATTAGTCAGAAAGTAAGACACTGAAATGTTTGTTTGTCATTGAAACTTAGTAATATTTCACATACTCTTTTAAATGTTTCTCGGAAGCGCTAAATGCCAGAATGGATTGCAATAATTATGATTAAATGTCTATTATATTGTAATTTTTCAATAAACCCTTGGTTTTATCATTCAATCATTTTAAGAAAATATATACATACATATATGTATGTATGTAGTATAAAAAAGAAATTTTTCATTTTTTTCTAAGTTAAAGAATGACATTTCAATTAATCCATAATTGATCTATAGCGTATATTCTTTGAATTATTAACTCATAAAAAATAATAAAGAGCCTTTGTTCTCGTATTGCTTTCCAGCTAGTGCGATAATAACTATTGCTAAGCGGGTTTTTTTATATACATACATATACATACATATGTATGTAAAATTTATTGAAAGGAAATACCAGCACGTATTTTCTTTCATTTCACACACACTCACAATAAGCAGCTGACTAGAATTAAATTATATAAATAAATAATAAAACAAAAATGTTGCAATAATGCAAAAATGCAGACTACAGTGCGAGTCATGTATTTAGCAACCAAAGCATTGCAGTTTCAAAATTTGAACTTTGATTTTCCGTTATTTCTGTTTGCTTTTGTTTTTATAAATAAAACGTGGCTAAAATTAACATACGAGACGTCGCGACGCATTTTCCAAAAAACAAAAAAGAAACATAATAATGTAAACGCTGTCTAGACGCTTGCCAAGTAGAAAAATCTTTTCTATTTTTGTGAGCATAATTCTGCAGATTCAGAAGATCAGGCAAACCCCAATCAGAATCGAGCTTCGACTCTTGTGGTAAATGTTGCTATAAAAACGGCCTTGCAAGGCCTTTTAAAGTTGTTGCACTCGCGTCTGATTGTTGTAGTAGTAGTAGTAGTTGTGCTGTTGTTGTTGTCGTTGTTAGTCAGCAACAAATACAAACGCAACTCACCTGCGCAGCTATGTGTTTAGTAATACATTTATACATTTTGTTTCTGTTTTAATTGACAGTCAAATGCAGCTAAACCGGTTTCTTATTGGATTTTTTCGCATTTCGCATTCGCTACTTGCAAAAGGTGTCATAACAGCAACAACAACAACTAAGAGACTTGATTAGTTTGCCTGTATTACAACATCTGTTTCCTTCTCCCTATGGCGGCTGGCACTGGTTGGCTCAAACAGAGCCCAGGACATTGAAGGACGTGTGCCAGCAGCTGAACGCCGAAAGGGATCAAAAAAGGTGCGTGCAGCTGTTGCCTGATCCTGTTGTATCCTTATTGTGTGCGTGTTCCAAGAACGGGGCACAAGACGTTTGCCAGCTAACAGCTGCCAGCTGGCTGAACAGGCTGCAGGATCCTTAATGCTTCAAAGAAGCAACACGAACAATTGACGGCAGGCCAACAGTAGGACAAGAGACGTGCGGGAAATTGATGATGGGCATATATACATACATAGGTATATTCATATATACATACATGTTGCAACAACATACACACCTACCGTATAAGTGAAGATAAAATCTTTGTGCAGCAAATATATATTCAAAACTTCACTGCTTTGTACACTGTCGTATACTGCTTGCAAATGCACTTCTTGCATACTGCTTGGCTACGATTGCAGCAATGCAGTTGCAACACGAAAACCAACTGTGCAAACTGTGTATACATTTACAGTTCGATTTCGTATTTTTAATTAAGTGTCATACCAGCATGCTTTACTGAATAAACATGTATGCATGTATTTCTTTCAAAAGCAGCTGACAGTCTTATCAATTTGTGAGCATTAGATAAGAAAAAAATAGGTAATAAAAACATAGAATAAAATATGAATGATGTCAGAAAATATATTAAAATGTTATATATAGTTCACAGTTCATAAAATCAAAGGTTGCCAAACTTTCCTAGCAGTGTAGAAATTCCGCCCATAATAGTTTCGAAAGCCTTTAAAACCAGATAGTCAGCACGCTTGCAACTTAGGAAATGAGGTAACAGCTGATTAAAATAGCAAAACAAATAGACAAAGCTGTTGTCATTAAGAACATGTGGAATAACAACAACAATTAGCAATATGACATTGGGCGGCAATTACAAATGGGAAAATTCTACGAAACGCGAAACTACGATTCACATCAATGTGGGCAAATGGGCGAGTGTGCGAGTGGGCGGACGGGTTGTCTATTGAACCTAAGGGGCGGGAGGTGAGATGAGGCGGCATGAATGAAATGCAATGCTAAGCAATGCGCACAAAACTACGTGATGTAAGGCGAAAATAGATGCGGCGAAGCTAGACAGAGACAGCCAGAGAGAGAGAGAGGGAGATAGAGAGAGGGTTGCAAATGGAATTGCATGGAACTGGGAAATGGAATATGGACGATTGCGCATCGTATGAATGAAGTGCAAGCGAAGTCAAAAGCGAATATCCTTTTGAAAGCCACTCTCTACACACACACACACACAGACACACACACAGACACACACACAGATACACACGCAGACATACAACTTATACTACGCCTTTTGTACTCACCAAATTCATTTTGACATCATTATCTTATCGGCGAATGCTTGCAAAATTATTTAGACTTTAAAAATTTCCGTTATTACTTTTTTTCTTTAATTGGTTCTGCTTGTTCACTTATTTTTTATTTTTATTATTATTATACTTCTGTTGAAACTAGATAAGTGTACAATGTGTTAATTATGCCGGCAAAAAGTGCTCAACTGCGACTGTTGGGTCTGAGTGTCACGGTGCGACTAGCAGAGAAAATTTTACGGCTGGCGTAGCCTATTTTGTTTTTCTATTGCATAGTTTTGTTTTGCTTTCTATACGCGCAGCGGGTTGGAACGAGAACGCTAACGTTTCTGTAATTGCGGAAGAGAACTGCGCAATAATTTTTGGGTGGTGGGTTTTTGGGGAGACTGCGCTCTCCAAAGGGGGTAGCTGGAGTTAGAGGGAGAACGAAAATTCAAATAAGAAGGGTAGAAAAATATTCCTCGATTCGATAGGCAACGTTACACAGCTGTTGAATGCGCGCCAAATCGATATTTATTTTAATCGCGCCAATGCAGCCCTGGAGGAGTGTTGCCCTAACAACATAGTTTTTGCCATATCACTAACCAGAGAACACATAGACCGGACACGTAGTGTAAAGTGTTTTGCACACTTTTTTCTTGACTTTACGACCCACACAACTTCGTATTTGCTCGGCTCCTCACTTTTAGGTTCAGGCAACGAAAATATTCGAGAGCAAAATCATTCCGCTTCATGCGCTCGACCGAGATGGTCGATGGTTGAACAAAAGATCCCTCTGTGCTCAATGTTTCCCTTGCTCTCTCTCTCTCTCTGTGCTCTTTGCTCTCTCAAATGTGTATATGTGAGTATGCATGTGAGCACAAGCAGCAGCTCTGAGCTGCCAGCTCACGAAAATTGAAATTTCTTCGCAGCAAGAACCCATGCCTTCCCTTCTGTGTGAAGAGTATACCGAACTTATCAAACCGTTTGCCAAGCTCGTACAAATATGTATATGTGTTTTCGATTTTAATTGTGGAAAGGGTATGAAAGCGTTGGTGCTCATGATGAAAATGCTTTCGCGGCGAGCGTGCACACACACAGTCTTTGTTGCTACATATATTATGAGCGTTTGTGTGCCTGTGTGCGTAGCACTTGCTGCCTGTAGCAATTTTAGGTCCCAGCATTTGCATTTGGTTGATCTTGAGAAGTGCGCACACTTATATATGTACATACATATGTATGTATGATTGTATGTACGCAGGGGCGCGATGCCCACAATTGTGGGATATCACTTGTAGAAGCAATTGTATGCCTATGTGCCTTTACATGTGCGTTTGTGTGTGTGCATCTGTGTAAACATGGGAAATGAGCATTGGCGTGTGCCTACCTAAACTTTGAATTGTCTGAACGATTTTGGGTTCGCATTGCATCGCGCTTATATTTAAGTACCTGATTTTATTTCAATGATCGTGGGTTTGCCTATCAGGATGATTTTTTAATATTTAGTACCTGTTTAATCCTAGTGGGCAACATGGGATGCGATTTTTTAACCCTTTCACTTGTGCATACAGGTGCAGGTCAATTTGTCCCTTAAAAAGATGCATATGTACATATGTTCATATACAGGTCAAATTGACCCTTTTTGCAAATATTGCATACGTAAACAGCCCAAATTGACCCTTTCAAAAAGAGGCATCCGTTAGATGTCATAAACGTTAGTACTAAATAAATGGAATAAATGTGTTATATTTTGGGTTTTTATATTTATTTATTTAAATGTATTATTGTCGAATAATTTTTAATTTTGATTTACTTAAATTACCAGGTTTATCAACTATGCTATCTGTAAGCCATTTACAATTTTTTCGGATTAAAATTAACACAAACTGATTGAGCAAGAATTTTCGATGGTCAAAGCAAGGGTGGGTAGGGGAAAACCATTCAGTATGTGAGACTGACTTGGCTGTAGCGTGCATGCAGTGCAAAACAATTCTTTCTTTAAGTTTTGCTATGAATGGTTTCCTATCGAAAATTTTCTTGAATATTTCGAAGTGAAGTTTTATTAGCTCATAAAAATGGTCAGAAGGGGCTTTCAACTTAAGATATTGATTAATATAATGGAAGTTTTTATTGAGTATCAAATACTCTGATGAACATTGCATTTCATCTGCTGGTTTTAAAAGATTCGCACAAGTTTGGCAATCAGTTTTTTGTTGTAATTTGTAAATAAGATATCCAGCAAAATATCGTAATGCATTTTCATTAAAAACATTTTGAATATTTGCAATGGTTGCATCTAATGACAATTCAAGCTCAACCTCTGGGTCTAAGGGTTCTTGCTCTACAGATGAATTCGTGGCACACTGCTCATGAAATATTGATAGGTTGGAGCCACTAGGCATACAATTGCTTCTACAAGTGATATCCCACAATTGTGGGCATCGCGCCCCTGCGTACATACAATCATACATACATATGTATGTACATATATAAGTGTGCGCACTTCTCAAGATCAACCAAATGCAAATGCTGGGACCTAAAATTGCTACAGGCAGCAAGTGCTACGCACACAGGCACACAAACGCTCATAATATATGTAGCAACAAAGACTGTGTGTGTGCACGCTCGCCGCGAAAGCATTTTCATCATGAGCACCAACGCTTTCATACCCTTTCCACAATTAAAATCGAAAACACATATACATATTTGTACGAGCTTGGCAAACGGTTTGATAAGTTCGGTATACTCTTCACACAGAAGGGAAGGCATGGGTTCTTGCTGCGAAGAAATTTCAATTTTCGTGAGCTGGCAGCTCAGAGCTGCTGCTTGTGCTCACATGCATACTCACATATACACATTTGAGAGAGCAAAGAGCACAGAGAGAGAGAGAGAGCAAGGGAAACATTGAGCACAGAGGGATCTTTTGTTCAACCATCGACCATCTCGGTCGAGCGCATGAAGCGGAATGATTTTGCTCTCGAATATTTTCGTTGCCTGAACCTAAAAGTGAGGAGCCGAGCAAATACGAAGTTGTGTGGGTCGTAAAGTCAAGAAAAAAGTGTGCAAAACACTTTACACTACGTGTCCGGTCTATGTGTTCTCTGGTTAGTGGCCATATACACACATGTACATTTGCCATGTACACACTGCTGTGAATTAGTGGACCAAAATGAGTAGATGTTGAGGCAACATGTGGCGACAGTCACATTTTTCGCTCACAAACACCGCGCATTCACCATGGGCAGCAACATGTCACACTGACAGGGTCGCTCTCTTCTCTCTGTTTGGCGCTGTCTCTCTCTTTCATCAGTTTCATTTTAACCTTTGTCGTGGCCGCACGGAATGGCACGGATTGGTGAACGAAATTAAATTATCAAATTTGTCCGAAATATGCACAATATATTGAATTATTGTGCATTGCACTGTCTACGCGTCTGAGCACTAAAACAGTGCCCCAAAAATTTGCGCGTGCCGAATAGCAAAGTAAGTGCGTTTGCCTCTGTGCTCGTATCGGTTTCGATGCCGTTGTGCTGTGAAAAGTTTTTACTGCAATTTATACATTTTTCTCAACGTTTGCATATGTATGCGTGTGTGTGTGTCTGAGGATGGAGGCGCTGTTGAATACCTTTACATAATTACGCGCAGTATATTTAAGTATTATAATTGGGCTACAAAATCCCATTATATAAAATAAAGACAAATAGATTGAGTGAAAATATCGGTTTCCATCTTTAGTAGCGTACTTCGTTCTATTTACCCGCGTACCGACGTCAGCGTCGCGGCTGTTGAATTTATGTCAAATTGGTAACATACACACACACGCACACAGTGTTGCATATTGCGTGTGTATGTGAGCGCGAGAGAGAGAGAGAGTGTGTGTATATGTGTGGAAGAGCAAGCGAGGCTGAGAGAGAGTGAACAACATACGTGCAATGATAAACAAAGTGTAAGGAACAGCAGCAACAAATGTTCTTTATTTTCTATTATATGCTCCCATTAATATTTGAAACTATACCATTGTGCGTATTCTGTGCAAAAATATAAGCGACGTATGACAACCCTGCACTACAACTGCAACATCAAAATGCCAGCAGCGCCCTAACGTCAACGTTGTCAGCGGCAGAGCAGCAGAGCAGCAGAGCGGCTGAGCGTCTGCAGTGTTGTGTTTAATGTCAAATTTATTTACGCGCAACTTTTGGTTCAATTTTTTGTTCTTTGCAGCCAGGAGCAGCAGCGCAGCATTGCGCAAATGGATAGAATGTTTGTTTTTAATGTTAAGCGAAAGCTAAGAATAAAAAAGAAGTGTGATAAATGCTAACACGAAAATTGTTTTGCAAGCGTGTATAAGAAAAACGTTGGTGAGAACGCGCGAGCCTGCATGCACGCCTCAGTGTGTGTGTGTGTTTGTGTGCTTGTGCTGTGCGAGTCTCCTCTGCTCCCGGGAGCGTGTGAGTGAGTGTGCGTTAGTGTATGCGTCTTTGAGTATTCGTGTGTGTGTGTGTGTGTGTGTGCAGTGAAGTGCAAAAGAAACACGATAAAAAAAAACACACCAAGCAGTTGCGCCCGTTTTAGCTGATAAAGCGTATAGAAAAAAGTACAACAACAACACACACAAAGCAGTAGGCACGAAACGAGTGAAAATAGAAAATTAATAATTAGCTAGAAGAAGCAGCAGCAACATTCACACACAGACAATTTGTAAGTGATCAGTGCTAAAAAAAAGGCAAAACTAAAAAATAATATCGAAATTAATGTGGTTTTTCTCTAAACAGTGCAAATCAAAATTCTCGGTGCAGCGAACAACTGCGATTGCAAATGCAATTGCAATAACAATAACAATTGCAAGAGCAACAACAAAAACAATATACACTGCAATTAAATTTTACGTGCAACTGTGTGTGGCGCCTCAAGCGCCGTTTTTTAATACCAAGCACCTCAACAAAAATCCGTCAAAATGTCATCGCTAGAGGTGCGCAACAATTCGGCCATGATGAAGCGGGCCGAGCAGCTGAAGCGCTGGGAGGAGTCGGACACCAATCGAGCCGCTCCCTCTCCGCGCCACGAGCACAGCCGCAGGATCAAATTCAGCTCGGGCTGCGTTTTCTTGGCCGCCTGCCTATCGGGCGACAAGGAGGAGGTGCTGCAGCTGCTCGAGCAGGGCGCCGACATAAACACGGCCAATGTTGACGGGCTCACGGCTTTGCATCAGGTGCGTATTACACACATAGAAACATATCAGCCTATACACTACCTGTCTCACTCTGGCATATGTATCAATGATAAACTGTAAAATATATAAATGGAGCACATTACGTCAGTGATTGCGAACACGCGACCCCAGCAGGAATTGTAGCAGTAGCAAAAGTGGGTTGGGTTGCGGGGAGGGGGGTTGAGGCAGAGTGTTGCGTTGCTTTCGAAACTGTTGCGCCGCCCAACTGAGCAGCGTTGCTAGCGTCGTGCTAGCTGCCGTGAACGTCGACGCATGCTACACATCTTTGATACCCTTAGCTGGCATAGAAGGGGTATCATGATTTTGATATAATAAGTGTGGTGAATCAAAGTAATCAAGAGTAAGTAAATTCAAATTGGAATTCAGAAATAGATAGAGTAAACGGTCGTTCTCTTCGGTAGTACTAGGAATGGAGACAGCATGTGTGGAAAATATAGTCATAGGATTCCAGAGGTCTGTTTACGATATAGCTGCTGTTCTACACATTAGGTATATTGAGAACAGGTATTTTAGAATCATATAATTGATTTGCAGGGTATTTGCTATCCGTTCAATTAGTTGGTTTCTGTTACGGCGTATTTCGTGCTCTTGCTGCGGTTTCCAAAGCACCGCAAAAACCACTAAACATTAACAAATACATTTCTAATGCAAGCCGACGATTTACAAGTCGAATGCCCGAAACAACAACAACAACAATAGCAACAACAATAGCAACAAACAGCAAACGGCGCAAGCATTAAATAAGAAAAATACAACAAAAAAAAAAATTCTATTTTTAAATGCCAAGAAAAATATACAATATACACACATATATGTATATACAAATCTATATATGTATGTATATATCTATATACATATATAAATATATATAGATATAGACAAATGCGCGTTGTATATAGAAAAGATTTTCGCAAAATCATTTTCATTTTTCTTTCAATTTCGTTCGTTTGTTCTTTGGGCCACATCGCATGAAAAATTTATACTTAAAACCAAAAGAAAGAGAATGAAAAAAATGAAAAGCTATAGCGGAAAATAAAATTGAAATCTTTGTTGAAATTTATTTCATGTGGCGCCTTTCAATGTAAATACAAAAACAAGAGACAGTTCAATGTATTTTGGCCAAAGAATATTTATAATTTAATTTAAGATACATTACCATATTTACCCTAACATTATTTAAAACAAGTATAGAAAAAAAATGGAATATTTAAATGCCAAAAAATATTTTAAATATTTTAAATTTTAAATATAATATACATATCTATATAGAACACATACAAATACAACAAATCAACAAATGCTAGTCACAGTTCGTGTGTGCGTGTGCACATACTTTTAGCAGTAACTGTCTTTTTTGTTTGCAGTTAATTGATTTTAATTATGCTGCGCCCGCTAAGAGTCAAGAGATATTTTCACCGTTTAGTTGCGGCGCACTTGTTAACCAGATGTTAATATCTACATAATCAGATATCGGGTAGGCTGTCGGGGGGCGCTGAGGGCGTAACTGTAATTGCAGCAATAATAACAATGGGAACTGTGTAAAGTCTTGAATTACCTGGGGCTGTTGTTGTTTCTGCTACTTTTGTAATAATAGTTGTTGTTCCTGTTGTTGTTGTTGTTGTTTAACCGCAAAGATGAATTTTCTATTGGATTTATTATGTACTGTAAGTATTATAATTAATTAATTCATCGCTGATTTCGTTGATCAAAGTCAAAGCAAAGGCTGTGCTTGTATGCTTTCTTTTACAAGTGAAAATTGTTTGTTTCGGCTTTCATTCATAAACAAGCGACAAGCAAACAAGCAACAGCAGCTACAATAACAACAACAGCCACAACAACAACAGCAATAATAACAAACAGAGTCAAAACACCTGGCTGCCATTTTCAATGGCAAAATCCAAAACGGCTGCCACCTTCGGCTATGAATGATGATGATGATGACAAATTAAACGACGGACAGCCAATGCGATAGACAAACCGACGGACAGACGGTCGGACAGAAAGACAAACTCTTTGGGGGCGTTGCGTTGACATTCAACTCGATGAAGAGAAAAACTGAGGTTGCAGCAAATCACTTTATGAAAATCGTAATAAATTAAAATTTGTTTATTTACACATGTTGTAGATTTTCCTTACATATTTTCCACAACACTTTGAGTATTCTTAGTTCAAGGATAATGCGATCTTTATATATATCAATTTGTCGCATGGCCGCACGTATTTATTATTGCTATAATTAAAGTGTTTTTCTCTTATTTAATTGGGCCATAAAATATATGAGCTTTGCGGACAAGGCAAAGTTCACGGCCTATGAATGAAACAGTTGAGAAAGAGAAAGAGAGAGAGGGAGAGAGACATTATATATCTCATTATTAAATTTCTTCTATTGATGTTTTTGGTCTAAATGCTGACTTTTGTTGCTTGAATCATATCCGCTGAATACAATCTATTTATTTTGTTTTGGCGTCCGCTGGAACGACTTTTTCAAAGACTTGTAGAAAGAGTATTATGAGATTATCAGACAGAATGTAAACATTAAAAGTCGTGTCGATAAGCACGGTCAAGTTATTTGAAACCGTATTCAAATTTCAGTTTCAGCTTTGTCATAAACTTCTATAGAAGCAATAGATCCAGCGATTGTTTGGTAGGGTATTAAGTATTCGTTGTGCTTGAGATATTTATTCTTTCTAGTTTTTTTTCGCCAATTTTTTTTCGCCACTTTGTCGTTTGTTGGATTATAAAAAACACGCGTTTGCACAACACTTGAACCGTTATGGTCACATTATAATTAAGATGTCTTTTAGATTTCGGTGACATGTGTCTGCAACAACAAGAACAACAAGAACAACAACAATCGCGAGAGCAACAGAAAAGCCTTGAAATAATGTATCATAATTTAATCGTAAATGCTGGCCAATTAGTTTGATCCATTCGCAATTGACTGACTGACTGTGGAGTCTGGCTAAATAAATTGTCGCATAAATTAGCTAATTATATTGTCAAGCTTGCAAATTGAGCGATATCTCGAAGCGAATATATAAAGCATTATAATAATAATGGCAACAAATCATGAACGTGATCGTTAGATGACCCCAAATTGATATTCAATGAGATCGCTGTCTCTCTCCCTCTCTCTCGGTCTCTCTCTTGAATTCTCCTTCTCTTTCATGCCGAAATCCTGTCTCGGAAATTGTTGTTCGGTTTGTGCGTGAGTTTTCCAAAAGAAAAATCAAAAGCAAAAGCAATAATAATAGAGTATTGTTGTCTTGTTGTTGTTGATATTGTTAACGCGCTTTATTGACGTGTTTTGTAACCTTGGCCCGGTTCTAACTCTTCGATCTCTTTGTAGCTATCTCTCTCTCTCTCTCTCTGTCTCTCTGACAACAACATGGCAGACGGACAAACGGACAGACGGACATCGAAACGCACAGACAGATACGCGCAATATACAGCAAAACAGATACAAATCAAAAACATCCTCAAGAACTCACAGCGCGTGTTGCATATAGATAAATGTATATATACATACGTATGTCTATATTGTATCTGTATACATATATAAATGGTTTGCTGGCTCTGGCTACATTTGATTTGATTTATTTCTCGTTTGGTGTTTTACACCCAAAATAACAAACGATGCTGAAAATCTTGCGAATTGAGCAAAACTAAAAAATCATTCTATGCGCTGCGATCGCAAGTGTGTGTGCGTGTGTGTGTGTGTGTGTGAAGAGTGCATTGCATAATACCATTTCGAGCAAAATCTAAAATAACAACAACAACAACAACAACAACTGCCAAATGTACATTTAGCCATTAAATTTTTGTAGATTTTACAACTGTCTTCCAACCAGCTCCCAGTTCTGATTTCAATTGTATTATTTGAGCTCATTTTATTGCTCACACAGATACACACGCACACAAACACAGACATACAGTTAGGAAAATCTTTCAAAAAAAAAAAAAGAAAGAAAACTAATTTTGAAAATTTTCTATTGCTTTTAAGGCGAAGAAGAGAACTTTTTTTTTTTATTTTTGCAATATCCATGACGAAATGTTCACAAATATAGCTCATCATATATCATTCTATATATATATATGTATCTACGATCTGTATATTAAGGGTGGTTACGCGAAAATGCTTTTTAGAAGTGGACATGTGCTGCGGCAAAGATCTATAAACATTCGTATAAAATATATGTATATAATTTAGGAATATGAAACACACTTCTATTAATTATCCAAGTAAAATATTTGATTTTGTGCTGTTCAGCCTAAATGCTTATGTTTGTATATATACAAATACATATATATATACAAATACATTTCAGTCTAATATATAAATAATCATCTCCATTAAACTGTGCTGATTAATGTGGCCCACACGGACATTCCGAGCAATCGTAATATCATAAACAAATTCTATGAGCTATTTTTCTCCACAATTATAAGGAATTTCCTTATGCCGTCTATTGTATATACATTCTTTGTTTCTTAATCATGTCCAAGCTTTTATTATGGCATATATATACATATATATGTATGTATATGTATTCCTATTGGATCTGCGAGCAGGTGGCTCTGCTCCAGTCTAAACTGTTGGTAAACCCAAGTGAAATAACTCAACTGACCAACTGACCAAAAATTCGATGTGTCGAGTGGAACCAATAGACGTCGCCTTGTTTCTCTTGCTTCTGATTTGTAGAATTATTTTCTTGGCAGCTAGGCGAGGGCTAGGCATTCAAGCGGTACAAGAACTTTCGCTCAAAAAAATCGAAAAAAAAAAGAAACTAAAATTATTTGAAATTATGAAGGCTTGCCATGAGCCATAATACATACCATTTAGCCATGTGCCCCGCTATTGTGTATCCAAAATGCGAATCTCTTGTGTATATTATATAGTCGAGTCGCATTGAATATTGGACAAATGCCTTGAAGCATCCGCTGCTAATTCAAATTGTTTATGGCAAAAGTAAAAATATCGTTTGAAGCGTTTCGCTTGCTTCACCAGCGAATCTTCGATTATCGCAATGACTATTCGCTAAAGCGATTCGGTTGATTACATTCAAGTAAATGAATTGATTTTTGTATTAGGTGGAGTGAACTTTTCCTAGAATCCTTATATATACTTCTGTCTATCTCAGCTTGTTGTCTTTTATTACTCGCTATCATTGTTTCCTGATTGCTCTAATAATGAATCTCTCCATACTTTTGTTCTTACTCTGCTTTCCTCTCCCTTGATTTTTTTCCCCTTCTTATCCATCGTTCATTGTGCAAACTATGTTAATTAGTTTGGTTGAGGCTGGAGTCTAAACTAGCTGCATTGTAATGAAAACTTCAACAGCACTTATGAAGAAGAAGAAGAAGAAGGAAGGATGTTGGCTCTAGTTGATATGCAGCTTACTGTAGCAAGAGGGCGCTTGGGTTTATGAGTAGTTAAGCGGCTTGTTGCTGCCGCGCAAAGCCGTCTCAACAAGTTGCAGCTGATTGCAGTTGCATGCGGCGTATACGTAATGCGGCGGGGTGAATAACATTTCGAAAACACAAAAAAAAGAAGAAAAATGGCCAATAGAGGGAGAGAGCACAGAATGAGATGGACTGAGTGAGAGGTAAAAGACAAAATACTACTCAATGGCGTGCCAAAAACAAAAGGCTAAACTTAGCATGCAATTCACAGACCGATTTTCGTGCTGGCCAAGAAAACGAAATTCGCTTTCAATGCAATGAAAATAGCACAGAATTCGCTAGTGCTGTTGGGGCTGCCGTTGATGCTGCTGCTGCCATGGCTGACATTAACACCAGACCAGAAATCAAGAGTCACAAATTGCCTAGCAAATAGCTCATGTCAAATTTTGCATGCCAAAGTCGTTGCTGTTGTTGTTGGTGTTGTTGTTGTTATTGTTGCTGGGATGGTCACGCGTGGGCGGGCCGCCCATCGCTGTCGTCGTCAGTTGTCGCTGTCGTCAGTTGGTCAGTTTATCAAAATTGTTCATAATTAATTAATTGGCTGCGTTCCAGATTTGCAAATTGCTCTCAGCCTCTCTCTCTCTCTCTCCCCCGCCATTTAGTTCTCTTGAGTTTGGTTTGGTTTGGTTTTGTGTTCCGCCTTTTATGCGTTTTACTGCGAAATGGAAATTGCTTCTGCATTTTGCCCCTTAAAAATAAAACCAAAAATTCTGCTAAATTAACATATGTGGCGGACTATAAAAGAAATGAATTAGGCACAAACAAAAAAAAGAACATAAAAATTTGATTTTGAATACCTCACACACGCTTATCAAATGGCAACAATTCGAATTCTTATTGGTATTGGAGCTTGAAGTTCTTGTTGTTCTCTTTTCTATTTTATTGTTAAGAATTCTTATCGGCATTTCACTGCCCACTAAGCGCCGCATTGTTGTCGTCGTCGATGTTGTTGTTGTTGTTGGGCGGGTTTGTCGCTAGATAGCGGCATATAGAAGCCGACGGAGTTGCTCACGATGATATCATCGCCATCATCGGCTGTCGTCGTCGTTGTCGTTGTCGTCTTCATTCTGCATACGCAACTGGCGATGTCTTCGTTTCAACGGAAATCCGCATAAACAACGTTGCCCATGTGCCACAGTCGGTACCAGAGCTCCAGTCTATATAATTATCTATGTATGTATGTGTAACACTGGATTGTGCATCTGTGTATGTGTGTGTGTGTGAGTGTGTTTACTTTAGCGTTTTTAGCAAGATAAACACAAATGTAGCAGAGCTATTAAAACATGGCACAATTACTTATACAAAAACATGCCCCAGCAGTATAAGAGTCGATAAACGACGCAAAGTCGGATCCCCAAAGATAAAAATAAATTCGCAAAATATACATTGATACATTTCATTGTATTTAGTCGAAGCTTTAGCTTTTTATAAGCAATTGCCAAACAGTAAACAAGGGGCATATGTAAATTGATCGACTGTGAAGAAATGCAAATTATATCAAAAAGCAGCTTCAGATAATTGTTAAATTATTCATTTTCTTTTGTCTGCGCCTCGGAATTTGCCGAATGTAACATGAGGGGTTCATTGGCCAAATCAATTGAAAGTATTTGAATTTGTTAACTTCAGCGAAATCGTTAAACAATTTAATTTTATACATGTGTTTTATATAGCATAGTTAGCGGATCATTAAAACTAAACTGAGCTAAATAATGATTTTCAGTTGAATCACGTTAATATAAATTGTGAATGCAATATCAAAGTCCATTTCATAGTGAAAGACTCGTAGAGTCTTATACAAACTCTTATACCTTTTGTACAAGCTCTTATACATTTTATACCCACTCTAATGGGGTTCAGAAACCCTCTCAGGAATCATAACAACTCTTATACTGTTTGTGCAATCTCTTATAATTTCCATACTCTTATACAATTACTACTAACACTCTTATAAACCAACTGTGAGACATCCATCATTTTCAAAATTGATAAAACTTGCTAATCAAAATATTTCTTACAGGCCTGCATCGATGACAAACTCGACATGGTTGAGTTTTTAATAGAGCACGGAGCCGATATTAATCGGCAAGACAACGAGGGCTGGACGCCACTGCACGCTACCGCCTCCTGCGGGTGAGTAACCATCCAACTGAATACGGAGCACCTTCACTAATGAGCCGCGTTTACAGCTTTGTCAGCATAGCCTGCTACCTGGTGGAGCACAACGCGGATGTGGCTGCCGTGAATAGCGATGGGGATCTGGCACTGGATTTGGCAATCGATGTGCAGCACATGCCCATGATTAACTACATGGAAAAGGTGGTGCAGGAGCTCAACATTGATGTGGATCAGGCACGCCGAGCCGAGGAGCAGGCCATGCTGAAGGATGCGAAGCGCGGTGATCTGTCCGAAGTGGATCGACCACATCCGAAAACAGGTGCAACAGCGTTGCATGTGGCCGCGGCCAAGGGCTATGCGAAAGTGCTGCGCCTGCTGCTCGCCGCTGGCTGCAACGTGGATAAGCAGGATAACGATGGCTGGACACCATTGCATGCTGCCGCCCACTGGGGCCAGAAGGAGGCGGCTGAAATGCTGGTCGAGTCACTGGCCGATATGGATATCACGAATTATGCCGGCCAGACCTGCATCGATGTGGCCGATCGCAAAATGGTCAAATTCCTCGAAGAACTGCGTGCCAACAAGCGCAACAAACGGCGTCCATCTAGTCAAATCAGGTGAGTTTCGAATGATTCAATCAAATCAATTAAACCAATTAGAAATCATTCGTTCTCTTACAGCAGAATCTCAGATGCGATTGAAAATCATGTGGACAAAACACGAACGAAACTCGTACGCGTTGAAGTGAGAACTGATACCGCTAAGGATGGTGCGTACAATTAAATGCAGTAATTCCTTTCAGAGATCCTCCCACTCAAACCAAGCGCAGCCGTTGATTTGCATATTTTATATAAAAAGTTTTCTTTAATTTCTATGCCAAATTTTGTGCGTGTCTTTGTTTGTTTTTCAATTGTGTCGCTCAATTAGGTTCTCATGCGCGTTAATATTTCGGTTAAAAGCATTTAATTACAAACACACTTGTCACTGCCTTTGTCCAACTCCACGCCCATGTCCACGTCTCATCTCATCTCATTTCATCTCATCTGCAGCTGCAGCTGCAGCTGGCGGCTTTATATGTTTTGCGTCTCATCTTTATGATCATCAATGTCATCAAACTCATCATCTAGTCAACAGTTTGTGTAATGCTCTCTCTTATACTCTCTCTCTCTCTCTTTCTCCCTGACTCGCCGCTTGCTAACTCTCTCTCTCTCACTGTCTCTGTGTCTGCATCCACCGCCCGCCCGCTCTCACTCTGCTGTCTGTCTTTGCTCTATTTGTGTCTTGTCTTTGTCCACACCGCACACTGCAGCTGCGAGCGGCTCGCTTAATAGCAGCGCTCAATTGGCGCCCCAAGATGTTGCTGAGACTGCTGCCAAGGATCATAATGATGATGTTGATGTTGATGATAATGAAGATGATACCGATTCAGAGCTCAGCGACTCCACAGAGAGCTCACACAGCACAAGTTTAACCGAGAGCGAAGGTAGTCGCTAAACTGTTGAGTCTCTCAGTTACTTACCCAACCCTCAATGTGCTTAAAGCCTGCATTAAGCAAAGACTAACTATTTTCTATTGTTATCCTTAAATGTATTCGTATGCCTAATGATTGTGTATTTGCATTTACAGCTGAGAATGTTAAGCCCAATCAGCATATTCATGCCGCCGAGCATACTGGCGAGGAGGAGGCGCCCTGGCGACGCAAAACGCTGCGTACGCCCAACGACAGTCCCACTAAGAATCGTACGTCATATACATTCCTAATTATTTCTAGTCAATAATAGTGTATTTATCTGGCGTTACAGAAGTTCCTGACAAAGAGCTGAGCGGCAAGAGCGCCAATGAGACCGCCAACGATGTCATCTTGCGACGCACGCAAAGCTTTGAGAATGATCAAAAGTGAGTTAAGCGCGCACACACGCACACACCTTGTATAACTAGACATAAATGCGTGCCACACACATACACTGTTACATATTCATACACACACACACACACATTGCAAATTAACCCGCATTTTACTACTATATTTAATGTGTCACAATTTGCACAACACTTTCGGTTAATTTTGCTGTTTGTGTTTCACTTTTTGCTGATTGCCAGCCGCTTATCAATAAACACCTCACGCAGCTTACACACACACACACTTACACATAACTGCTCACACAGACACTCACACACGGACACAAATACACTTACCACTATGTGTATTGACCATTATCGAACTTTTTAAATATAGCCACACTGTCAACTGTTCAACTGTTGCTCGAACAGCCAATGAATCAGTTATAAAATTTCGAGAATTAATTTATTGTATAAATGGTCAGAGTTTAGTGTTCAAATTCTCCAGAGAGCATTCGAGTCTCTGTTGCAGCGCTGCGGCGAATTGTGAAGCACAAACTACAAACAACAGAAAAAAAGCTTACGAACTTGAACAAATTTTTATATATATTTTTTTAAACTTGATTTGTTTTGCTATTTATTTTTGTTTTATGTGTGTTCTTTTCCTTATGTGCAACAACTACTACTACAACAACAACAACAACTACAACAATTATTCACATCGCACCAATTCATCAAACGCTTATCAAATAAATCCAATTCTAACCCGCCCGCCCGCCTGCCTGCCAACCAACCCTGCCCGCCCGCCCGCCCGCCTGCCTGTCTGCCCGTCTGCCCGTCTATTCCACCTGATCCGCGCAGATTCTATCAAAAGTACAATGAGCTGCGGGCACGCATAAAGGCGAACTCATGTCCCATACTGCCAGCGACGACGGCGACGAATGCTCTGCCCGGCAATAATGCTAATAACAACAATAACCAAAGTAGCAATAACAACAATAATAACAATAACAACAACAATAATAACAATAAGAGTGCGCTGCTGTTGGGAAAGACTGTGAGCACAACCAGCATCAGCAGCAGTGGCAGCAGCAGCAACAACACAACAACAACAACCACATTCAACACACACACCAACAACACAACCACAACAACAACAGCAACTGCAGCTACTACAGCCAATCCAAGTCAAATTTATAGCGTACAAAGATCGGCATCCCTCAAAGATAACTCAGTATACTTCAGGTTTGTTTTGTGCTAATCGAAAAGTAAAGAAGAATTCGGTAACGCCTCTAATCACAACTCCTAACTAACTGTAATTAACTAGCAAGTAATTTATATAA
The DNA here is from genome assembly GCF_054131105.1 of Drosophila navojoa. Classification (NCBI taxonomy): domain Eukaryota; kingdom Metazoa; phylum Arthropoda; class Insecta; order Diptera; family Drosophilidae; genus Drosophila; species Drosophila navojoa. Next base: position 8,356,285 of record NC_142892.1, on the reverse strand, counting down.
CAACCATAGAACTGTAAACTAAACTCTATATATGTATATCTAATAATTGCTTTGCTTAGCTTCTATATGCATATATATAGTCTATATACCTATATATACCTATATATGTATCCTCGACAAACTCTCATTGCACCAACAACAAAGTCTACTTAACATTTATCTAGGCAATGCGCACTATGTCGTCTATCTCTCTTAGATGTGATCTAAAACAGCAGTTAGCAATTCTCTTTAATGATCTCTCTTTCATCTCTTCTCTCTCTCTATCTGTTATTCTCTCAATTTGTATTGCTGCTCTCACAGGAAACCAATTGCTCCAGCTACGATGCTTACGGCAGCAACAACAACGACTACAACCACAACAACGACGCTCAGCTCACCCGCATCAACTGTGCTCACCCCACCTATTCGCAGGTGAGTGTATAAATAGATCAAGTCTATGCATTGGCAGGTAGAGGATTACGTTTTTGGGAATTAAATTCGTAATATATCTCAAGTTATACTAAAAAAGAAAGATATTATAGTTATCGATTGAGACTTTTCGATCATTTTGAGTAATATTTGTTTACGATATACATTTAGTATTATAAATGATAATTCTATTCAACTATATGGTCTAGTATATTAGTATATTCATTCTACATGTTTCAATATAAAAAAGATTAGTTTTTTCTTGACTTGAAACCTAGATTTTTCCTGTACAACTATTTTAAGTTTTCTATTTTATCATCGGTTTATTATATATATACCTAAAAATTCGTCAGCAATCCGGCCAGCAACAACAACAACAACAATAATAATCATAACATCAACAACAACAACAACAATGGTAGCTCTACGGCCAGCGCCAGTGCAAGCGATTTGGAGACCCCGAAACCCAAGCAATCGGCTGGCAATATATTCAAGAACTTTTTCAAGTAATGATCATGAAGCCTAACTGTTAATTGGTTAACAACTGTTGTATTGTGCTAACCCGAAAAGCCGTTTAAATCTGTGCTAGCTCTGCTAACTCTCGATTCTGCCCCGCCCAATACGTGTAGCATGTGCCGCGAGCTGAGAATCTCACTTTTTTCTTTGATGTGTCCTTGATTATTAGAAACTTAACTAATCTATCTCTCTCTTCTCTCTCCATGTAGATCCTTTGTGCCGCCTGTGCGTGACGAGGAGAGCGAAACTCAACGCAAGGCTCATGCGAAGCGAGTACGTGAGACGCGTCGGTCCACGCAGGGCGTTACGCTCGAGGAGATCAAGAGCGCCGAGGAGCTGGTGAAGAAGAAGAACCTGGGCATGAACAACAACAACAACAATAACAACAACAACAGCAGCAGCGTAAGTACTTTGTGGGCCCAAGACTGAAAAATGATACAAGCTAGAAACAAATCTCACCCAACAAATCCACACACATCGAAATCAAGAGATCGTTAGCATATATCGTAGATCAGCGAGAGCCATACACACGTAATCATCCAGCATATATAAATTAGATGTAAATACAATCTATTCTTATGTTCTATGTAGTTGAAAAGGAGTTTTCATTTACACACACACACTTACACATACATACACACGATGTCATACAACACCAACACCAACAAAAACAACAACTGCTTATGGTTATGGTGTTCCCATTAATGTATTCGTTGTGTTTTGTCTTCCCCTTAAATAAAGAGAGTAGAGTATGTGTGTGTAAGTGTGTGAGCAAGTGCGTGTGCAGCTGTGCACCTCACTTACTCCCCTTGCCACTCTCTGTCAGCCTCCATATACATACCTATATCATATCATTGCAGTCGTTTAGTGTTCTCACTACCCACATTTCAAATATGGTGTTTGTCAATTTCATATATCCCACCCACTATCGATGTGCGAATGAGTGTGTGCCTGTGTGTGTGAGCATGTTTGTTCAGCCTAGTTTTAAAGAAATTAAGCTTTATGGTAGCACTTAGTGAAATCCAATTCTGTTTTCCCAAGCACCATGCAACCGAGCGACACTTGAGACACTCTTCAAGCACATGGTCCGCTTGCATAGTGTGTGGGTAAATCACGGTCAAGCCAAGACTGTGGTTTAGTTGCTCATGTTGTCAATCAGCGCGTTCTCTCATCAATCAATCAAATCGAATCAAAGTTGATCAGTCAGCCGATCAATCAATCAGCACTCATTTAGCCTGCGTTCAGCTGCAACAAATTTAACAATCAAAACCGAGCGCCAATCAAATTGTGTTTTGTACTGCGTTTGCGTTTGAGATCGAGTTCGTTTTCGTTTATTTTTTTTGTATTCTTGCGCCGCTGATCGAATTGAAAGTAAATAAATGCCTCGCAAACGCCGCCTTCGCCCGCCCACGCCCAGCGCTCGCTGCCCGCCCATAATGCCGCGTTTGCAACGGCTCATCAAAATGAAAATCAAAATCGAAATCAAAATTTTCATTTATGTGCAGTTCTTAAGAGTAGTCTGATTTCATCAAAGCGAATAGTGTAATTAATTGTATGTATTTTAAGTTATTTTATTTTTACTATACAGTTTTGTATATACCATATATATTATATACAGATCATACTTATGTATTTCTGCATGAGGCAATTTGCATGCGTTTAGAGTTTTTTTTTCACCCTAAAGTATATTAAATAGTGCCAGGGCACTCTACGTATGTCGTATGTATGTCTTATATTGTTTATCGTAAACTGTTTATGATCGTTAGCGTGACCCTTAGCAGACCCTTTTATACCCTGGTTAGCCTCTAAAAACGTTAAGAATCTCATCCAGAAACGCCATTTGATTTTTGTTTTTGGAGACAACGCGCAGGTCAACTGTTTTTTATTTGTTCCACAACTAATATTATTAACAGAATGAAACAAGCTCCACCACTGCAACACCAGCAACTCCAAGCACAACAACTGCAACAACAACAACAACAACAACAGCAACAGTCAACAATAGCAGTGAGAACGATATTGACGACAGCAGCCAGCCAGAGGCGCAGCCCCCACCACCGCCCACAAGTCCGCCACCAGCCATAATACCCAGGACAACAACCACAGCAGATGATACGGAAATAATTGAAACTGTGGTTGGCAGCGCCGATACCACCGCTAGCTTCACACTGGCACCGCCGCAGGATGACCAGCAGACGGCGGTCAGTGCCAGCTATACGATAGTCTCTAGGCGGGAGAAGCCCGTCGAGTCAGAGACCGATCAGGAGAAGAAGAAGAAAGAAGAGGCGGAAGAGTCGAGCGGCCACAAACAACTAAAGACTGACCCAGTAGTTGCCAAGCAAACGCGCGTGACGGGCCCAGAGGCCAGCGGCGAGTCGACGCCGATTCCTGCAAGACCCACAGAGCTGCCGCTCGCCGCCGCAGCGCCAACTGAGAGCAGAGCGGCGACGACGCCGACGCCTGCAACAACGCCCGGCTCTCTAGAGAGTCCGGTGCGATTGCGTGATAAGCGCCATCTGAGCAGCAGCTCGGCTGGCGGATCTGCTCAGGATGCGGATGGCAAGTCGGATACGGCCTCGCCAGTGGCTGCACATGCAGATTTTAATGCGCGCGACTCGTTGCTCAGCCTGTACGCGCGTCGCACTATGGAGAGTGGTGCAGGTGGTGCTGGTGGTGCGGCGACTTCTGCTGCTGCTACTGTTGTTGCGCCATCGACGTCTTCCTCTTCAAGCACATCCATATCAGCAGCTGAGCGACGTCCGTCTTGGCGTCTCAAGTTCGATGCGGGCTCAAAGGTATGCACACACCACAACAACAACAACAACAACAACCCAGAACTGCAACAACAACTGACCTTTAATCGAACTGACCTTGAACAACTATCCTTTGGTACGCTCCACAAAACTATTTCGACTGGCTTTATAAAAAAAAAAAATCAAACAGTGTGCGATATATGTTAAGCTTTAAGTGTAGCATGATTGTTTTTTAGTGTAGAATATTTAAAATTATTAAACCAGGGCTGCAAAACCAAACTCGATTGTGAAGAGCTCTAGCTGTAATCTGAGTTCAAATCGGTTTACAGCCTTAAACAAATTCATCTAACTTCGGCGCACCGAAGTTGCGTTTGCCCTTGAACAAAAAAAAAATCACATTTACTGAATGCAATTATAGTAAATATATTAACGGAACTGCACAAAAGATAAAGTAAATTTCCACAGAATTATTATTACATATGTATTCAAATACATATCGCTTCCATAGAACTGCCTATAAAATACATTGTGTGTGATGATTTTTGTAGTCAAGGGTTTCGCAATAAATGAATTTATTTATTTATTTTTTTTTTTTTTTTTTATTGTAGTAGCTGTTATACATTGTTTTACTTATGATTTGACTTTTAAGTTATATATTTGTCTTTTGATTTAAATTTTTATTTGATTATTCATGAACGCCTGTCTGTCAATTGCTCTGCATCTGCCTTTAATTGTTAATAACTATCCTATGTATAAATATGTATATGTATGTATTTATGTATTTGGTTTTAATTGTAGCACTTTATGAACAATATTCCACATACTATGTATACTCTCCGAAACATGATATCGCACATTCGGTTAATGAACATTATTATAAAAATTTATATATATACATACATGCCTAAATGCGTCTGCCTCATTGAATATTATTCATTAATTAACGCTTATTAACTTTTTGCTATGTATGGCTTGCTTTTTTTTTTTTTTGTTTAATTAAGCGTTTATATATATATGTAGTATGTTTTATTAATATTTATTGACGGGGAACTAAAATTGCTTATAGTATATAGCAATTATATGCATATTCTCGTTGGAGATACAATTTTTCCATACAAAATGAACTTAATATTGATTAAAAATAAAAAAAAGTGCTCACTGGGCCAATTGCATGCTATCTTGAATTAAAAGTTAAAATTGCTAAATGGAAAAATGGGAAATGTTATGTAAATGCAGGATTAAAGCTTTGGTATTAATAGTGAGAGCTGTTTTGGAATATTTCAATTTTAAAGGTTTCTGGCGTCTTGACTACTAAATTTGTACTAAAAACAACATTTTCGATAACAATCAGCAATGGATTAATGAACAACAGATAAAACAACATTACCAGCATAGCTTTAAAAAGAAAATCAAAATCAACAACAAACAAGAAATACATACACACAAACAACAAAACAAATTAATAAATATATATATATATTTGATATTTGTACCATATCAAGAATACATTCTAGAAAACATAATTAATACTTGCTACCTTCTATAAACTGTGCAGTTCAAGCTTGAGGATATCACCAGCGGTGGCACCTACCCGCCCAACCAGAGCACCATCATACCCAGCGCACCAGCGGTCATGGCGGCGGTCAACTTGGCCAGCACCGCGGGCAGCCAGCGTCGCATCAGCAGTGGACCCAATGCGCGTAAGTTGACTGCAAATTTCACTGTGATGAGCTCATATTGAACGTGGAAACTCTTTACAGTTAATGCTTCCAATCAGTCGCTCAACTCTGTGGGTCGTCCGGTCTCGGCGCCTAGTGAGAGCATTAATAACAGCGCCTATGTAACGCCACCGGCGCGCAGATATGAAACGTCGACGCTGCCGGCAACTGCCACAACAACAGCAACTGCAACAACAGCAACAACAACTGCCACGACAGCCAACAACTCTGCAACGTCTGCATCCAGTGCCAACCATGCAACGGCAACCAGCCATGAAGATAAGGGTAATCCAGCAAAGACCCAGCCAAAAGACACACAGTGCATCTAATCCGATTTCGCTCTCTTCCCTTCAGATAACGACAAGGAGAATGATAATCGCACACAGACTGTTATACAGCGACGTCGCAAGCCCAAGCGCAGATCCACGGGCGTGGTGCATATCGATATGGATGTAAGTGAATCCCATTCTCTATACCTCTTGGCATCTCAGCCTGCTAATTGCGTGGCCATTTGTCAAACTAAATGAGCCATGCGCGTCTGTCAACTATATTTAGACCAAATGCTAATTAGCCAAACTAATGTGCGTAAATCTTTTGCCAGGAAATCGATCCAGAGCGACAACATGAAACGGCTAACAATGACAACGAGGATAAGGAGAAGGAGGTAAATTGAATAACTAAAAATAAGTAGTTATAAGGAAATTAGATTATAACAATATACGATTTGCGTTAGCCTGTTCCGAATTGTGCCAGATTTGAATGTGAACTAATTTAAAGATAGAACAATGAATTTGAAAAGAAAACCCATTCAAAAATAGTTCACATATGTCGAAAATTCAAAAGTCTTAAACAATTTGAACAATTCTCGGAATACGTTGAAGCTTTTCATTTTCGTTTGCGAGCGCTTTTCAACGAATTCGCAATTCGGAACATGGCTAATTATATATTTGTAAATATTCTTACCTATACACCTATACCGTAACAGCAACAACAACAACAACAACAACATCAAGAACAATTGGAACATATATTTTAGTACATAATTATTTTCGCACCTTGGCAAAAATTGGGTGCACAGCAGCTGCCCTGTCTTCTATCTAAATGCGTAGTCAATACTGCAACTGACACACACACACACACACACACACACACACACACACTCATGCATGTACATATATACACACACTTATATATTCGTCACACCTTGTCACAATTTTAGACAGTCCCGTGCGTCCTTCAAAGTAGCTGCTGCTCTGCTCGGAGCTCTGTCTGTTCCAATTAGCCGGCGACCCATTTGCGCAAAAATGAAAAAAAAAGAGGGAAAAAAATTAAATTATGATTTCCATTAGAAGCAGCGCCGAGAATAAGAAGCAGCAGCAGCAGCGGCTCTAGCACATATACACGTGGCATTGTGAGTGCCATTGCTCCAATTGTGAATGATAAGTGTGCAACACGCAAATCCTTTCATGGCCGAGGTCAAAACTATTAGTGCACATCCAATTTGTGACAATATTCGAGAATTTGATTTTCATTGCTGCTCAGCGAACCTGTTAACAATTTATTCAAATCATTTGACCAAATGCCGTTGTTGACCATTAATAAAACTGTCACATTTTCTAAATGCATCTATTCGAAATGCATTTGGGGTCTACATATTCGGCAGACAGTTTGTCTGGCTGCCTGTCCGTCATAAAGTCTGTTTGCGTGGCAGATTTGATATATAATATATGTATATGTGCGGGGGATATATTAAAGATTATTTCGATTTCATATATTTGCTATTCGATGATTGGTTTGTTAATCCCTGAGCTTAAACACAAAGCTTGGCTTCTTTTTGGTCATTTGTTATATGATCTATTGAACTGTATTTGTAATGAAATTTTACGATTTATATCTAGATTACTTATTTTCGTTATCCTTGCATTTTAAAGGCCTTTCAGGAACTGCTTGCATTATTAAGTTTTCTACCAATAGCTAAAATATATATATTCTTAATGCGTCCTTCCAATTAAAATCTCAACTTTGTATATTTATTGGCCTTAATCGCTTTGATTATAATTAGTCAGTACTGAAGTCATTTTATTGAATTGCAACCCTGGTTGCTTGGTGTCTGACGAAATCCGCGGTGTCTAATCGTGTCAGCCATTAAAACTGATTGACGACGTCAAGTGTTCTCTCGACATATATATATAAGATATATATATGTATAGAGACGATTAAGTATGAGTTGTTGCTAAAAACTATTAAACACTTTCACAATGCGCTTTTCACACAACAAATTGCCCACTTAGAAGTGCCGCACGCCCCAAAACAGCATCGCTCGCACGTACATTGAACTTTGTTTTTCGCCGTGGCATGGCATGCCCCCTCCTCCCAGCCGGCTCCACTCCGCTGCCTTCTGGCCAGGCTGAAGAAATGTACAACATTTGCGCCGCATTTGTCGCTAAATTTATACATTTTGCAATTTTGCATTTCGCAGCTCTCGTTTAAGCATTTGTTTCCTCATTCCCTGCCGGCTGCAAAGATTCTCTCTCTGCGAGGAGGTAATAGCAGAGCATGCGATAGGGGCAGCCGTCATGTACTATATTTAGACGGAACGCTTTCGTTTCTTCCACTTTTTTTTTTGGCCTAGTTATGATTGTGTTCTTTTAGGGTAGGGATACGATGCAACTTTCAAATTTAAATTTAGTTACATGCACTTCACTTCACTCTCGTGGCTCTCTTGGTGGAGGCTGTTGCTGCCTCTCTTTGACATGTGTCACGTGTCGTTGACTGTTTCGCCTTTTGGCCCAGTTGCTGCCTGGGGGCTGACCCCAGCATAGTTTAGAACATTTGCTTCTCGGACATTGGGCCAAATAAGTGTGCGATTTACTAAATTTAGCTGCCAACACACACACACACACATACACACACTCACAGGTGAACACACACTCATATACCTGGTGTGCGCAATTCAAGTGAAACAAATAATGTCCATTGCTGCCAAGGCTTTTTCCTCCCAACAGCTGCAACTCTTTGTTTTCATATTTGATAGACGCACATACGTATATCTGTATAGCATATAATAATCATTTTCTTCAGTTTTGTCAGCGTTTTTCCGGCTTTTCTTGCGTATTCTGTGCGCTCGCTCGATTTCTCTTAAAGAAAACTTCTCTTAACTTGTGACGTTCGTTCTCGCTCTCCCTCACTCTCGCTCTTGCTCTCTGTTGCGTTTTACTATTTCTGATCGTGCGCCAAGTTTTTTTTTCGGTTTTCGAATAAAACATTTCAATACTTTGCTTGGCTCGCACAGTTGAGTTTTATACGGCTAACGTAACGGATCAATAGCCACTGCAACAGCAACAGCAACAGCAATAATTTTAACAACCGCAAATTCAAATTAATTTATTATTTTAAAGTAAATCACAATTAAATACGGACGAGTGCTTTGATTTAACCTAACCACAAGCGTCTGTCAAATGTGTCAAAAGATATTTGCAATTTTCGCTATCAACTTACCAGAGACCTGAGATCATCTGAGACTCGAGACTCTAGAGTCTTGAGAGTCGCCACAAGGGGGGACAAGTTGTATGTGTGTTGCCAGTTGTTGGTCTTCAATTGAACGAACGTCTTGTTGTTCCCATATTTGGAGTATTGCGCACAAATTTCGTTTTTTATTTCATTTTTGTTTTGGACATTTCAAGTTTTTGAGTTTTGCTCTCTATATATGGTCAAATATTTTGATCAGTTTTTAATTTGATTGCGTTCGTGCGCGTGTTAAAGGTTAAAGTTGAAAAATCATTGCATTGAAGCAACTATTTAACAAATGTTAACAATTTCCAAGCAAATTTATTGCTATTAAAGGTTTCATAGAGGAGCTCATTATTAAAAATTAAAGAATTATTCAATATTATTTATTGACTTTATAAGTTTGCTAAGTGAGCAATTCAAATGTTTTCTTTTAATATTTCACTCAAAACATTTTTATTATTTCTAAATCATTTCATAATCCCATAGAACTTGCCCCCTGATCTTGGCATACATTTGTTTCAATAGCCTGAAATGTTTTTTTCAAGAATCTTTTATCTGCCGCATTAGCCAAGTTAAATTGTAGAATTACTACAAAATTGTAAAAAGTCTGGTCGTAAAAAAAAACTTCTATATTGTTGCAATAGGTCGTAAAATCACTTTGTGTCTGGCGTCGAAGCTTCATTCATGGACAGAAACTAAATTAGCTAGAGATAGCTCGATATATATGAGGAAACAGCAGCCAAGCCATAAATTAAATGCACTCGACATTTTGATTAAATGAAACGTCGTTGTACCCTGTGATCTAAATGTGATTGGGTATGCTGTGTGTGCTAAGGCTTAGACAAAGAAAAGTTTGAAAAATCAATTTCATGCATTCTAGATTATTTTAGAAAGCAATTGCATCATAGACTTTCATTGCAATATATGTTTACATGGTATTTCACAGTTGCATAATGCTTTTTTTTTAGCTTCTTCAGCTAGTTAGCCTGCTGTTTCCCACGTCTGCTTCGCTCTCGCGTGGGTGAGGCATCAACTTAAGGCATTAACACCGCACAGTAAATAAACAGAAAACGCCAAGGCGTCTCCTGTCCATAGATTAGTGCCTTCTCTTGTATGTCTTTTCAATATTATTATAAATCTTATGTAGGAACAAACACAGCAGACCTCCCTAAACATAACCAAATACACACTTACACTCACACACACCTTGGGGAAACGTTTTTTCTACCGCATTGCGGCAAATTTAAAACAGAATGTCAAAATTTATGTCTTGACGTCATTTTGTTGATCGATGGAGAACAGTGGGGGAGTGAAGTGCTGGCGGTTGGGTTTTCCACATGTCAATATTGCGTTTTCCTTTTCGAATTCAAAGATCGTTTCACTTTATACAGCGAAAATTTGTTTGTTTTTCCACTTTTGTTTATGCCAAAAGAAGAAGAAAGAAAACGAAATTCACGAACATTTCGTACGCTACTTAATACAGAAATTGTACAAATTTCTAAATGGAAAATTTTAAATTGCAAAAGTTCTGTTGATTCGGTACGCTCTATGCTCTGGCAAGCGGTCTGTGAAGCGTAATTGCAATCTAGCGGTGTCGATTGATAAATGAGTCTCTGTGGGCTATTAAGCATATACTAAAGAGCGTTTTCTTTATAGCCAGCCTCTGTGCATAGATTGAGAGGGATTTAGTGAGATAATAGTGCACGTCATGTCCTTTCGCTCGAGATCGCGCACTCAGGCGCCGCTGACCAGCCGACGGCGCTCGCTCTCCTCCAGCTCCCGAATGGGAGCCTCGGGTGTGGGGAGCAGCGGCTCCTCCTCGGCTGGCGGCTACAACTACAATGGCAGCAGCTACAATTCGCGACCCCTGAGCACCGGCTACTATCCGAGCAGCAGTACTGCGGGCAGCAATGGCAGCTACCAGAGCCCCTACACCAGCATCTATAGCTCGCGCGAAAGCCTTTACGGCGGTGGCGGGGGCAGTGGTGCGACAGGGCGCGGCTCGTCGGGCAGTTACTATACAAATGGTAATGGGAGCAGCAATCGCTATGATTACATCAAATACCATCAGGCTTATCAGCCGCCGTCAGGCAGCTGCTCATCCGCTTCTACATGCTCATCCGGAGGCAGCGCCTCCACCGCCAACTCGAGCCCAACTAAAAGCAATCATAGAAACGGCAGCTACTACCAACTGCACCAGTTGCAGGCTTCTTCAGGCAATAACCAGAATCACTACCACATCGTAATTAGCAAGCATAACGGCAATAGCTATGGCAAATCTAAAGCGTCTGCTCTTTCCAACTCCACTTGCCCCACCTCCAACTCGTCCACTGGCTGCTCGAATGCCACAGCCGGCAGCGGTGGCTATGAGAGTTCGCGTTACGGCTATCCCAGCGCCTCGACATCCAGCTATGGCAGCGATCATCGTTATGTCAGCCCCTACTCTAGCAGCTATGACAATGGCGTGACCACCGCCTCGCTCAGCTTCAAGTCACCTGGCCTGAGCTCCTCCAACTCGTTCAAGGGCTCGGCCAGTGCCAGGCTGCTGAAGACCAAGTCATTGTCCACATCCAACAGCAGCCTCAACACGGGCAGCAGCACACCGACCAGCGCTGGTGCCACGGTGGCAGCCATTGCGGCCACGCGCAGCAACTCGCTGCGGGAGCAGGAGCGCAAGTCCCGCAATCGCACGCGATCCCGCAGTGCGGCTCAGCGTTCGATCAGTGCCTCATCGGAGAAGAGCGAGGGCTATGAAGTAAGCAATTCGGTGAAATGTTCTTGAATGTTGTTGCAGCTGGTAAAACTATTGATTATTATTAGTTAATACTATAGCTAAGTCTATTTAACAAAGATTAGATTTAATTAATTTCCATTTTTGCTTTGCAGAGCGGCAGCGAACGCACCTCACGCTCGCGCACTGGAAGCACGGCGACAGCGAGCACCGGCAGCGACTCAAAGAGCTCCAGCAACAGCGACAAAGCGGAAAACGGCGATGGCATCGATTATAAGGCGCTCTGGGAAGCGGCCAAGTGAGTATTACAAGGAGGAGTAGCCAGAGCAAGCAATATGAAGAGGCGTATATAAAGGCAAACGACTAGTGGAGAGTAGGGATGGGCGTCGTCGATCTGTAAGACTGAGGGTAAACCATTTCTACTAGAAGAGAGCAGAGAACTAGTTCGGAAAATGGATATGTAGTCACCACTGAAAGAGTCATGGAAATGTTTCGTCTTTTATTATAAATTCATATTGCAATCTATATCTATGACTTCATTCTACACTCTCTTTATACATATAATTCATCTCTCTATCTCTTATCTCTCCTTTAGATTGGAGAACGACAAGCTCAAGCAACTGCTCAAGCAAAAGGATGAAGAAGCGGTGCAGACGCGTGCAACGCTCGAGCGTTTTGCCAATGCCGTAAGTAAAAAGCCCACTAACATGCCACGCCCACTAGTACAACAACAACAACTACTCAATAAATGAAATACGTATTAGTATTTTGAGAAAACAGCAAACAGCAAATACCAATCAAAAAACAAAGAAAAACTCTCAGCAGTAACAAAGAAAACAACGCACAAACAAAGCACAGCTCAATTTCTGTCTAACTCTATACGCTGCCCGTCTGTTGGGGCCCAGCTGTGATCTCTTTCGCTCTATTGCTATCACACACACACACACACATACACAGAGACACACCCATTCACACAAAGAATTTTCTTGTACACTCTCCTCTTTATCAACCCAGCAAAATATTACTGAGTTGCTTTAGGACATGGCTCAGATCAAAATTTGTGCTTGCTTGCCGCTCGCGCTCTGTATCTTTCGCTCTCGCTCTCGCTCTCTATCCAAATGTTAAACAACACTACAACTGAACAACAGTAACAGTAACAGTATGACACGATACCGTTATCCCACATGCTTTAGTATATTGATATGCAAGATCAAACGCCAAAATTTGTTCCATTTCCACATTCGCAGACCACTAAAAACTCGCTCTCTGAGATTGAGAAACGTGAGAGAAGAGCTATGGAACGCAAGGTTTCCGAATTGGAAGAAGAGCTCAAGGTAATTACAAATGTGTTCCAAATTCAAAACATTCCCCAATGCCCACCCACCGATAACAGTTAACAACGTCTCCTGCCTGAATGCTGTTTGTAATTTGATTCAGTTTTGTTTTTTTTTTTCTGTTAATGGTATCCCAGGTATCGCAACCCGTTTCGCTAGATGCCACCCATTCCGGGATTGTTTTGATTACTGATTTCTGCTTTTGTTTTATAATTTGGCCGAGAAAGTTTTATAATCCGTTTATTTATTTTAATTTGAAATATCCTCACTTCTGCCGCATGTTGAACGAGTTGGCTAATGCGGCCCTCTTCTGATCTCCCTTGCTTATTTTGTTTTGATCCCCCACCTAACTGTTAATTTCCCACTGCAATCAACCTAACACTATTTCTAAAGCAATTCTGTTATAGCCGCACTCCGTTTCGAATTTCCCCGACCATTTGTTTCGCACCCCGTTTAAAGACGTCCCGATCGTACAGATGCTACAGATCGCATATGTATATTTTCATTATCTCTCGCTTTATGATTTTGGCCACTTTTGCAATTACGACGGCACCGTTGCGATTGTTTATAATATAATTTCATTTATTATTTGTACTAGCGATAGAGCTGCACATAAGCTGCTGCCTTGATTAATTATTTGTTTTTCTTGAACCACCCAACCGATATCCAAAACAACAATCATCTGTATAATATCATCTGCATACATATGTACATACATATATCACCAAAACATCTCATTGTGTGTTTTGTTTTCGTAGAACAACAAAACTATTCATCCATATCTCATTGCCTCATTGTTTCATATGTCCATATTGTCTCATTCTCATTCTCACTCTCACTCTCACTCTCTCTTTCGTCTCATTGTCAGCCATTTGTTGTTATGATTTGGTCACACAAAATCCATGCGTTATACGTTTACCGTTATACGTTTACGTTTTACGTTACTCATTTGGCGTGCTCTTATTTTTTGTGACACGCCATTCTCTTTAATATTAACGCAATGCGCTCATTTCAGAAAAATACGCTCACTCAAATTTTGTTTTTCTTTTTCTCTCTTCCCACGCGCGCCTCATCCATCGAATCGAAACGAAACGAAACGAAATGTATTGAAAAAAAAAAAAAAAAAACGAAAACAAAAACAAATACGAAAAATCATATTTATATATATTTATACAACAAACGTACCGCAACTCTTGTGTGTATCACTCTCTGTTCTTCTTCTTCTTCTCGCTATTGTGTCGTTTTAGCTCTTACAGAAGCTAAAGACTGAGAACGACCGACTGCGTGCCGAGAATCGTGCCCTCACGCGTGTCGTCTCTAAGTTGACAACATCGGCCCAAAGTCAGCTGGCTAAAAGCAAATAGGCAACAGTTAACAGTTCACAGCATACAGTTATTTAGCCCAGACCACAGCAAAGAAATTTAGATACATGCATACATACATATAATTAAATAAATATTAGAACACAGCAAAATCAAATATCGTAATCGCAATCGCAATCGTCATCGTTATCGTTTCTATATATGCATACATCAATATACACTAAACAGCAGTACACCTAGAATAGCTAAAATTATTTATCTAAAAGATACTCGGACACCACCATTTGATGTGCTAGCTAGCGATCAACTAATCAAATGAAAAACTTATTAGATTCTACTATTATTATTATTAAATAAAAATATTATTATTAAAGAAATGATTTGCATTGTTATATTGAGAAGAACGTGTAACAATAATTGAATGTATTCTAGTTTTAAAATTAAGTTTACATCACTTTTTTGCGAGGGGCAACTAAGCACTTTTGCATAGCCTGGCACTACTGCTCTATAAGGCCTGAAGCTCAATCGATATAATACTATTTATAAATATATACAACACATACACACTTTAGCTAATGTATTTGGTAATTGAAGCCACTCAGTAAAGATATCGCTACAGCATATACATACATATATATCATAGCACATACATATATCCACAAAATATCGCAAATACTCGTAATCAAAATCATCGCAACTTCAAGGATTATAGACAAAAAGCTCAACCAAGGCTGACCAACAACAACAACAACAAAAACAACTCTACTACAACAGCAATATTAAAGGGTCGCAGCACCATCAGCACAGATCTAGTATATTTTCTTATATGCAATGAGCTTAACGGTAATTGATCCACACTTGCACTGAGAAGAAAACCTGCATCATATATATGAGCTGACTGTTGTTTTGTTGTTGTATAATACCAATAAAATATATATATATATATCTATATGAAAACAAATAGCTAAACTAAATTTTCTAAGCCAAACTAGTTATAATATTGTTTTATGTGGGGAGTGTTTCAAACGTTGTTTATTTTTTTTATACAAAATTCTGCGCCTGTTGTCTTAAACAAAGATTATTGGATTACTTTACAGTTTTGAAACACTCGGCTGTATATACATACTTTATTGTGTAACTATACTTACTTTACTCTATGACAAAATTGTTCCCCTGTTGTTAATATTGTTAAAATGTTTTTGCCAAACAAATTTTATATACTCATGTATCTGTGTGTGTTTTATCTCATCTATCTATATCTATATGACAGTTATATCAGAGTTGCGAAAATAAAAGTTTGACCATTTGTAATTCCTTGCAAAAGGCTGTTTATTGTTTGTTGTCCTTCTCTGTCTTGTTCTACATTCGGCAACAGGAAGTAAGCGTCCATATCGTACATGTGCCTCACCAACATATAGAAGCATCAATGAGTTTTTAATCTTAAGTCTGATTCGTTTTCCTGGTTGGGTTGTTGTGCATGTTGCTGTCTGTTTGCCTAGGGCGTTCAGTTCCAAAGAGATGAGGTTCTAGATATAGATGTAGATATTGATATACATATACGAATATGTATACATCTATATCTAAATGGAGTTATGTTTTAACTAATGTTTGTTTGTTGTTCTTGTTGTTGCTGAGTTGCTTTCAACTAAATCGCATGATATATATTTTATATATTTTTTCTTTTCTAGAGAAGCCATCTAATATACATATACCCCCTCAATTCTATTCTTTCAATGTGCTGTTGAGCTCCCTATTTTTGTATTATTTATAATTGTTTTCACTAATTTTGTTCAATTTTCTTTTACTTTCGCTGCACTTTCTACCAATCCAAATCCAGCAACTCGATGCCTACAAATCGGACAACGATCGCCTAAAGGAGGAGAACGCAGCGTTGATTAGAGTAATTAGTAAATTAAGTAAATGAAATTATGTCTTAACTTAAATGTACTCCAATCAAGAATAACAAAAGAAAAAAAAAAGAAAGAAAAACAAAAGCAAATCAACAAAAAGCAAATTCAACAAAATTGATATAAGAATCAAAGAAGAAAAGAACTGTTTAATATTATTATAATTATTATGATTATTATCTTTTGTGTGTTAAGGCATTTAAGAGCAAGTTGGAAACCATGTTTCAAAAATCGTTGAAAATTGTTTGTTTTCTTTTCTTTTTTTTTTTATCCCTCTGTCTCTCTTCCAAAATGAATATTATATATAATATATAAAGAAGTTGATGAATGGAGCGTATATTTGATTTCTATACATGTATACAAGAAACAATATAGTGAAAATTCTAAACAACAAAAAGAAAAGGAAAAGTTAATTATAGATTATAGATGTTGTATAACGGTTAATTTCAAACAAAATGAAAAATCTTTACGAAGAAACTGAGAAACATATTCATCAAATGAGCCCCTAGTTACAGATTAGTTTAACTACATACATATATTGCATACATATAAAAATATATATTTTTCATATATACATATAAATTATATATACACACACACACACCATACACACATACATACATATTTAAAAAAAAACTCATACAGCTAAAAAGTAAGAAAATAAATTGTTTGTGAAATGTTTTTGAAAGCAGCCCACGCAATGTCAACGTAATTTATTAAAGCTGTAATTGTTTATAAAGAAAAAAAAAAGAAAGTGACGAAAACTTAACTCATTTAGCTATAAATTACAAATTTTGTAAACAATCAGTGGATATTCATATGAGAGTTATGCATATGCAACAATACGAGAAATATCTTATATATATATGTGTGTAAACCATGGCGCTACAAGTTGTATATATCGGTATATATATATACTCCTAAATGTATGCTACAGAATGTTGCATGTGCATATAGAAACTTGATTTAAATCATTATGTTAATTTTAAGTTGTTCACTTTTTGGAAACGTATTATATATTGTCGTACTATACTTATTTGAATTTCGCCTATATATGATTATTGAAAATTCGTTTAAGAGATTTTTGTGTTACTCGTGATGAAACGACAAAGCAAACAAACTGATAAAAAAGGAAAACAAATAAGTGAATTGTGTAATATGTAAAATTGTGAGAAAAAAAATATTCAAATACGAAACTTAATAAATGTGATCGCAAAGTAAAATAAGAGTGTGTTTCATTGTTAATGATTTGAGAATAAAAATCTGAGCTGTGAGATGTTATAGATATATGTATGTGCAAATTGGCTGAACTTGTTTAAAAGGGGAAAGGAGCTACTATATCTGGGACTTCTCAAACATTTTGCACAAAGATAAATCTCAAATAGATACGAAAAGCACAATCAAGTCTTACAAATGTGAATAGCTTTGCCATTTATCTATTGTCATCAATCTGCATAAATTATTATAATGTTTTTTTACTTAGAAAAAAAATGAGATATATCTATTATTGACCACATTTAGTTGCGCCAAGTGAAGCGAAATGATGCATGAGAATATTTGCTGTACCTATTGAGGCAATGACATCAATGGACGGATTTGAGCAATTATTTTGCGATTATTTGAGATATTTTAAATAATGATGCAAACTGCAGAGTCCAACCAAAAAAAGTCGTTATTTGTCAAGAACAAGAGTCAACTACCTTTATCGAAATAATCTTCTGCACAAGAGACAGCATAGCACGTGTAGTAATAAAGCCGTAAGAGCATACTATGAGAGGCTGACGTACTGCGAGATATTGGGCTGACTTTAGTCTCTGAACAGTATACAGTTTTGGGCAGAGCTATAGGCTACAAGAGGGGTTAATGGAAATGGCCTTTGATATGGGCAATTAAGAAATCAACGTATAGCATTGCAAGTGTAACTAAAATGTACTAATTGTAATGGGCACTAACTGAAATAATTTTAGAGCGTAAAAATATATACTCTATATATGTATATGTTGGCATAGGTATCTCTTTCTATGTATAATTATAGCTGACGACGAATTTATGTTCTTCTTATTATTATTTCTCAAATTATGTTAATGCATGCATACGTACGTCGCCCGAGTGTGTTTAGACTTGAGCACGCACTGCCATGTTTAGTGGGGGCTTATTGATAATTTGGCCTCTGATGTCTAACCTGGTTAAAAATATAAAACGTAAAACAATAGAGCGCACGTCATCATAGACCAGGAATAGAAGCAGGAGTAGCTATATTTAAAGCACTCGGACTCGTTTGGCCCACGGTGCGTTTCGACTGCTCCGACGCCCGTTCAAATGTCACTCGACTCAATGCTGTGTGCGCCGTCAGCTGCTCAAAAGCCAATTGAGTGGAAGTGCGTTGAGCGCGGCTTAAATAAGTTTTCAGTTAGCCAAAAAGCGTCAGTTTCGCTCAAAGCGTCTCCACGTTCACAACGTTCGTCGTCGTCGTCGGCTGGGCCAAAAAAAAAAAAGAAACAAAGAAAACAAAAAACAACAACTTTAATTTATTTAACCTGGCGCACAAGTAAACCATATTTATATAAGTTTTTGGCGAAGTTGTGAAATTAAAGTGTTTTAGCCAAAAGCGCGCAAGCCAATCAGTTTGAAACGGATTTCTAAAAGTGAGTTCATGTTGCATCACTTACATAATAGGGGAAAGGATATGGACAAGAAAAAAAAAACTCACACCTACACACACATGAGAAAAATACAAGCAAATCTGCAGCCGAAGAAAAACTTTCGCTTTCACCGAAGCACCACATGGCTTGAGCTTTTCTCAAGCTTCAGTCGAGTTAGTTTTATTTATTTTTCTTTCGACTACTATGCTGCAACATCTGTGCGGATCAGATCAAATATCAAGCTGAAGTTCTGGGCAATTATTGGACCTGTTCTTGGCTTTCACTTGCAGTCTGGTTACACGAAATTTCGTCAAGTGTATTTATTAATCGCTTATGTAATTTTGTATTTCTGCATATCTGCGATCTGGTATTGGCCAATAGCGGCGGTGCGATTGCTCAACCGACAAGTCAATTAAAATTACGCGCTAGTTGGTAATACGCTATACGTTAACATTTTGAATGTTAAGCCAAAGGCCCGTGCGGCAAGGCCAACGCCATTAAAAAAAGTAAATAAAGCGTACGGACACAGAGTCTATGCAATCAGCGTCTATGTGACTTTTCAGTTATGAATACCCATATGTATATATAGATACAATTGCGTGTGTATATAGACATACCACATATTCATTGATATTCAGCGGCGATCACAGTTTAGCAACTGCAGTAACGGTCACACTATTGTGACCTCGCTGTGCGCACACCATTCGCATACAGACCCCCAAAAGAAGAGTCGACAAACATTCGACATTTCGTATACAATGTGCCTTGGGGGCTTTTATATAGAGTTCCCAATCGATAAATGTTATGAATTCGTACAGTCGAACGTGTTGAGACTTGACAATTAACACTTTCAGCTAATGAATTGTGTATTTTCTAATGATGGCGATTCATTCAGTTGCATTCTAATGATCGAGAGATTACGTACTCGCCCATTACAGCCACTTGTAGAATTAGTATTCATGTTAAAAGGTTTCCTTCCACTTCAATGACAAAGTGTTAAATATTAGTTTAGCTGCAGTAGATTTCTTAAGTGGGAGGCTTAATGGGAAGTTACATCGATATCCGGCATATGCGATTCGAGCTAAAGTTTGAGTGAATTGTAAACCTGGAGTTGAAAGCTTTGCCTAAGCCAGAAACTCGTTTCGAGTGTCTTCCGCTCTTGCACTCTCGCTCTCTCTCTCTCACACACTCGCTCACTCTTCTTTTTGGCTGCTGGCGCTTTGTTGCTGTACTTGAGTTTTGTCAGATTTGATGCTATGATGTAACCACGAAGCTAATTGGCCGAGCGGATGCAGAGAAAGAGCGAACAAAAGAAAACACAAATTGCACGTCGCAAAGCTCAGCTTGAAATTTTCGCTCTCCTTTTCCTGCTGTTGCTTCTGCTGCTGCTGTTGCTGCTGTTGCTGCTGTCTCCTGTAGCGCATATGGCCATATGACCCAAAAACGCAATCGTCAATAACTACACACATACATATATATACATGCACGCCCATATGTACATATGCCCATGTAAACTGGGCATAGTCAAAGCAGGGCATATTACGAATTTTTGCTTTGTTTCTTTTTCTTGGTTTTTTTTTTTTTTGAGCAGTGTCAAAGCCCCGCACTCTTCCTCTCAGCTCACATTGAAATCTGTGTGAAGGCCATGAAAGTGAAAAAAACATCAAATAAAACTTGATTTAACGCCGTCCACTGTTATGGCCATCGCTATGGGAGTCTGCTCATAAACAGTTTGTTGACCAAAATCGGTTCGTTTTCTTTCTTTCTGTGCAGCGGCAAGCCAATTAATATGGCCATTAATACTGCGCAGAGGCAATGCTTTATTTATCTCAAGTATATACCTTCAATTGGCCATGTTCAAGTAGCCACTGGCCAATGACAGATACAGTGCCTGCAAGCAGTTGACAACTGCTGCAGGTGATATAATCATCTGCTGCTCTGCTGCCTTTATCTCTTCGCTGACCTTCGAACCAAATGGGTTTTTGAGCGTGTAGAAATTTAAATGAGCTATCATCGTATGATGTGCTCGAATCGGTGTTCATATGCAAAACGAACTGTCCCTTCATTTTGGGTCATGGTCAATGGACCGGTGGCTAGACAAAAAGAAGCCAACTGGTTAATGCCCGCAGTTGATCACCTGTGGCTGTGGCTCTGTCGATGGCTGTGGCTGTGGTAATTTCAGCCTGATAGAAATCAGCAGCTCTCTTTTTAATCGATGCTTTGGTTTTTTGTTTTCAATTTGCCAACTCTGAGGCTGATAAACATATGCAGATCCATAGATGTTTTGACACTAACTAATGCGCGGCAGCTGAACCCACGCAACATTGATTGCCATAAAACCCAACACAGCCAAAGCCAATGACCCAAGTTTAAGAGAAAACAAACTTGAATGCAGGTGGGCCTTAATTGTATCTGTGTACCTGCGTCTGTGTGTGTCTGTGTGACTGCTGATTAATGTAGGTTAGTAAACAGTAGTTAATACCCAAAGTTCGATGAATTTTAGCATTTTAGCAACGGCTTCGGTGCCTGACCAAGGCCAACTACACAATTAGTACTATTCGCTGTATACACCGCTTATACGTAATAAATCGTTTTTCGTTTCTTTCTGTATACACTTTAATTGGCTTTCAGCGGCTATAATAAACATAATTGTATCTATTCTTGCAGTGCTGGAAACTGAGGTGCGGCAACAACCCAAGCTCAATGGATCCTCATCCAATGACAAGGACTTTGATCCGTATGTTTGCTCTCTGAGCGCTGACCTGAAGGCGGTGGCCTGGGAGGAGCTGCACGAGGATGAGAATATACGGCGACAGGCCTTGGCTCAGTTCCGCGAGTGGATTGCCAAGCATCCGCACATCAAGAAGTGCCGCACTGATGCGATCTTCCTGCTGCGTTTTCTGCGCACCAAGAAATTCTCAGTGCCCGCTGCTTGCGAGATGCTCGAGCGCTATCTGACCATTCGCCAGTTGTATCCCCAATGGTTCCAGAAACTGGACATCAATGATCCGGCCATCAATGAGATCTTCGATGCCGGGTATTTGGTGCCGCTGCCGCAGCGCGACGCGACCGGGCGTCAGGTGATCTTCTCGGTGGCCGCCAAGTTCGATCCCTACAAGTTCACATCGGTGCAGATGGCGCGCGTGCACAGCCTGATCTGTGAGTCGCTGCTGGACGAAGAGGACTCGCAGGTGTCGGGCTATGTCTATGTGAACGACGAGAGCGGCATGAACATGGGCTTCGTGAGTCTCTGGTCGCTGACCGATCTGCGCAGCATCATGAAGTGCATTCAGAACTCGACGCCCATGCGCCACAAAGAGACACACTTTGTCAATATACCCCACTATGCCAATCGCATCATTGAGCTGGGCGTGTCCATGCTCAGCGACAAGCTGAAGAAGCGCATCATTGTAAGTCAAGTTGATTCTCTATATATATATTTTTATCAACTCTATTAATAACTGCTTCTTCGACAGGTGCACAAGAACGTGGACGCATTGAAGACAAAGATGGATCCAGCCATTTTGCCCAAGGAATACGGCGGCACTGTTCCCATCGCCGACATGATACGCGAGTTCAAGGCTAAGCTGCTGCAGCGCCGCGCTGCGATCCTCGCCTTGGACGACATGCACATCGAGATCACCAAGGAGGCGGCCAACTTTGCGGGCAACGACGTGGGCGACATTGATGCCGGCGTCGTGGGTAGCTTTAGGAAACTGGAGGTGGACTAGTTTTAATGTCCAGTTGGGCTTTAGATTAGGCTAGGCTAGGTCAGAATACCATTGAGACATTTGACAACACACACACACACAAACACATACACATACACAGTCGAAAGGCAATCAAAATTAATTCGCCTTTTGGCAGCATAAATCCTAAATTATAAATATACAATTATTTACGGCCGGGACTGCAGCATCAAATTTGGCACAGACATAGACAGGTACCGGAATCTGAAGTTGTAGTTAATAGTTGTTTCTAGTTATATACACATACACACACACACACACACACACACCCACACATGTACACAAACATATTCATGCACACCTCTATTGTGTGCATGCATGCTATTTAAATATATTTACCTTGTTCAAATGACTGTCTTGGTTCTTTCTATTGCTTACCGTAAAGAATTCGCGTTTATTTCAGATTGCAGACGTTGCTCAAAGAGGTATGTAAACAGACGTTTATGTTCCTAGAATATGTGCAACTGGCAATTTTATTGTATTATTCTGACAAGAAATTCATTAACATGGAATCAAATTCAAACGAATTTTCGACAAATTAATATAGGGTAGATTCCAGTTTAATTTGATATTTCTTATTGCCATTGCAAAAACGACCAACTTTTGTTGTGTGAAACTTTGGAAGCATATTAAATATAGTCTTACAGCATATATTTAGAACTTAGACATTAATATGAAAAGGGGAATTCAAATGTTTTCTATATTTACTTTTAATGGTAAGCCAACTCAACCTTAAATTAGGGTCAGTTTTTTGGAAGTTGACAGTTTTATCAAGAGTTTCGATAAAGAAATGATACATTTTATTGCTCTACTTAAATACCTAATCAATTAAACGTCAAGCTAATCAAAATGTATACCTCTCAAATATGCTGTTAGTCTTGATATAGAATTCGGAGTTATGATGTAGCAGTTTTCCCAGAAGTGGCATATTTATAGTTCTTGTTGTTGGCAAACATTTTGGCAAAAAAAAATAAAAATAAAATAAAATTCCTAGAAGCTTAAAATCAATGTAGATAAAAAATGAATCATTCAATTGTTTTTTTTTTTTTAATAATATGTAGAAGCAAATGAATTCTAAATGACTGTTTTGACCAAGTTATAAATGATTAAATTATTTAATGTAGATCGCGGGAAATTAATTGTTTTGAATGTCTAGAGAGAGAGCTGAGATCTTCACAACCCAGAACTTGTTGAATCCATTGTAGCGCATTAGAGAGTCGCACAAGCTCAGCCGCTGAGAACTTTTGTTGTGCCCATAATTGTTGTTGCAATGCGATAACGGTGACACAGACGACGACAAAGACGACGACGACGGTGAGAGAATCTTATTGCATTTTTGAGCAAGAAAGCAACGACAATCAAAGCTCGAGGTATGAAAGCGTAAAGTTATGTGTGTGTGTGTATGTGTGCTTAAGTATGCTTGCTTGTACTCAATGTTTATATGAGAGAATGTGTGTGAGTGTACAAAGTTGCGAGAATGTGTGTCGGCATTATGATTGTGTATGGTTTATTATTATGACCGCATACGAAATAATTTCCAAGTTTACATTTCAGTTGAGCGTTGGATCAGCTGGAGAACGGAGAACGGTGAACCGAGAACCGAGAACGCGAGCACTGAGCATTGAGCAGCGATCGTGGAGTGGCTAGCGTTGATCGTTGATCATCTCGAGTTGTTAATTGTTGCGCTTTGTGACCGTGCTAAATGTTTCGCTTTGTGGCCCGGGCTTAGGCATGTCGACATCAGCTGCCGCCGCCAGTGGTTGAGCAATTGCAGAACATAGAGCGACACAGTTATTCCATGTGTATAAATAGTCTGACAAACGAGGTCTTCTTTAAACTCTGTCTGTGACTTTCTCGCTGCTACACTGAGTATTGTCGTCGATTGTATTGATAAAGTGTAAGTGCGACAAGCGCCACGTGCGGTACGTTCTGGCGGCATACGGGGTGTATGCGCAATAATGTTAGTCATCAGCTGTGCGTGAGTGTGTCTGTGTGCCTGTAATTTATTATGGGGTCAAAGACTTTTGCCCAAAATCCCCATCAGCTAATAAACAGCTCAGATTCTAAAGATAATACCCGCATGCATATTGTGTTCATTTGCATATGTGAATGTGTGTGCTTTCGTTACACACATGTGGGCATGTAAGCTGAGCAACCTGCCAGTTGCATGTCAGCAGCCAATTCGCTACTGGGCACTTGCACGGCACGAGCAGCTGCTCTCTGAGCGCGGCAAGAGAGCGCTGGCGCTAACAGACGGTGAGCATTTGGAGCGAGGCGAAAGCTTTGCCGCGAACAGCTGTTTGAGCGGGAGCTTATCCAAACGTAGCTTTCAACTGGCTTGCGCTCAGAGCATGTGATAAGTGGAAGGCGCACTGGAAGCACGCACACACACATACATACATATATGCAACTACTTCAATTACAATTGAGAGTGCGGGAGAGACAAAGAGAGCGCGCATGGGGCAATTGAGCATGGGCGGTCGAAGTGGCGTTGGCGGCTCGCGTTTCGTGTTTAGCGTTTATCAATACGGAGTACGAGTCGTAGATAAGAACTCTGAAATCATTTATATAAATTGAATTATCACCTCTTTCTCTTTCACACATTCGCATGGAAAAGCACAGAAGACAGCAGTGCAGTGCAGTTGAGCGGCGACGTTAACTGGAACAACATGAACAAATTGCGAACTCTGCTGCCGGGCCAGCATGCCAAAGACACAGCGCGCAATTCGGTCGCCCTGGAACCGGAGATTGGCTTCCAGATAACCATTGAGACGCACGACCCAAAGGAGGGCAGTCAGCAGAGCTTTGCGGGCTCAAACGGTACGGCGGGCGTACCCGAGTTGAATGTGCACCTGATTGCGGCGCGACACCTGCCTTCCCTATTCGGCTTCAAGATCGTTCAGGGCTATCTAATAAAGGTAATTAAAAGCTTTTTGTCTTTAGCCTTCGATTGCATTTGTTTAATTAGAGTGCGAATGAAAACCTGTCTGAAAAAATACTATATAAATATTTTGTATAGATAGACTCCATAAAATTGAACGCGTTTTCGATTTCTTGCAGGTTAAACTGTTTCCCGGCACTAAGCGCTTGGATAGCAGCGTTCAGACCAACACATGGCCCAAGTTCAATGAAAATTTCAAGTTTCCTCTAGTGCCAGACATTAAGTAGGTATCTTGAGATGACATCCGAATCACATCCACTAAGACCTCTTCTCTGCCAATAGGCCATCCCTGAAGCATGGCTCCGCCTTCTCCTCCAGACGCCAGGTGCAGAGACGCACGAGTGGCGACACTTCCGCACCTGAAGAGCTTTTCGCCGGCCAATTCGTGGTGTTTACAGTATATGCTCTGCTGGAGCTGCCTGCCGCCGTAAGTCAACAGTTGCTGTTGTTCATATTCGTCTAATTTGTATCTATGTAGGTTAAATAAATAATGCCTTCCAGAGTTTCAATCGATTCAACAAGACCTATCGCTCCCTAAAAGATAAGAGCTCCACTTTCGTGCAGCGGCTCTCCTCCGGCGAAGTCCAGACTGAAAATGGGTCAACGCCAAAGAATGGAAAGAGCAAGAAGACAACAGAAAATCCTAGGGATGCCATGCCACCGTTAACAATAAGTGAATCACGTAGAAATATAGGTAGGTATCTTATATACTATTTATAATATAAGTAAATGTGACTAATATTTTTAAGTATTTAATTTGATAATGGTTTACTGATATACATATTTACATTTCTGTTTAAATTTCCATATGCGATTTAGGTTCCGTCACTTGCTATCTGGAGCCGAAGCTGTTTAAGCGCAATTCTCGCACCGGCTGCTATTCGACTGAGGAGCTCTGGCTGCCCATTAAAGATATAACCACAACCGTTTCAAAAACAACGCCCAGCAACAACAACAACAACAGCAGCAGCAGCAGCAGCAGCAACGTAAGCTATCAAAACAAACAAGTTGACATGCAGATTTGACCAAGACTTGACTCAACTTTATATGTTTATAAATATTGTATGTACATGTAGATGACAGCCGGGTGTCGAGTGCATAGCTTCATAAGTTAGACGAGCATAAAAATGAAATTAGTATGTGCATTTAATGTGGCCTAGAGAAAGTTGGCCAAAAGTAAATTGCGATGACTGCGTAACACACAAGACAAACAAACATATGCAGAGACAACGAAAGCAGAGACTGACCCTTGACTCGCTTTTATTTTGTTTTGCTTTTACAGCTCACGAATGCGCCCAAGGGCGTGGTGGAGTTGGCGCTGGAGGTGCGCGATCTCAGCGAGAGCGAGGGCACGGGCCCTAGTCCGCAGCCCACGGAGACGAAGGACATTCCAGTGGCGGCAGGTGCCAACAATTGGCAGCGCATGACGGCCGAGGTGAAGCGCAAGATGGGCATCAGCAATGTGGCCAATGGGGCGGGTGGTCCACTCATGCTGCGGGTAACGACTTCGCGAATGCGCTGCTCCAACAAGGTCAAGGATGAGCTGGAGGCAACAGCCGGCGGCGGTGTCTATGTGAAGACCACCGTGTTCGAGCACGGCATCTATGTGGATGCCTGGAAGTCGCCCGTGTTCTTCCCATCATTATCCACCAAATGGGACGGCTCTGGCGGCGATGAGGCGACCATATGTGTGCCATTGCGCAGCCTGGATCAGCTGGAGAACATTGTGATACGCATTACGCTGGCCACCAAGCTGAAAATGGCCAAGAAACTGGTGCTGGGCACGGTTATAGTCAGCGGCGCTGACAACGCCTCCGAGTCGGGCATGGAGCAGCTGCGTCTGCTGCGCGATTCCCCGCTCAATGAGCGCGTGGCCACGTGGCACTGTTACCACTAGCTAAGCTAGCCAACTTTAAGAATAGTTCCAAATCGCAGTTTGTGTTTAAGTACATATATGATTAAATTTATATGCTCAAGTCACTTTTTATTGTTATTGAAATGGTATTTGGATTCTCCGTTAGGCGCTGGTTTATGACCATGGCCATATTTAGGGACTGGCCACGGAACCAGGTCGACGCTCTAAGCCATTTCATGCTCAGGGGTTTTCACACTTTTTGCGCAGTATTCCCAAAACCAAAGGCGAACGTCTGTGGCCCACTGTGCGAGCGCTAAAATGCTGTCTGTGTGTGTGTGTGTGTGTCTCTCTCGCTGTGTGTGTGCGTGTATGTTGCGAGGAAAATAGTCGCTGGCAGCATCGAACGCAACGTTTGAAGCGCTCGGCGTTGGCGTTCAGTTCTCGAGAAGACGGCGTCGCGATCGGTTGGTTGCCTCTGTGTGTGTGTGCGTCTGCGTGCTTTATTTGGGCAGCGAGGCTGAGGCTGAAGCTGTAGCGAGTTGTTGGTCTATATATGAAAATCCAAATCCAATGTAAAAATATAACAAAAATTATTTAAAAACCACAAAAACAACAACCCAAAGTGCAAAAATAGAAAATTTAAGAAAAACAAAACTGAAAAAAAAGTGCGAAAATAAAACACGAAAAAACTTTGCAATTTTTTGGCGGCAGCTTTTGGTGGTTTCTTCAATTGAGTTGAGCGCACCCTGTTTGCAGGTATTGGCCAGGTAACCGGCAGGCAGCCTTAGCCTCTAATTGATGGGCGCCTTTCGATCGATTAGCATGCAAATAATACCAATAATAGATCATTAAACGTACGCGCCAACCAACGGAATTGTTCAATTGAATAGCGATCAAAATCGCAGCGACAATATATAGAGATGCGGCCTTAAATAGATGTCGTCATTCCATTTCATTGAGTTGACGGATATATACAGGCAGGCATATGTGCATATATTTATAAATTTATATAAACATACAGATATGTATGTGTGCATGTGCGTGTGTGAGTCTGTTTACATATATGTATGTATGTACTCCCAGTGCAGCGCTAGTTATGAGTGCATCAACAGTTTCATTCATAATAAAAAACAATATGCAAATTCAAACACACACACACACATGCATGCATGCATGCGTGCATTAAGCGCATGTGTTATAAATATGTTGCCTGGGCGCTTATGCCAGGGGGTGGCGACGCATTTAATGTGGCATCTTAGCGATTGCAGCGACAGCGGCGCCGAATCATGATTTATGGCCAACAGCATCCGTTTTATATATGTACATACACATGTATATGCATGTATACATAACATAAATACCTAAACAGTTGTGTTTTATTTTGTCACCAGAGTCTAGTGTATATTTACTAAACGAATCGAATTCGAGTTCGAATATAAACGAACTGGAATGCCACAAGTAAATAAACTGCAACTACGACTTGACACAACTGCTGAACTTCCTTTAGTTTGCTATCAGCTATCCAATTCCGATTAGGATTTAGGTTTTTCTTTCATCCTTCTATAAACACGCGAGTAATAAATAAACTAAAGTCGCGACTTGACAACTGCTCAACTTCCGCTGTGGCTGCCCATCTGCACATAAGTAGCAGCATGCGAGTGTGAGTGTGTCCACACACACTTATAGTAAGACGAGAACTGCCCACGAGCAGAGCAGCCGCTGCCCACTCGAGACATAAACAACAACAAACCCCCACATACTAAAAAGCCACAGTAGCGGCGATTCGGCTGACTATTTTTTGTCGTGTTTCATTTTATTTTTCGTAAGCGTCATTAAAATTGCATTTCGTTGAACTGGCGCCCCGCTGTGCCCCCGCAGTCGCGGCTGCCGCTCGTGCATCCATTGGCTGCCACAGGCGGCTGTGCCAGACTTGGCGGCTGCCTCTAGTGGCAGGTGGTGCGCCCAATTCCGATGACTATCGAGCATTTAACTAACGCGCGGCTACTGTTTTTTTCTCTCTTGGTTTTTTTCTTTCAGCTCTCTTGGTTTTGCGTAAATTTTCATTCATGAAAAGCTCATTCGAGTAAGAGCGAGCCGCTTGAGTGTCTATGCGACTATCAAATGCGCTTATATATTGTGCAATTAGGCTTAGAGAATGATTGTGATAATCTTAAAATAGTTGAGGTGATGAAAATCGCATATAATGATTGATTTTAAAGAAAGTTTTTAAGATATACACAGGGACAGACAGAGAGAGAGGGAGAGAGACAGATACGAGGAGGGAGATAAACAGAGATGTAGATAAATATATAGAGGGATAGACAATGAGTATAAGGAAAAGGGGATTAATGACATAAATAATAAAGTATAAAGGAACATGAAGTCTAGGTCTAGAATCAGATTTTTATAAATTCATACCCAATAGTCGTAGCTACCCTATGCGACCCTTGGGCATAAACAAACCCACTAAAGTCATAACAAGTGGTGTCTACTTTTCCACAATCTCTATTTAGTTTTTTTAAGCCCTATGACGACATGTCAAGGAATTTGGCAAATGTTTTTCATTGTTAATCTCGTAAAATTGTAACATTTTAATCCCACTTAGTCTGGGTGGGGTATTCAACAACATACATATATCTATAAAATGACGAACGGTTTGTTTACACGACGGCTGCGCATCCGCGTCTGCGTCGACAGCGGTTGCTGCGGTTGCTGCTGTTGCTGCTGTTGCGGGTGATTTGCGGTCGCGCTGCGTTCTAAATTAAGAAGAGCCGTTTTTTATGTGCATAGCTATATACATACATATAATACATATATATACATATATACATAGACAGATAGGCATGTCGTCAGGTGTTTAAGAATAGTTTTCTAGTGGTTTTTTTTCTGATAATGCTGAATATTCCCCACAAACACACACTCACACACACACACATACACCCAGTCACGCATAAAATAATAAAGTGCTGCTCTGTTACTCAACCTTAAATTATGAGATCGCTGCACATACGAGATGGACGAGCTGACAGATACAGAAGCATGTTTGGACAGCCAATTAAAAAATGAACCCGTAAACTACATTCTGTTATTTATGACCCGAGCATTTTCACTCTATGGCAGGCAATATTTGATTAGTATGAAAATTGCAAAGAAGGGCAGTGAAATTTTAAAGATTAGGGAGAGATTGAAATGGAAGGGGAATGAGAAAATCTAGGAGTAAGCGACCGACCGGAGGGAGGGCTGGAAAAAAATATGAAAACTGAAAGCTGGATCAAGAAAGAAAGAGGAAGAAGCCAAGTATCAGAAGGGAAAAATAAACAAGGAGTATGAATAGAGTTATATTGATATATGTATGTAAGAAGAGACTGAGAGTGAGGCTCTAATAAAAGTAAAATAGTCAAAAGCTCGAAAAAATGCGATGTTATGTAGGTAATAAAATTGTTTCTATTAGCAGAAATCATTCCATTTTTCCTAATCGTATATTAAAGAGTTGGCTTTAAATCCTTGAAAAAGTCATTTATTCCAAGAGTTGCATTATTCTTAAAGCTGAAATGGAATTCGAGCGTAAAGTGCGGTAAATACTATATGCCTCGGAGGTAGCAGGTACACTTGCTGAATATGATAAATGATAAAGCAGCTTTTAACGCCCAGCTTTGGAATTGCCCCAACGATACGCTCACATTTCTATTGTTTAACTGAAATATACAATGTGTATATTGCCAGCATCTATTTATCGATTGCACATTGACATATGAATGGCTCGTTCATGGATTTTATGGTCATTATATAGTGGGGAATGGGGATTGTATATGGGAATGGGAATGGGGCAAAAACCAGAACGGCGAAGCACGACTGTTTTAGCCAGGCAGGCTGGCTGGCTGGTTGTCTGTCTGTCTGTCTGTCCCTAGTGCCATTTGGATGCACGTGTCGCCATAAAGGGCCAGCCAACCCGTTGCCATATACGCGAGCAGCCAAGATTGAGATCAAGTATATGAATGCATGTGCAGGCAAGATGTGATTGAGCAGGGGCATCTGAAACTGAAGCTGAATCTGAATCTGAATTTGGTCAGCATTCGGCATTCGGCATTCAGTATTCAACATTCAGTATTCACTATTGACGTAAGATCGATTGTACTTGCTTTTATAAAAAACAACAAATATACATTGTTTTATTCTGTTTTTTATTTTGGGCATTTACCAAGTGCTTCTGTTGCCACTTTAAATTCCTCTGTGTAACTCAAAGTTGATTTTAATGGCGAACTTTGTGCTCAGGTCCGGGAATGTTTTTTTTTTTTCTCTGATGTTTTTTTGATAAATAATGAATATATGTGTGTTTTTAATTTTTGCTTTCAGTCTGTTTGTAATTACATGTACATGAACATGTAGCTAATTAATTTCACTTTTATTTCATTTTCATTTCATCTGTTGCCCACGCGTTTGATAGCCGCTTCCTAAGGTCTCTTGCAAGTTCAAATAATTTTGCTTTGTAGTTGCGTCAATCTGCTCTACAAAACAAAATAATATATGCGGAAAAAAAAATCAGAAAAATCTGAAAATAAAATAAACCATTTCGGAATTGTTGCATTGTGCGTAGAGCGACGATTGTCTCTACTTCTGTTGCTGTACTTTGTGCGCAAATGAGTCGATTAGTTGAGCCAAATTAAACGAGTTAATTGCCTCTAAAGAGCATTGGCGAATTTCATATCTGACTGCGTTAGATCTACAAATAGATCATTGCGAATGGCTCGTTGCGAATATAGTCTATTGCCCAATCCTTAGCGTAGTCAGGGAAATTAGTTTAAATTTTTAATTGAGTATGACTTAACCTTTATATAATTCAATATTTAACTCTTCTCTATTCACAGCTGGAATACCATTAATCTGCGGGAATGCGTTTAATTTGCAGCTTCATCAAATGGCTGGCGCTGCTGCTGCTGCTGGCTCCCTGTCAGGTGGGTTTGAGTTTATAAATGATATATATGTACATATAAATGAATGATTGGCCTATCCCACTTGACACACACATATACACGCGCGCACACACACACATACAATGATGTCAATCGACAACAATTCCCTCGACAATTTGTCGATTGACTGCGACTGTGAATAATTAACAAATCTGTTTAAGCAACAATTATCTATGGCCAAATAAAGCCAAGCCATTGTGACCTTTTTCCGCAGTCATTGATATATTAAGTAGTTGACATGACCCCGAAAAACGTAACGGTAAACATACATACATACGTATGCCCTTGAATGATATTTCGAATAGTTCGCATTTCCGCTTGATTGCTCTTGTTAGTGTTACAGTTAGAAAGTCCGAATGGGATTCGAATCGGGCTAGGGCTGATTTATCGGTGACACTCAAATGGAATTCCAGGTGCAGCCTTGCCTTCTAGAGCACTCCATATCCATGTAGACTGGCCAATTAAACGAGTTCTTGAAGAAGATTTGTTTATACATCGAAGCGATCTACCGCAGCAGTAACGACGGAGCCAATATCAATTGTGGTGCTGGTGGTGGAGGCGTCTAAACCTATTTTGGATTGGAGCGAGACAGGAAGAAGGGATATGCCAGCCGAGGCTGGCAAAGTGAAATTGCTGTTATTTTTAGCGATGAGGCAGTGGGGAATGTCTTCGAGCTGGAAGCATAACTGCAACAGTCGGAGCAGACGAGAGCAATGACATCTCAAACGTAATGCAGCCCCTGCATCACACACACACACCCATATATATACATATATGTATTTTTACGCTCTGATTTATCCACGGTGATAAAAGTGTATGTGTGTGTGTGTGTGTGTCTGTGGTGCAGAGAGCGTTGGCAGACAAATTGAAATGTTGGCGACTCTTTTCGATGTTTGATTTTGGAGCCGGCTTTCGCTAATTTGTCTTTGTCCATTCGTTTCTTGACAGAGTGGACACGTGCAGGAGGCGAAGCGTCACCTACGCGCCGAGTTGCGCGACGTGTTGGGCCATCCCAGCTACCAGGGCAGCCATTGGCACAGTGGGCATCGGGTGCACAGGCTGCGCATGCCACATGCCCATCAGAGATGGACTGGCCGACGGCGCTCGATCAATCATCATCATCCCTTCAGCCGCTGGTCGCAGTGGACAACGTGCGACGAGGATTGCATCAGGCGGCGCGAACGCTTCTGCAAGGCCAAGCGTAAATGTGGACACACGAAGCACGTGGAGCAGCACAAGTGCTTGCAGTGAGTGCTAATTGCGGCTGACGGAGAGTAAAAGTGAATGAAATTTATTGCTCGTACTTATGTTGTCTTGCAGTTGTCATCCGGCAGTTAAATGGCATTCAACAAGCAATGTGCCGCAGCCCAATTTTCCAGCGCACTATCCCAATTCGCCACCAATTATTATAAATGCTGCAGCAGCTGCAGCGGGTGGATCATCCTATCAGCCGCATCCGACTGCCACATATGCCCCAGCACAGCTAGACCCACATCCACAGCCACAGCCCCCATCGTATTTCGAACCACACCCCCAGCCACAGCCACAGCCTCATCCCCATCCACATCCCTCTAGACATCCCCTACCAGATCCCTATCCCACTTCCGATGAGGAGTCTGTTGAGGTAGTGCATCGAAAGCCACCAAATTGGCCATCAATCGAAACCAGCACGGAGGAGCAGGAGGAGGACGATGAAGCGCATCCGCCTTTCCAAGACGATGAGGGCGACTTTTTTGTGCTGAAGCGACACCGACGCAGACAGAGGCCAAGACACAGCTCGCGGCATAGCTCGGAGCATAATTCCAGGCAGAGGAACAGACAAAAGCCTAGACTCGATTACATAGATGGCTACTCCAGGCAGAGGCATAGACAAAGACCCAGAGTCGACCACACTGAGGACGACTCCAGGCAGAGGCATCGACAAAGGCCAAGATTCGAGGACATTGATGACGACTTTGAGGATTACCTAGAGGGCAAATCGTTAAATATTGGACAGCGCTCCTTGGGCAGCGTTGAAAATGGTGGACTAGAGGGCGATATATTCCAGTATGAGGATTTTGATTTCGAGCCGGAGGTTCAGTACCCAGACTCGGAAGAGTTTACAGATGCGCGAAACATTAGCTGGCTACCGCCTGGAAAGGAGCGGAATACGCCAGAAGGATTAATGCCACGTCATAGACGCCTCTACTCCAAGTGGAGTCGCTGGACCAAGTGCTCACCAAAGTGCACCACGAGGCGCTATAAGTGAGTGCTGTCGAACCCTCCCTTTAATTTGCGTCTAATCTGAAATCTTTTGCAGAAAGTGCCGCATCAGCGAGCAGTGCGGCCGCGAGGTGCTGCGCGAGATCGCCTACTGCTACACGGAGAACAGCTTCTGCCAGCAGTGGCTGCAGGCCCAAGTCCAGAAGGTGCCCGCCTATGAGTCCCGACCGGGTCCAGTGACAGCGATGCGGCGCATGCACACGGAGCCGGGCTCTGGTTCACTGAGTCGAAACGAAGTCAATGTCATCATGAGCGGCAAGGGCTACCGGGGACCGGAGTACACTCCTATGAAGCTGCAATGTGGTTTAGTGCGCACTGGCCACCGCAACATGTACAACCTGCTGAAAATCATTGGCGGCAAGGCGGCACGCAAGGGCGAGTGGCCCTGGCAGGTGGCCATCTTCAATCGGTTCAAGGAGGCCTTTTGCGGGGGAACCTTGATCGCTCCGTTGTGGGTCCTCACCGCCGCCCACTGTGTGCGCAAGGTGCTCTACGTGCGCTTCGGCGAGCACAATCTGGACTATGAGGATGGCACCGAGGTGCAGCTGCGAGTGCTCAAGAGCTACAAGCATCCGAGCTTTGACAAGCGTACCGTGGACAGCGATGTGGCTCTGTTGCGGTAAGCAGTTCAAGGATTTTGTAAAGAAATGTATTTATTTGATCTCAATCATCGGCAGTCTGCCCAAGCCCGTTAATGCCACCAGCTGGATTGGCTACTCCTGCCTGCCGCGTCCCTATCAGCCGCTGCCCAAGAACGTGGACTGCACGGTCATTGGCTGGGGCAAGAGGCGCAACCGCGACGTGGTGGGCACCAGCGTGCTGCACCAAGCAGATGTGCCCATTATACCCATGGAGAACTGTCGCAGCGTCTATCATGACTATACCATAACAAAGGTGAGCTCTTCCGCAGGAAATCTTTTGTTGGTTCTACTACAACTGGGCGTACTTTTAGAACATGTTCTGTGCCGGTCATCGCCGTGGTCGCATCGACACCTGTGCAGGTGACTCGGGCGGCCCGCTGCTGTGTCGCGACTCAACCAAAGCGAATCATCCCTGGACCATCTTTGGCATCACTTCGTTTGGCGATGGCTGCGCCAAGCGCAACAAATTCGGCATCTATGCCAAGGTGCCCAACTACGTGGACTGGGTCTGGTCGGTGGTCAACTGCAACGGCAACTGCAAGTTGCACTAGATGGGAGGCATAGATTAGTACCCTTAAGCCTTGCCAACATATTGTAGTTATATTTATTTAGCCCGTAAGTCGTTATGTTTCAGAGGCTGTGAGATACTTGTTTACTTTTAAGCCCAACAGCTGGGCCCACTCATTCTGTAAATACAAATAGGCACTCTTCTAAGTATCGTTTGAATAATGTTTTCTTTTCTCTAACTAAACGTAGTTTATTTATTATCTCTACTATAAACAAAGCATAGCTTAATGTGAGTCAACTATGAGCAACAGAATTCAAACTAATATCCGAATGCAGATTGTGAATTCTTTTCAAATCGTTAGTAAACAGAGAAATTCTTCTAGAATATATTTTATACGCAATGCTCTTGTTTACAGCAACGAAATCTTTGCTGTTTATTATCGGACTCACATAGAATATATATAAACAGATCTATACTTCTGAGCAGTTGGTGCAATTGTTTGTCAGCAATCTGGCATGCCAGATATAGGAACCGGCGTCTATATATTGATTCGAATGGAATTAAGAAATCAGTTTTAGACATTGGATCGATACGCCTCACGCATTGTAATACCCTGTATAAGGTTTGTTCTGCATTAGTTTAGTTTATTACATTAGTATTAAATGCTGCCCGTCCAGGCTTTAATAATATAACTATATAACGGGACATTTTTACACTTCTTCTACTAAAAGTAAGAGTACACCTTGGTTTATAATATAATAATAAAAAAAACCATCACAAGATTTATGTTGCGCCATATCAAAATGGATTGGGCTGTGTGTTTTTGTGTGGTGTAATGGTTAGTCGAACATTCAACCAATAGCCAGCTTTCAGCTGCTTGCACTATCCGTTCATTGCGTAATGGAGAGCCACCGAGGCAAGCAGCACCAGGAGAGCCACCGCAATGCCTACCATATAGAGACTGCGGGACAATTCCCGCTTTGGCATTGTGCTGGTCAGCCTGCGGGTGTCCTCTCCTTCTGTGTCTGTTTGCATCGAATTGAAATTCACATCATCTGGCAGCCCCTCAGCGTCCAGATAAATTGTCTCCGGATCCAGCTCGACATCAAGAACCTGCTTGGCCTGAGCTACGACCACAGTGGGCGCTTCACCGCGGAACAAGTACTCAGAGAACTGCACCGCGTTGCCCGACGTACTGCTGCCATTCGAGGGTATGGCGAAGAACACGCGTCTCGGTGGCTCGCTTATGTAGACCGCCTCGTTGTTAACGTGTGGATCGGTCAGACCATCGCAGTAGACCTGGATGCGTGTGATCAGCGAGCGCAGCACATCGTCGCGCAAGTATCGCTTCACGTCTGCTATGCTGTTTCGTGGGTTGCAATAGACTCGTGAGAAGATCATGCCGCTCATGCGCAGAGTCCCACTGAACTCTCGCACTTTTATATCCTTTGGATCGTCCAGCTGACACTTGACGGGCATTATGATATTGGCCCTGATGACGCCACCATTCGAACTCTCAATGGGCGATAGTAAATGCATTGAAGATGCAGCCGAAGAAGCCGATGGGTTGGCTGCTCCTCCTGCTGAAGTGGTCGAACTTGTCTTAAGCTTATCATCCTTCAGTTTTTTCTTTTTGATGAACGTCTGCAAGTCCATTGTGTCGTCGATCAGTTCGTTCTGCAGAAATACCTCGCTAGCGATCAGATATTTGCGAATCGTCGATATAATGTTTTGAAACTGTTCTTCAATGTTAATGCGCCTCGTGGTATCCAGAATCGGTATGACATCATCCAAGTCGTAATTGCACTCAAACTGAATCCACTCGAACGGTTTCTCAACAAAGCGAAAGTCCATGTTCGAAAATGTGCCGCCGCTAGAGGGGGAGCAGAAATATTTGAATATATTAATAAAGTAGTTCAAGGCACTACGCGCAAAGCTCTACAAATATACAACATACATATGTATTTAGAGATAAACCGAAACACGTAAAATGCAATCCATAAAAAACTCGTACAGCTACCAAAACTAATTAATATATATACGAAAAATATAGGCCAAAATGGCCGAAAAAAACATTCAAATGAGTTGTGTAAGTACTTGAGTTTCAACATTTGTTATTTACCATATAATGCATTTAATGTTTGCCGTAAAATACGTTTTTTTGCAATGTCTATGTTAAGCGGGTGGCCAACAAGATAATTGATAAAGAAAAGATACATAAGTCAACAGTGGAAGTTCAGTGACAACCTAACCCGATTAGATCTCTATATATACATACAGATCCATAGATATGGATTGATATTCTCACTTACTTTCCATAGGTATAGTTTTTGCAGAGCAGAGTTTTGTCAGCCAAAGAGTAGGAAAGGAATACAAAGTCCGTTTGTGCCATGTCTGTGGTGTAGACTCCAAAGGAGTTGTTGGTCTTCAGTAACAAGCTGAAGGGATGCGAAGAGAGAGATTTACATTAAAATAGACTTTTATTTAGTTAGTCCAGGCACTCACTCATAGACATCAGAAAAAACTTTTTTGGCATTTTTAAACTCCTCGCTACGCTCATTCGCCACATCCGGACGCACGGAAGCGATGAATATGCCTGAAATTGATATATATATATATACGATTAATTGAATATATTATAGATAATAACACCACTGCATACCTATGACGTCGAAGGATCCGGGACACATTTTACTGGCGCTAAGCCATTGGGACGCCAGGGCCTGTGAGTTGATGTCGCGTATGGTTAATCGCACGTCGGTCAAATCTTCCAGGTCGGCATCTTCCTCGCTGTTGCGGGCCAGGTGAACAACAATGCTCTTGCTGACATCTGCTTGCTGCAAATTAGGGAGCGGTCAGACAAACATATGTATATAAATGCATGCAGTCAACAAAATAAACCTACGTGGCGACGGCCAGAGCAGCAAGCGCATTCTTGTACTTACGTGACCAATGATAATTCCGTAGGAGAAACTGTGCTCTTGAGCGCACTTTTCCAGATAGAGCTCATCGGATTTGCTCAAAAGCACTGTGCGCATTATATATAATTAGTTTTTCCAGCAATACAAAATTTTTTAGCAGTTTTGGGCTGACTCTAATGTTGATGGTATTCGACTATCGATATTATTGTTTTGTGATTGTCATGTCAGACAATGCTATCGATGTTTATGTTAAACGATAGTTTCGTTCACTTTTAGGGATGTGAGCGTGAATGTAATCTGGCGCCCATTTGAAATTGAAAATGAATGGACTTAATTATATACAAACAGGTGTTTTGTAGCAGGTGCAGTGTATAATGATGAATGAAGTAATTTTAAATTAAAAGGGAGCTGAAATGCGCTATTATATGAAGTAGGTAAAAAATGCTGAAAAAAGTTTTTTACTAAGATTAGAAACTGAGATATACTTTAAGAGCTTCTACTACATGTACATCTTTTATTGTCTTATAGACATAATTAAATTAAATGAATCCCGCTATGGTTTTAGCTACCGTGATCAACTTTTTATTATCTTGCTATTTAAGCTGCTTTCAAGAAAAGTAAGAGTGAAATTGATGCAAATTGAATTTTGAATTGAGAACTGCGCCTTCAGTTTAATGATAATTGCTTTGGAGCCAGCACAAAAGCTTGTTGATGAATAATTTATAAAAATACCGAGATGCACAGCTGTTTTAATTTTCCGTTTAATTGCATTAAGATACAAGAGGAATCCCTCCATCTGCATGCCATGCACGCCCTTCCAGTGGAAGGCATCCACTTTCGAGCGCTTGAATTAAGTCAGCAACCTTATTACTCGGCAATGATTGCTTGCTCGAGAAGCACGACGATCTGCATATTGTATGTATAGATGTGTGTGTTTTCATATATGTGCCACCCAAATGGTCAAGTGTTTTGTGGATTATGGCGAACGGACGCGATCGGTAATCGAATTAGGTAAACAAACACTCAATAAAGCGAGTGTTCGTTGTGCATATGCACACACACATACACATATATATCTAGAGAGATACATTTTATTATATGTACCTATCTATATAGATATCTACATTCGGGCGAGTCAGCAGCAACAGCAGCGATTGCGATTGCGCCGTGATGACAGGCGAAAAGTAAATGAAATTTCGTTTAGGTGGTCGCTGGCGGCTGCGAACCATCTGCTTGTGTGAATGCTTGATTGTTGAAGTGCCACTCGATGGCGCGAGGGCGCACGCTACTCTCGAGCCCCGACTCCAGCCTCCAGCCCGACTCCGATACCAACTACAACTCCAGCTCCAGCTTCGACTCACGTCTTATTTACATAGTAAATTATTCCTGTTCGATTGTTTGCGTTTGCTCTGGATCTCTGCCATAAAAGCACTCGAGCGTCATCGTCAGCTTTCATCGTCGTCAGTTCATTCATGATTTGCCTTTCACAATTCAATGTATGTATGTACAAAATACATTAATATGCACATACATATATAAGTGTGAGTGTGTGTGTGTGTGTAGCTCATATTATTGGTTAACCGTTAGCAAGAGAACTTGTTAGCCATTTGGTACATTATTTAAAGCATTTGCCGATCTTTAACTGTGCAGATTTATGTTCTATGGAAGACAGGTAGGCAACTGGTAATTGCTTTTTAGCTCGACTCGAGTTCGAATTACGCCGGCAGCTAGCCAATTCTCAATTCACAGGTATCGATGCAATTTGGCTTCTGTGTAGGCACCACTGTTGCTACTGCCACTGCCATTGCCCCCAACGGGCATTCTGTGTGGCTTGAACATCACGCCAAGTGTAGCTTAGTTGCAGTTCCAATGCAGCTTTGAGTCGGCTTGCCCAGGCAGCGCATCAATCATTCAGCACGCACACCAAAAAACCACAAAACGCCAAGGAAACACACAAATCTGTGCAACTTCGATGCCTGTATAGATAGATATATGTATGTGTGTGCTTATTTCTCTGTTCGTGTGTGTGTGTGCGTGTGTATGTGAGTCAGCTCATCAAAGTTGCTTATGAGTTGTCAATCACGCAAATTCACATCAGGTAAAAGAACTTTATAAATTTATCTCTTTGTTTATTGAACTTTTGCAGAGGTATATCAAAAAAAAAAAAAAGAGGAAAAATAAAAGTAAATTGAAGGCAAGGTTTTATCTTTTATATGCTATATTGTTGCATTGTATTTTTTTTTTTTTTTTTTTTTTTTTTTTTTTTTTGATGCAAATCTATAGTAGATGTTCCTCCGCTTTCGTTTCGAATTTATTTTGATACCCTGAAGCCATTGTCCATGAGAAGTTAGGGTATAATGTTTTTTTTTTTTTTATTCCTGAAAAAGAAAAAACAATTTAAAATATTTGTTATCCTTTCAAAGTACTTTTCATTTTCTTCTTTGTGTCCTTAGCTATACTTTAAATCGACTTTATATCTAGACAATTTCTTAAGATGCAACTTTCCGTTGCAAAAAGTATACAATAAATAAGTATATAATAAATAAATAAAATAAATAAATAAATATATGAATGAAAACTTAATTAATGAATTATGAAATTAAAAATACAACTATTATTTAAGTAGCTGGATCTAAATAAATATCAGAATTGCTTTGAATATTTGATATTTTTTCTGTTTTAACTTTTATGAAGGTGTTGAAATTAAATAAAAATTATTTATTGTTTAAAAAAAAACTACATATTCACATTTTAATAGAGCAAACTAGTTAGTACCGCAAATAATCTAAGTGTTATTTGCTCCTATTAGGAAGTCAATATTATACATTCAATCCTCGTTTACATAAGTAACATTTTATAATATATATAAATGGTATAATAATTTCTGTAAGTAAAAGGTAAACAATAATAAACTACTATAATTGTTACATATCAATTGATGGTATAATAATTTCTGTAAGTAAAAGGTAAACAATAATAAACTACTATAATTGTTACATATCAATTGAGGGCTTTAGCAAAAGGAAAATTGTATCTATTATTTTCAAATGATTGTCAGCTACAGACATATAGAAAATCGAATTAGTTGTAATGTCTGTAGGCAGTGCAGCTGAAACTTTTGGAGTACGTAGTTAAATGTGCACTAGTTCTTGCAGATACTCCATGACACTAGTTTAGTGCACTTTGAACATAAGCAAGGCCTTATCATAAATAAATTGCACTTCCCCTTGCACAGGCGGACGGAGGTTGCCTTCCTTTTCCTGAGGCTGGTTGTTTATACGCTTGGACGCAGTCATGAGCGCGTTGGCCACTGCCTACTTGGCGCGCTCCGTTTCGTCCAGTTATTGAGTGTGAGGGGGAGAGGCATGTAATTGCTTGAACTGTGTGCGCTAGCTGCACACCATACTGTTGTCTCGCTCGCACGCTCGCGGCTCATCAGACAACGGCCGCCATTATGAATGTGCGCCGAAGTTGAAAAACCGGTTGGCATGCCAAAAGCACTCAATGCTGCTGAGTGAAACGCCAACTGAGTGGAGAGGCCGACAGCAGCAGCAGCAGCAGTCGCAGCAGCAGCGGCAGCGGCAGCCAGTTCCAGGTGAAATTCAAGCCACTTGCGGCTGCCACTCAGTGTGCTGAGAGCAGCTTTCACGTGAACAACGTTCAAACGGAACAACGTCGACAACAATAACCAAAACTCATATTGAACCCATCAATTCGGCTGGGCGATGTACGCGGGTGCAGTGAGGAGCACGTTATGAATTTAATTGGCCGCATTGTGTTTCCGTTTGCCACCGAGACTGTCTCCATGCCCAGA
Organism: Drosophila navojoa; assembly: GCF_054131105.1. Taxonomy (NCBI): domain Eukaryota; kingdom Metazoa; phylum Arthropoda; class Insecta; order Diptera; family Drosophilidae; genus Drosophila; species Drosophila navojoa. The sequence goes on along the minus strand of NC_142892.1, from coordinate 8,313,783 downwards.
GATTTGCGTGTATGTGACTGCTCCACAATCAATAATTGCGACGCGTCTGTGACTATCACAGTGGCCGTAACTGTGTCACTCACTTAGTGCTGTGTTGTGAAAACTCTCGAAACTGTAAAGCCCACAACTGTTTTCAAGCTAAACGAATCGAATTTATAGCTAGGCGACCAAACGCTGCTGACATGTTGATAGAGCCGAGCTTGAACCGTGACTTTGGCTCGCTAACTGCTGCAGGTTCTAGCATTGCGGCTGCACACTGGAAAATGGAGCCACATCCCCAACGACTGTCATCGCTGGCACCGCACCCATCCAGTGGTAAGATTTGGGCACAATTCAACAACCAACAAATGCCGACGGCGGTTTACAAATAGCCGCAAATGAATGGCCAATTGCTAAAGGACATTTTCATATTTTAGGGCTCATTAGGAATAAGTTTAGGATTAAGTTTAACTCTTGGCCAAAGTCTTAGCCTTCAGTTGTTTTTATAGATTCATTCTAGATTCTATTTCATTTGCAGTTCCCCAGAAAATTCATTCATTACGTTAGCCTCGTTAAATACATATTTCGTTTATAAATATGTAAAAATATTTTGACATTATAATGAATTGTTTTCGATGAGCAAACGCAGCTTAAACGTATATTTTTCGTTTATTTGTGTTTTTGTCGCTAATTGACAATTGGAGGGAAATACCGAAATACGAAAAGTTGGCGCTAAGGGGGAGCTAAGGGGCTCTGCACGGCGCACGAGCAAGACATTAGGAATAAATGCGAAACGAAAAAAAAAAACAATATTTATTAGTGCCAATACTATATATAATATGTGTTCCTTAAATCCAACAAAAGCTGCACAGGTTCTGCGACAGCTGATTAAATATTTTAATTTTAATTTTAATTTGGTTTTTATGGCGTTAAATTATGTCCAGAAACAGAGTTAAATCTGTTGAGTGTTATTAAAGTTGTGCTTCATACAAATATTAGTTTCTTTCTAAAATACAAAATAAACAAGTATTTGCTTTCGCCATTGACAATTGAGCAACGCCATTGCTGCTGCTGTCAGCAGCAGTTGCTCGGCGGCTTTGGCTCAGTTTAGTCAACGTCAACACAATTAACCGTTAATTTATCATAATTAACCATTGTGGCTGACAGTGCCAACAGCAAAGCATAACAACAACAGCAGCAGCAGCAACAGCAATAACTAAAAACATAACAACAACAACAACAGCATCCACTCCTAAAGGCATAATGATAACAATGGCCAATTATCATTCAATTCGTTCAATTGCAGTGGCGTCGGCTTCACCAACAGCCGCAACGACAACAACAGCCCCAACAACTGTGCAAATACCACCTGGTTTCGTTGCTGGCAGCGGCGGTGGGCCAACGGCGGCAACAGCAGCCGCCGCTGCCGCCGCAGCAGCAGCAACTGGCAGCACGCTCGGCGCTTTGATGTCGCAGCATCGCCTCTTGGAGTTCTCGCGCTTTGGCGGCCTGCGCGGCTACGACATTGCCCAGCACATGCTCACACAACAGGGCGCTGTCTCCAAGCTGTTGGGTAAGTACATTCCACAACTCAGCCCTCTCTCCTCCTCCACCTCCTCTTCCGCCTCCTTCCAGCTACGCGCACAATCAGTTGAAATATTTTGTATTCGATTTGTTTGCCAATTTTATTGATAAACACAATTATTTATAATGTTATTATCCTTGGCCGGTGCCCCTGTCTGGCTACGCCTTCTGCCTTCTGCCTGCTCCTGCTCCTGCTCCCTGCTGCCTGCTGAGGCATGCGTAATTTGGGCACTTAAAATTGCATAAACGCCTCGAACGACTCGAGCCGCGGCTCATTAATCAAAAAACGCTGCCCTAATCGACGCGCAGAAGGGAGCAACGGGATCGCGTTGTGTATGGGGTGCAGCGTCGCTGATGTTGTTCTCCGATAAAGCTATTAAGTGAGCGCGATAAGTCGGGGCAGCTCGCTAACTACCGTAAACGAAAGCGAACTGACGATTGTGGGTTGCATCCTCGATTACCCCCAAACATAATCCATAACTCATTTCCCCTCTCTCTCTCTCTCTCTCACACACACACATTATCTCTAACGATTGTCTCGCTTGCACACAGGCTCCCTGCGTCCACCTGGCCTAATTGGTGGCTCCAAGCCAAAAGTGGCTACGCCAACGGTCGTCTCCAAAATCGAACAATACAAGCGCGAGAATCCAACGATCTTCGCCTGGGAGATACGCGAGCGCTTAATCTCTGAAGGTAAGTCGACCGGCTGGCGGTAATTGCTGCTGCTCAAATCAAGCCATCCAGACCCACGCGGATAATCTGCATCCACTGTGATCATCGATCAGCAGCGGCGGCGGCAGCTTTTGAGCTGCACATCCGCTTCTGCTCTGCTGCTGCTGCTGCTGCTGCTGTCCACTAATTGTGCCCTCTCGCCTTGCAGGTGTTTGCACGAACGCAACGGCCCCCTCGGTGAGCAGCATCAATCGCATCCTGCGCAATCGCGCCGCTGAGCGTGTGGCCAGCGAGTTTGCGCGCACGGCTGCCTATGGCCTGTATCCGCCGCCGCCGCATCCGTATGGCAGCTTCACCTGGCATCCGGGCAATGTGCCCGGCGGCTCACCGGTGCCGCCGCCACCCTCCGCGCTCTGGTCCGTGGCAGCGCCGACGCTGGCCAATCTGCCACCCAGTGCGGGCAGCGTTACGTCTGGCAGTCTCAGTTTGAGCTCGGCGAATCTGATGGGCAGCGCAGCTGGCGGTGCGGGCGCGCCTCTGAATCGCGCCATCTCGCCGGGCTCTGGCAGCCACGAAACATTGGAGTCGGCGGATGAGAATCGACAGATCGACTCCGATTACCTGGACGACGATGATGAGCCCAAGTTTCGGCGCAATCGCACCACGTTCAGTCCCGAGCAGTTGGAGGAGCTGGAGAAGGAGTTCGACAAGAGCCACTATCCGTGCGTGAGCACGCGTGAGCGACTCTCCAGCCGCACCAGCCTCAGCGAAGCGCGGGTGCAGGTAAGTGAAAGCATTGCAGGTGCCCCCAAGAGGCAAGCGTAACCATCGTCGCGTCTCCTTTGCTTCCTCTCCTTGCAGGTTTGGTTCTCGAATCGTCGTGCGAAATGGCGTCGCCATCAGCGCATGAATCTGCTCAAGCGTCAGCGCTCCAGTCCCGCCAATCCCATACACTCGCAGCAGTCGAACGATGGGCCAGCCAACAGTTCTCCCACGCCGAGCTGCCACAGCAACGCCTCAGCGCCGACCACCCCGCATGCCCATCCATCGGTGCTGTGTGCGGACTCGCCGCTGGCGACGGCGCAGTCGCCGCCATCAGTTATGATGCATCCGCTGCATGCGCTTCCGCCGGGACCACCTGGACACCATCATCACTTGCCCGCGCATCCAGCGGCGCTGCAGCTCTTCAACCACTATCACCAGCAGCAGCAGCAACAACAACAACAGCAGCAGCAGCAGCAGCAACAACAACAACATTCGCCCACATCGGGCGGCGTCTGTGGCAGTCCAACGTCCAGTCTGTCCATGGGCGGAGAGCGCAGTGCCTTCCGCAGTCTGGTGGGCTCGCCCTCGGCGGCGGCCTTTGCTCTGGGCCTGGCACGTCAGTATGCCGTTGCCGCCTCCCTGACCGTGGCGGAGGAGCAACGCTCGCGCCTCCATTATGCCGGAGAGTGCGCAACGGCGGCTGGGGCAGGTGCGACGGTCACCGTGGACAATTCGTCGTCAGACTCTGATGAGGAAATCAATGTGCACGACGACTCCGATGCTGAAATGGAGTCGCCAGTGGCAAAGGTGGGCCGACTGTCATCCTCCGATGCACCCACCACGATGCAGCTTCTAAAGCATGACCGGTAGGAGACAAAGACAGAGACAGAGACAGAGGAGAGCGAGAGCGAGAGAGAGAGAGCTTCTAATTGAAAACTTGAGTTGTGTGCGCGCTTGTGATTGACAGCGACAGCCAGGCAGCCTCCCCCACCAGCCCACATCCCTGCCCCGCTCCACCCTCTCCATCCATACCCTGCCCACCGCCCGCTCAGCGAACAAGCGGGGGCGGTGACATTCGTGTTGCGCTCTGTAACATGAGACTCGGCGACGCTGGCAAAACAAATCGAAAACCAAAGTTAAAATGCTGCTCACCCACTTGGTTGCGGATCGGGCTGCAGCAGCGAGCTGTATTAAGTTGTGCGGCAAGCTGCAACATGTAATTGCAACATGCTGCAATTACTCGTGAGTGTGCGTGTGTGTGTGTGTGTGTGTGTGGACATGCCTAAAATTAAACTCAAATTGTAACTAATACTTACTACTAGTTTGCACTACTTGCTCCACATTGTTCACTCACCTCTCTTTCCTTCCCCCCTATTCCGGCACTCGACGACGAATACAATTTTATTTATATGTTTTGTTTTTTTTCTGTCATCCATTGCCGGCCGTAGGTCGCCCGTAGCTGCTGCCCGGCTTACCTCATCACCATTTAAGGCTATAGCGTATGCAATATTTATCTGTAACTTAGCCCTAGCCTAGGCTTAAGCTTAGCCATGTATGCTCAGATAACTATACATATACATGTACATATGTATGTGTGCGTGGCGCGTGACTGTCAATGTCTATATAGGCGCTACTACTATTGTATATAGGCAGCTATGTATGTATTAGTATTTGGTTGCGTTCGAACTGATATTGATACACTCCGATATAGCGTAAACTTAGCTTAAGTTGTCGTCACATGTGTGCGATGTCTCAATTTAATTATATATAACGTCTCTCTCAGCAGAGACGCAATAATAAACTGTTGAAAAAATTACATATAATTGTGTTCTTTATCTCCATTGAGCTGGTTTACTAAAATGACTAGATGTTTTGATATCTATACTTAGGTATTTAACATGAGAAATGAGTTGGTATAATGGAAAGCTTTGGGCATAAGATTATAAGTGATATATGATGGCATATTCCTGCTGGAATATTTCAGCATATATCAGCTGTAATATAATAATATTTATTCTGATTTATTACAGAACCAGAAGCTATGTATATATGTACATTTTTAGCATATATTCGTGGCTATAAATATGTAAGTTACAGCGTTTTGGTTTAATAAACAAGTTTTTGTTTTCATTACTCTATCAAAAAATTCTCTAAATACATACATATATACATTTTCAATACAAGGAGAAGGAAAACCTAAAATCGATATGTATGTATGCATACAAGTTTTTTGTTCTAAGCACACACAATTCCAAACAATCCAAAATAATCAGCGACACGAATGGGCCGAGCGGGTCGGGGTACGATATATATGACAGCTACAGAGAGCACAGCCAATGAGCATAAATAAACATTTAACACTCGAAAGCTTCTTAAAACGTTATTAAATATTAATTTAATCAATATTCATTGTGTCGCCGACAGAGCGAATGAAATAGAGACATAAACAGAAACAGATAGCCAAGCGGAATGGAACGGCGCACGAGTTGGAGAAAGAGACGGCAAATGAAATCGAAATCAAAATCAAAATACGCGCATAGAAATCGCTTAAATTTCGAGTGTAATGGCCAATATGTCCAAATCGGGTTGATAACACCGACATTTTAATTATAACCAAATGAAGCCGCATACACAAACACACACACACACACATAGGCAACACAGGCAACCGAAGAGTTGGGGCAGGAGCTGGGGCTGCTTCGAGCTGGTGATGGCGACGGTGACGATGCCCGGGCTAACCGATTAAAAATGCAGAGTCAACTAAGCACATAAATCAATGTAAATTATGGTGTTAACAAAAGGCGAACTCGGCGCGTTCGGATCACAAGCATTGCGACTGCGGCAGAGGCTGCGGCTGCGACTGCGGCTTTGGCTGCGACTGCGGCTGCGGCCGCGACTGCGGCTTTGGCTGGTTAGGTTTTTTAGGCTCGTTCTGGCTCTCTGGCCGAGATTTAAATGAGGAGTCGCGCGCTGAGTATGTTGTGCACTCGTATATACGCATTTCTCAATCTGATAAGAGGCCGCTTTGCCTCGTTGTCGATACTTAGATGCAAATGCTGATGAGGCGTCTCTCGATGGACCCAATTCAGATGCTCGCTCAATCTGTGATCTGTGCAAGCGTGTGCTCAGTCACACACACTCACACACACACACTAACATACACACACTAACATACACACACTGATTCAATTTGCTTGAGTTTTTATGAGCCAGTCATGCCCCGCCCCTCTCGGCCCCTTCGAATCGGACTTATTCTAATTTAGTGCTCTGTGGCTGCTCGTAAGCATTCCTTTAATAAATTTAAATCACCTTCTATTGAAAATATTTTCACCTCTCGCTCCATAAATTATACCTAAATAATACACACACCTGTGTGTGTGTGAGTGTGTGTGTGTGCATGCATTTATGCTGCATGGGTGTGTATGTGTTTATGTATGTATATATCACCAGACAATCTGTTGTACGTTTGTTGTTTTCCAATTTGTTGCCTGGCCGTGGCTCGTTTCATGCTTTGTGGCAACCCCCCTTTTGGCGAGAGTCCAGTCCTAGCACGCCCCTGGGCTGATCGAGCCCAGTCCATCAACATCTGAGCTCCGGGCCCTGACAAAGTGGCGCTCTCATGAGCGCCATATAATCGCAGTCAAACATTTTTACGATCGGCGTTGCAGTCACAGTCACCGAAGCTGGAGTTGGAGCTGAAGTTGGAGCTAAAGCTGGACAGTTGGCTAAATTTCAGGATGTGGTTGTCTGTTGTGTTTTTACAGTAAAATTGCTCAGCGCTTGCAACAATGTTGCGAGATCTTTTTGCCATTCTTCTGTTGATCACTGCGCACAGTTTTTATCGTTTGGGTTGGCTGAAATCGATGAACTTTAGCCAGGCTCTAGTGCGACTGCCTGCGCGCTCCCCTCTGGCCCAGTGGCGCTTGATTTGAGGCTTGGGTCCGAGACTCGCGGCCAGCACCACCCGGTCAGGGGCCCGGTGATAAATCTGTTGGCAACGCCGACACAACATTTCCATCTCATAGTCTTAAATGGACCATAAAAGCACGAAATCGCAACACGCGCAATAACTAAACTTAGTTACGTTAACTAATACGACAACATTGTTGCCGATCCACAGCCCTTGCCACAAAGCAGGGACAACAGTCACCTACCTCACCTGCCTAGACTGTTTACCTTGCGAAACACTCGAAGCGCATAGAATGCTTGCCAAATTGAAAACTTCAATGCCTATGTACGTGTGTGTGTATTTCGAATAAAATGAAAAATTTCATTTTAATGGATTTGGAAATTAAAAGATCTGTAATTTTGGCGCATCTGCATATTTTCCACATTAGCTCGGAAGCTGTGAGGCTTTTGGTGCCAAGGCGTGGGCAGCTCGAACAGTTGTAGGCAAAACCTTTGTAACTGCAACAATGGTAGGCATACTGAGAGACGCTCGCCCCTTTGAAAGGTTTCTCGAACTGCCGTTGTTAATGAGCAAAGTGATTAAAATGTGTGCATTTGTATTTGTCCGCTCCTTAAATGAGCTCGCGCTTTCAACGCGTTGCGACCGAGTGATTTTGTCTCGTTGTCATCTCATTAGGAATCGGGCGATAAGACAAATTTGTTTTCTTTGTTTATAACTTTATGCAGATACAGGTTTCTGAGCCCAGCTACGCTGCACGCGGCGGGCCACTCGGCACGCTGGAGCAGCTGGCCATGCAGGCGAGCGTAGGGTATCTGGAGTGCGGCCTGGCCGACGCGAAAGGCCTAAGCGGTCGACCAAAAGAAGAGTTATATATTTAATCTTTGTCGCTTTGGTCGCTACAAACAGCCACCACAAAAATGGAATGCTAAGCATTGATTTTGGATTTTGAATTCAAATTGGTTTTGTTTTGTGCGTCTTGTGTTTCACTGTGCCGCAGCAGCAGCAGCAATAGCAACAGCAACAGCAACATCAACGGCAGCAGCTGCCTGACATCTTCATTAACGAGGAGTGTGATCAAAAGAGTAATGAGGTGTTGATAGTGCCCCAAAGCCAAAGACATTCTATGCATTCCCGTAGGCTTAATTAAGAATAGCAGCGACAGCAATAACAACAACTTTATGAGCAGCAACACACGGACTTTGACTTTCGACTTGATCATTGAGTCTGGTTTGGTTTAGTAATTTGATGAAGATCTTAATACTATTAGTTGTATTATATACTATATTAATAATATCATTATGTGACTAAGTAGAACTATATAAGAAAAAACCATTTATATATTATTCTGATCTTATCCATATCCAAATATATCTATGTAGAACGATCTTTATACATTATTTAATATCGTAAACCTGTCTGCCCAAGAACTATATTTATATCTAGTGGAATCTATATATCTAGAATGATCTCAGGATCAATTCTCATCTTCATCGCTATGTATATCTACCGAAGTTCGAAATTCAATTTTGTATTTCCATTTACTCAACTTCAATGGATGCCAATTGTAAGCTGATGCTGGCAGAGCTACGCTCACTCCAACCATCCACACATTTCATAAATACAATTTAGTTTTGATCCAATAAGCCTTTAGATTGCGCACTGTCCATAGGCAGGGGAAAACCAATCTGTAAGTCAATAATAAGGCTTAAAGCACAAATAAAAGCTGACACTTTGTCAAGCGTTAAGGCGTCTATTGGTTTTACTCATCTTTGAATTTGAATTCTGGAATTTCTCCTTTTGTCGATTTGCATTTGATAAATTCGTGTTAATATTTTGTTAAATTTGTTTATTGTTTGGGGTCGGAGCGTGTTCAATTTCGTTGTATTGTAAAGCGTCCAATTAGCGGTCGGCTACCGAATTATGATCAATTATTGTGAATTGATTTTGGGCACTATTATGGCAAAGCGCTTTGTTGCTCTATACGGATTTCGCAGCATTGTGCAGGTTAACTGGGGAATGTCTGAGTAGAAAGGGAGATTGAGAGGGAGAAAGAGAAAGAGATAGAGAGAGAGAGAGAGAGTGAGGGGAGCTAACAAAGCTGTATCACATGAGTTATTAGCGGGATTAATGCAGAGCCAAACAATGTCCAATCAATGAGTTAAGGCGGCAGCTGTCACTGCTCCACTTTGGACCACTTTGAGCCACTTCGAGCCACTTCGAGCCACTTTGTACGCGCATAAACCTCGGCATTCTAATGGCTCGAGCGGAGGCGCGGTCACAGTGCGGCGTAATTAACCAAAAGTTATGTCGCTGTGCGTAATTAAAATGCATTCCCGTGCCTCTAAACTACGGCCTATTGTTCTCCATTTGCCTAGTCTGGTGACAGTCTTAAAGCGCGACTACTACCAAAAAAACACAAAAACAAAAACAGAAAAAACGAAAAAAATGTTAAATGGCATTTTTAGGTTGCTTGGACATAAGATTTATGGCCTGTCCCAAAATCACAGAAGACCGTTGTTGATATGGCCTGTTGTTGGCTGCCGCGGTCAAATCAAACCAAACAAAGGCCAATTCGAGTTTAGATGCATCAGATCACGTTGCAGCAAATCACGCATAAATGAAGCTGCCTCCCCCCTCCCCCTCCCCACACTCCCAAACACACATTAACAGAGCCCAAGTTACAGCCACCTTAGCATTAGCATTAGCATTAGCATTAACGTTAGCCTTAACGTTAAGATCAACGTATTCATGCGCCTTACTCGCCCACTAATTGACCCAGCGACAACGACACGGAAACCAAAAGCCAACCAACCAACTGATAAGCAACAAAGCAGCGCTCCAACTCCAGCTCTGGATGGGATCTGGACACATGGCGATCGTTATTTGTGCTGCCGTTGGCTAAACCTCCATTTAAATGGAGTTTAGAGCTGGGGGGGACTACGGCGGGCGCTTCTCTCTGTATTCCTCCGCGTTGGCCTGGGTCGGGGTGATGATGCCTCATAATGCATACAATATGTCTCTATAGGATTTCAGTGGCTTCATTGATTCTTATCACCCTATAAAATACATTTCGTTTGATTATTTGTATTTCTCTCGCTTTTTATAAGCCTTCCACTTTGCTGTCATGTCGTTCCTGTTGTCGCCATTGTGGCTCAACGTTTTAGTTCTTTTATTTTATTCGTATTTGTTGTTGTTGTTGTTGTTGTCTGTGTTTGGCTCTGTGTTCTGTTCGGTCAAGAGACAAACATAGTTGGCTGCTTTTTATTTGAAGTTCGGGAAGGCGACGGGCATCGGGCATCGGGCCTCGTCGTACGCATAGTGCGATTCGGTGTGTAATTTATGTCTTTATTTAGTAAAGATTTCGTTTCCTAATTTATTGTGATATCTCTTTGGGCAAACGGGCATCAACACAGCCACAGCCACAGCCGCAGCCGCAGCCTAAGCTCCTCGTGGCCTGGAGTCGTCTTTTGCTGCCTTTCTCGACACCTTACCAGCGCTCGCTCTCTCTCTCTCTCTTTCTCTCCTGCTCTTTTTCGTGTGCCATCACTCTCACTCTCTCGCATGCGGCTGCTGTACTGATTGTGCGCATGCGATGTCGTTTGTGCTCACCTTTTTGACCACTCATTCGTTGGCAACCTGGTCACCATCACCGTCACCTGTAGCCGTGTCAATGCTTGGCTACTTTAGCCACTGTCCCAACGACCTGTCTCCGTCTCTGTGTGTGTGAGTGTGTGTGTGTGTTGTTCCCATTCAGTTCCCATTAAGAGCGTGAAGTGATCCCAATTTATCTGCTATCGCCAGATAATGCTCATCGAACAAAGTGAATTAAATTGAATTTGAAAATAGCCGCAACGCAGCGCAGGAGGAAGGGCAACAACGGTACTCGCAGACCATCCCATCCCATACCTATATCCAAATCCAAATCCAATTCCAATTCCATTTTATATATATCGCATATTTATATAGTTGTTCTACTATATGGGCAAGTGCAGCTTTTGTTATTTATGCTCTGTCGCAATTTATTTATTTTTTTATAGCCCGATTGGCCGTGAGTGACGTCAATATGGAGCGTAGCCGGCACAATGCCCGGGGCCAATGGCGAGCCGAAAACATCTTCATTAGGAAATGGAAGTGAAGCTGTGGCCGCGCTTGAATCTCTCTGTCCTGGTCTCCGGCTGGGCTGGGCTGGGCTGGGCCGCTCCGCAGCTGGACTGACCGGCGACAAGTGCTTTTTCTTGTACGAAACGTCGACGGGGCTAATTGGATTACTCGACGAGGAGGAGGAGGAGCAGCGGAAGAGCCAGGCAGAGGGTTTTTAGCCAGCATCGTGTCAATTAAATCTGCGAACGAAATGCTTACATAAATTCAAAAATTGCTTACGGTGCGCATCGATTTAAATGGAAGAGCAAATCGCGACTCAGACTGAGATGGAGATTGAGACGGAGACAGAGACTGAGACTGAGACTGAGGCAGCGGCAGCGGCAGCGCAGTTGCTGCAATTTATATGCAAATTTATTAAATGCAGCCGATAGCTTCGGCTCTTTGGCCGGACTCTAGCTGGCCAGGTGATAACGACGGCGTCGTAACGATATTATGACGTCGATTATGATTGCGTCTCTGCGAAACGCTGGCAACGCAGGCATCCACAACGACGTCGTCGACGTCGACGTCGACAGAGACAGAGTAATTTGCATACAAATGGTGAATGCTCGTGCTCAGTGTCGGTTGCGCTTCGTGATTTTCCGGCGAGATTTGGCGGGATCGGTGTGGTAATTAGATTGTTAATTTATGCGTCGATCGGGCAGCGGCATTTGAAGGCAGTCGATTGTTATTGTAAGCTGCGCGGAATTCGATCCAGATTCAGCAACACCAGCACAACAAGCGTTAACACACAGTGGGCAGCACTGGCCAAGTGCGCGAGTAGCTGCAGCAGCTGGTAGCAAGGCAATCCTCATGATTTATAGCTGAGACGGCCCGTTTTATGTTTTATTTGCGCCGTGTGACAATCGCGCGACACCGACATTTGCATGGATCGCTTGTTGCACCACAGCATCGGCACTCGTGAATCGGCAGTCGCCACTCGGCGAACGCGACATTAAAGGGCATTCTGCTGTCAGGTTTGCTGCACACTCGCGGCTGTCCGGCTGCTTGACACCTGTGAGATTCGCCTGATGTGACTTTGGACTCGAATAAGTTAGCCAACCGACTCTATTAGCGGCACACACACAGAGATTGGCAGGCAGCAGCAAGTGCGGCTAGATGAACCACTTCCCGTCTCTCTCTCACTCACTCTCTCTCTCTCTCTCTCTATCTAGCTGCTGCTCTAATTGTTGGCAATTAATTTACACGCGTGTATTTTACACATTTGGGTTATGTGCTAATTTCTACACAATGTGCATGACGGATGGCGATAAAGAGGCGCTGATGATGCAAATGACATTTTCATCAATAATTCTCGATCATACACGATAAACATGATCTCTCATTACCATCATTGTATGAAGACAATACCTTCTAAGCTCAGCGCGACACTCACATGTACTTTCATCAACTTAAAATACAATTTTAGCAAATCATAGATGTGTTCTAATTTAATACAAATAAATAGTGACGCATCCATTCTCCACAAAAACCAACAAACAATATTTTCATAAATGGGAATCCCCACATTCACATACATTCATCAACAAATACCCATAATTGGTGACCCCGAGTTCAAATACGCGCCGTTGGTTTTTCACTAAATGAGCTTCTTGATCAGCAACACACGCTGACGATCACTTCGGTAGCAAACATTTTAGCTACTTATTTTTACATTACCAGTGATCTCAAAAAGCTTTATCAACAAAGAAGTGCAACAATTTCACAGTTCGTCGCAGCCGTCTCGACATACACACACATAGCCAACACGCGCTATTTCACAACGAAGCGACGCGCAAAAAAACTAACTGCGCAACAAGATGGCCGACGAAGAAAATTCAACCGATGCGGAATTACCTACAGAGAATACTTCCAACATGAATGCCATTTTAAGCAAATTACCATTCCCTCAACTAAATTCAACAACATCTATCGAAATGTTTTTCACCAAACTCGAAGGCTGGTTTGAGCTGCAGGGCATCGGTACGCGTAAAGAGCACGAGAAGTACACTGCCGTTATAACCTACGCAGATCCAAAATATCTGGAGCAAGTGCATGATCTAGTAGTGAACGAGCCAACTTCAAATCCATACACCACGCTGAAACAATCAATTCTCGCCAAATTCGCAGAGTCTGAAATGGTTCGTCTTGATAAGCTCGCAACTGGTATTCAACTCGGCGATGGACGCCCTAGCCACCTGTTAAGTCAACTACAGCAAACTAATGCCACTAATGACGAATCTGTTGTTCGACGTTATTGGATCAAACGATTACCACCTTCAGCTCGAGCTGTTATCGTTGGAATTCTTCAAAGTGCACCAAACACCCCACTCAGCCAACTTGCTACCACAGCTGATGCTGTCATAGATTCGCTCAATTACTCAGGTGACAACATCCAAGCAGTGACGTCTATCAACTCTGAGGACACGTCACTGGCGACTCGCATGAGTCGTTTAGAGAAACGAATCGACGACCAAGATAAGTGTCTCCAGGAGATAAGCAAAAAGCTTTCACAAAGCCTTAACAACAACAACAATCGTCGATCTCGCAGCCGCTCATCAAGCAGTCAACGCAATACTTCACAACAGAGCAACGCGAATCAATATTGCTGGTACCACAACAAGTACGGTAGCAACGCTCAACATTGTCAAGCTCCATGCAACTTCAAGTCAAACAACAACGGGACAAAAACTAATCACTCCCATCGAGGTTTCAAAAGGCAGCGTCGATGGGCAACCCCAACACGCCTTTCAAAATAGCCCAAAACTTAAGGTTGAAGTACATAGCATTTCCACTTCTAATCGTTTGTTTATTCCAGATGCTAAGTCTGGTCGAAAATTCCTCATCGACACAGGAGCAGACATATCTGTAATACCCACCTCAACAATAAACCGACGATTAAATATCTGCAAGGAGAATCCACTATTTGCAGCCAACGGATCCACAATCAACACATACGGCACAACTCGCCTTACACTCGACCTTGGCCTGCGTCGTCCGTTCACATGGAACTTCATCATAGCAGACACCACTATACCAATCCTAGGATCAGATTTCTTGCAGCACTTCAACTTACTCGTCGACATTAAGCAAGGAAAGTTAATCGACGCGCAAACACTACTTGCACGCAGCGGCATCTGCAGTCTACAATCGCCGTCCTCTGTCAAAACGTTTGACACATCATGTCAATTCGCCAAGCTTTTGGAAGAATTCAAGGACATCACTCAACTCAACTTTGCAGCACCCAAGCCCACAACATCGGATGTCACACACTGCATCGACACCCGAGGGCCTCCCACTTTTGCAAAGCCACGTCGACTAACTCCAGACAAATTTAAAGCAGCAAAAGCTGAATTCGAATATCTGCTCAAAATCGGCGTTTGCCGACCATCAAAAAGTTCATATGCATCTCCCTTACATATGGTACGCAAACCCTCAGGCGATTGGCGACCATGTGGCGACTACAGAGCTTTAAACGCACAGACAATTCCTGATCGGTATCCGTTACCTCATATACAAGACTGCACCCATATTTTCTATGGCAAGAAAATATTCTCAAAAATAGATCTCAACCGTGCCTTTCATCAAATTCCAATAGAACCTGGCGACATCCCTAAAACAGCTATCACAACACCTTTCGGTTTATTCGAATTTACATATATGACGTTTGGATTATGCAACGCTGCCCAAACATTCCAACGTTACATGGACACCGCATTCAGAGACATGGATTTTGTTTTCGTCTACATTGATGACATTGCTGTAGCATCCGCCAGCAAAGAACAACACAAACTTCATCTCAAACAAGTTTTCGAACGACTTCGACGCTATCACCTTACAATCAATCCTGGTAAATGTAGTTTTGGTCAAACCTCAATCAAATTTCTGGGACACAACGTTGACTCCAATGGCATAGCACCTCTGCCTGATAAAGTCAAGACAATCATCGATTTCCCGTTGCCCAAAGTAGCAAAGGAACTTCGACGCTTTCTGGCAATGATCAACTTTTACAGAAGATTCTTGCCCAAGGCCATCATACATCAAGCACCGCTGGTACAGCTCATCCCGGGAAATAAGAAGAACGATTCTTCGCCTATATCCTGGACCGAAGATACCATCAAACATTTTGAGGAGTGCAAACAGTCATTAGCCACTGCAACTTTACTGGTACATCCATCACCAGACGCTAGTCTCTCACTCAGCACGGACGCAAGTGACACAGCAGTTGGCGCTGTCCTTCATCAAATCATCAACGAAGAACGCCAGCCATTGGGATTCTTCAGCATTAAACTTACTGATGCACAACGCAAATACAGCACGTACGACCGTGAATTGCTAGCCATCTATCTCAGCATTAAACACTTTCGCTACATGTTAGAAGGACGAATATTCGATGTGCGCACAGATCACAAGCCACTAGTTTTCGCTTTTACGCAAAAGCCCGAAAAAGCTTCACCTCGTCAACTTCGTCAGTTGGACTTCATAAGTCAATTCACAACATCAATTCAACACATAGCTGGAACTGAGAACACTACAGCAGATACATTATCTCGCATATCAACAGTAGATTCAAATATAATCGACTACAACAAAATCGCTCAAGCGCAAATCAACTGTTCTGAACTGAAGACGATTCTCAAAGATAAGACTACAACTCTACAACTCAAGTCAATAAGCTTACCTCACTCTTCAACTCCAATCATATGTGATTTCTCCACTGACACTGTACGCCCATTCATCCCTCAGCCATTGAGAAGTACAATCATCAGCAAAATGCACAACATTGCTCATGGAGGCGTTAAATCAACACTTCACATTATCAAACAACGTTTTGTTTGGCCCTCCATGCACACCGATGTCAAAAACTTTGTTAAACATTGCATACCATGTCAAAAATCAAAAGTTACACGTCATGTCCACTCACCACTTCAACAATACGCACTCACATCTCAACGATTCGAACATATCAACTTGGATCTGATTGGACCACTACCCCAATCAGGACAATACAGATACTGCCTCACTATCATCGATCGCTACACCAAGTGGCCAGAAGCCGTACCTATCGAAGATATACAAGCAGAGACAGTTGCAGCAGCATTAATCAACACTTGGATCTCTCGTTTTGGAGTTCCAGCCCGTATAACTACAGATCAAGGTAGACAGTTCGAATCTAAACTTTTCAACGAACTATCGCAACTCCTTGGCATTAACCACCTACGCACAACAGCCTACCATCCACAAGCAAACGGAATCATCGAACGTTGGCATCGTACTCTCAAAGCTTCAATTATGTGCCAAAATAGGAGCGGGTGGCCCAACAAGTTGCCAATCATATTGCTCGGACTACGATCAGCATACAAGCCTGATATTCAAACCACAGCCTCACAACTTGTCTATGGCACAACGCTACGCCTGCCAGGAGAATTTTTCCACATAAATAGACAGTTTCAACCACAAACACAGTTCGCACAAGAGCTAACAAGGATCATGAATGATCTACGACCAATTCCAACAGCCAACCATGACACTACTAAGCCATTCGTTTTCAAGGATTTAGCAGAGTCGACACACGTTTTTCTACGCAATGATATGGTACGCGAGTCATTGCAACCACCATACGATGGTCCATTTGAAGTTAAAAGCAAGCACCCAAAATTCTTCAACATCATCATCAAGGGACGAGACACTAAAGTTTCTATCGACCGTCTCAAGCCTGCCTACATTGAATCAGAAAGACAACTCACACCTACCATCGCAATCACGCCATCATCATCACCTCCACCACAGCCAGTTCCTCAACATATGCCAAATCAACCAACTGGAAGACCTCGCCGCACAATTAGACTTCCCGTTCGTTTCACAACTTGAAGTCTAGGAGGGAGTACTGTGGCGATCTGGCATCACAATAATTCTCGATCGCATAATAAAGACGACAACGAGACACACAATGAACGGGCTATGCCCGGGCCCGTTGTCCCTTGCCCTGGACTGCTCGAATATGCAAATACTATGCGCCGATAAAGATCACGCCGTACAAACAATAAACAGCGGCAACATCAGCAGCAACAGCAGCAGCAGCAGCAACAGCGATCGCTGCTAACTGTTGTCTGTTGCTGTCATGTTGACAATTGGTCGTTCGCTTTGTTTTGGCCCCGTTGCTCTTATTGTTGCAACAATTAACACACAATGCTGGCCAAGCAAAAGGGTTGCCGCTGCTGTTGCTGTTGCTGTTGCTGTTGCCCCTTTCCCTGGTGTGCAGGTGGTCTCTGTGCTGCTGATACAGCTACTGCCAATGGCACTGCTCCTGTGGCTCCTTCCACTTCCACTTATGCAAAACGAATTCAATTAACACCTTAGCATAAAACATAAAATGTCTACGCTCGATTTGAGTGGGAATGCTGTGCGCGGTGGCACGCAGGTCTCGTTGCTTTCGTCACCCTTGTCCATTGGTCAATGGCCAAAACTGAAAAACCAGCGGGTGACAACAACAACAATGCGAGGACAGCAGCGACGAGGAGCAGGGGCAATCGGCACGCCAACGCCACGCCATGCCATACGACGTCCGCTGTAGCGGCCACCAGGAAGACGAGCTCACCTCCACACTCAGCTCAGCTCGACAGGTGGAAACATGAAAGGAAACTTCAACATCAGCTTGAACGGCAGCAACAACGGCTCTAGGGGCGCCGCCTGGCTGGCTGGCCATTGGTGCTCGTGAGCTCCTCGCCTAGTTATTTATGTGACAAAATTTTGCAAATAATTGGATTGACTGATCAAAGCGATAGCCAGGCGAATGTCGAGAGTCGAGAGTCGGAGCCGCCGTCGAGGAACAGGAATTGGAATTTAATTCAATTAAATGCGTACTGCGCTGCAATTCCTCAAATGGCCTGGCTGCCAGTTGTTATTGTTAACCAGTTAACCGGGCCACAGACAGCTGACCCAGCTGACCCCAACGCGAACGTCTTGTGCTCTGATGTCTTCATGTGGCCGTTTCCGTGATGAATGACCAGCTCGTACCTGAATGATGAGTGCTCATGTTTACGCTGACGCTTATTAAATATGTGCAGCGGCTGCGACAACTAGCAGCTGATGATAAGCTCTCGAAGATCGCAATCGGCTCAGGCAACGACAAAAGCGTTCCCATAACTCGCCCATAATATGCCGTCGATCGATCTCTTTATCCACAATGAGGCAGGCCTAGCCTAATTGGATTAAATGAATCCAATGAAACCGAAAACAAAATCAAATCCCAAATTTATAGTTTCTCCCCTTCTCTTCTTCTCTCTCCTTTCCTTTGAGTTTCTGTTGTTGTTGCTGTTGCGCGAATCATGTTTGTCATTTGGATGCTGGGCGGCAGCGGTTGGGCTCCAGTGCGTCCCGATCTTGAGTTTTACTTAGAAGTGTCTCATTTGAGCCCATTTGCTCAGTTGAGCGGATCGTCGCCGATGTCGAAATCTATGAGATTCACGTCGGACTTTGGCGTAATAATTATATCCATGGGAAAACATTTATACGCTCACGCCGGTACCATATGGATGGCCACTGAGTCACATTAGCCGCACTCGAATCGAGTCGGGCTTACATATAATTAGCTCCAAGAAGTCGCCATCAATATTTCAGCGTTGTGTAAATATCTGTGGGACAGACAGACAGACAGACAGACATACCTATAGAATAGAAGGCCAAGACGAAAAGCCAGTTGAGTGTGTCCCCCGAACTCAATAACCCACAATTTGTGGCCACATCACAGGCGAGTGTACGTATACATATCTGAGTAAGTGTTCTACTATGTAATTTTGTGCCTAAAAACACATATCCACTTACTTCGGTTCTTCACGTGCAGTCAGACTCTCGGACTTTTGATTTTCTTCAAAATGCAAATTATTGAATTTCAAATGCAAATAATCATTAAATTTAAATTGTGGTAAGCTCTGCTGCGGCAGGGTCGAAAATGAAGCCAACCAAAACGCCAACCGAAATTTCTGTTTCGGCTGCAAATGGAAATGGGTAAGGGTAAGGGTAGGGGTAGGGGTAATGGTAATGGAAGTGGAACTGGAGCCGAACTGAGCTGGGGTAAGTTGAATTTCCATTTGGAAATGGCATTTGGGTCTCGCCTCAATTATACGCTCGGTCTGTGTTTGTTCGAGGGGCGGTTCTTTGGGTTTTTTTTTCTCGTTTCTTGGACTGCGTGCCCCTCTTCGTTTGGAACTCGGTCAAAAGTCTGTCAACCCTTTCGGTCAGCAGCCGAGTCAATGGCAACACCTACCGAATTTTCACTGGGGAGCCGCAAACTTCAACCAAAAAGTGGTTGCGCTTCACTGGAATAGTTAATAATAATTAGCTGGCTTTCCACTTCCACTTCCACTTCCACTGTGGGCGCTGGCTTCTTGACCTCTTGGCTGGCTGGCATCGCCTGGCACTCAATCCAGGTCCGCAATAAATAACTGGCGCATGATTGCACTTGCTGTGGCTACTGCAGTGGCAATTGCAGCTTGACTATGCCTGTGCCCCAGCGTGTGCCCCAGCCGGTGCCTGTTTATGGCCGTAAGCTGTAGTCGCACTCGTAAGTGCGCTGATCGCCATCGCGAGTGCTTCCTGTGGCGGCTATTATAGTCTACACACACACACACACACACACAAGTACATAGTCATAGGCAGTTAGAATGGCGGATTTGGCCCAGTCAGCGCATTGGGTGCAGCTCAGCTGGACACGAAGGCGTCTGCGCCTGTTAGTGGTCGTAATCGTGTTCGCTTGGCGGTCGCGTATGCGGCATATAATGACCACATTTACCATTTACCAATGCTGCATGTGCTTCTATGACCATGCCCGTGTGTATATATGTACATATATCCATAAGTGTGTGAGTGTAGGTAATTACGTGCAATTTTCACTCCTTTCCAAGCGCACAGCCACAGGCTGACTGGCTGGGTTGTCCAACGCCAGATGGCCAGATGGCTGGCAACTGCGGCCCCTCCCCTGACGCATTACACAACCTCCATTGTTTCCGTTTTCCGCACAATTATTACTTATACAATATGTATAAATTTCAAAATGTTTCATATATTTTTTTCTTCTTACAAAAATATATAATATTGTGGAAAAAAAAAAGGTGACAGAGACGCAGCCAAGTGCCGTTGCTGCTATTGCTGTTGCTGCTGTTGTTGCCGTTTTTACGGCCACTTAACAAATAAATAAATGGGCTGCAAATTGCCGGGCTAAAAAGCGTAGCAGGAGCAGAGCACAGCTAACCACAACTCGACCCCAGCTCGAGCGTAGCCAAACCGCCAGTTTGGACCAAGATTAATAGCTGTAATTGTTATTCATTGAGCGCCGCGCTCTGCTATTGTCTCAACACTTGGCCGGCAGTTTGAGCCGGAACCGTGTCCGTACCCGTACACTTACCCCAAACAGCTGCCTTTTTGGCTAATATCTTCAACCGCAAAGTCTGCCAAATTGCTGCATCTCGGGCATTGCCAAAACCAAATTGAAATGTTCTTCCCTAACTGATGCGATAATGTTGATTAAATTCTCAATTTTATTTACATTAACTTGGAGTATATAGAGCCATAAGCTGAGCTGTTGCCACAGATCCTAGGGCCTGAGATAATTTTGTATAATCATTGGAAATTATTGTGTATTACGGGAAATTCATTTTAATTTGTTGGACTAGCGACATATTACATATGTATATGTGTTATAATATATTTCCCAAACAACAAATTTGTTTCGAAGCCCCCTCTCTATCTCTCTTTCTCTATCTATTTACATATTTATAAGTCGCTGTCTCTCTCCTTCTTTTTACTCTCCTTCTTTGTACTCTCTCTCTCTCTCTCTCTCTCTCTCTCTCTCTCTCTCTCTCTCTCTCTCTCTCTCTCTCTCTCTGTCTTCATGGCTCCAACTAATCCTAAGTGTCTAAAGTCCTCTTTCTGATTCTCTTTCTTTCTTTCTCTCTCTCTGTCTCTCTTCCTCATTCTTTCTTTCTCTCTCTCTCTCACTCTCTCTCTCTCTCCCTCTCTTTCCCCCTCTCTCTCTCTTTCTACCTACGTAATTTAACCTAAATCTTGATTCAAACTAAGCATAACATCTCAAATCTCTCTTCATCCACATCGTGATTGTAGACGACTGCCTTTCTATTCGATTTTCATAGTTTGAAAATGCTAATGGTTTACATGCTTCCAACTACTGTTCATATAAAGTCAACAGAAATGGCAGCAAAAACGCTAAAAAGACGTGCAAAGAGACGGGTCGAATATATCTGAATGAGCGGCGGGAGGGGGTAGCAGGGTGGTGGGGTTACGCAGGGTCGACTGTGGTTGGGTCGGGCGTGGATTCACGGACGTGCTCGGCTCAGAGCCAACGAACAATGTGCAAGTGAAGCCCCATAAATATTGTTTAATCGATGTTTGCTCTACGTTTTATTGCATTTATGGCGTTTTTAATGAGCGCGCCTCAGCGCTCGTTGGCCGCCAGCGGCGGATGGGGCGGTGCGGTACGTTATAGTGCAACATTTTAATTTTATGCCCCGCATGGCGAACGGTTATGGTTGCCCGAGCGGCCAAAGGGGCGACTCGTAAGCCGCTAGCGAAAGCGGTCGCCGAATGGGCCAGAAGGGTGCCAGATGTAGGGGCTGTAGGTGGGTGCAACAAATGCGGCCGCGGTCGCTGTCGCTGTCGCTGCCTTCGTCGACGTCGCTGTAGTCGCTGCCAATAGGCTTACATCGTTTTTGACTTTGAACCGAAGCTCCAGTTGCCGTTGGCAGACGGCGGAATGGTGGGACACGAGGCGGGGCTCGCCGGTGGACAGCAACGTCAATAGGCCGCAATGTATCCGCGTCTGCGAAATTGACATTCATCAGCAATTAATTTTGTGCGCCTCGGCAACAATGTATTGGGTATTGGGCCAGCAGGGAGAGCGCGCCGGCCGTGTTCCGTGGTGGAGATTGTGTTGCCAATTGGCTCGTAAAAAGCAGATTATGCTCGCCGCGTTTGCACTGTTGTGGATGCTGCCGGAGCTGCGGCGGGCCGCCATCGACTTGGCCAACTTAATCTTATCGCTTTAACGGTGATTTAGCACGCCAGAGATGCCAACGTCGCCGCCGCCGCCTCCACTTTGGCCCCAGCCGATCCAACGTATCCTGCAGACGCGGCCATTAAAGTATCTCATCAAGTTTTATCGACCATTAAAATGAAATCCGTATTTAATTAACCAGCCCAAAATGTGAGCATGAATTGGCCTCGCCAGGCGCGCACAATTCCAATGCGAGGCTCAGGCCCAATCCCCAAATCGGGTCTCTGCTGTTCCCTGAGCCGCGCTCTCCCAGCTAGTTTGTTGCCGGTTATGGTTATGGCCATGGCGAGTGCTGTGGCCAAACATGCTCGCTGCCGCGCTAAGCTTTTGGCCATGTTGGCCAACACCGGCGAAGTAATTTGGAGTGCTCACATATCCAGCTCAGCTGCATTCGCGTAACCCCTGGCCCGGCCGTGCCAAATTGGTTAACCTCGGCTGGGCGGACGTCTTGGACCATCTGACAGGGTGTTGAGTGGCAGATTACATGCATTAGGCTGCCACTACGCAACCTCCCGCCACTCTCTGCCGGTCCGCCATCATTCCGCCAGCCGCTGTTGCACATTTATCGCGCCTTGACAAATTTACGGCATGTAATTGCAGTCAGCTTGAAAATGAAACCGTCGAAAAATCCACAACTTCATAAACACACAGACAGCTCTAGAGCTCTACAGCTCAGCGACGTGCGCCGGCCGCAGCGCTGCTCGTTCGTCAGGCAACTCCTGGCTCGTTCGGCCGATCGTTGGCCAATTGTCGGCCTCTGTCTTTGCGGCCGCTTATCGCCAGTTGGTTTTCCGCGCGCGCTACCCAGCAATTTGTGGCTTTGGGTTTCCTGCAAGCCCTGCGATCGGACTGCAGATTCCGATTTCAATGAACCTCCTTGGCCTGCGCCGTCCAACTGCGCGTAGTTCAAGCTTCAATTTCCAGTAGGCTTGATGCTCACACGCCGCCTTTCACTGCCAATACGAGCTGAATTGGACCCGCATTGAATGGATTGTTGCTGTGCCAGCGGAAGTTTGTGTGCCTCGGTACGTGTGTGTGTGTGTGTGCCATAATTTATTTGTCAGTGTTGTTGGCCAGCTGGCTGAGCAGCCAACTTCAGCAGACCCACTCACACTGGGCACTCACCCCTGGGCAGCGAATGTCTGACTGGCCAGCAACAGCAATAACAAACGGCAACAGTAGCCACACAATGCGCCCACACACACCCTCATTTCGGGGATGCGGGTGCGCGGCCATTAGAATGCGTCAGCCATGCTTCGCCCATTTGCCTTTGTCACGGGTCCACCCTAAGTGGTCACTCCAACTGGAGCCACATGCAATTACTCATACCTCAACATAAGTCAAAGATAAAGCAATATACATACATATGTGTACCACTAATAAAAGCATTCTTGACTACCTGATAGCATACAAATTGGCCCACTCTAAGATAGATTAAGCAAAGGGCAAAGGAGCTTATAGTAAAGATCTAAAGTTTATTGATTAATATTCATACTTATATTTACTTGCAAAGAAGATATTTGTTAGTATATCAGTGGATCTCTTTATATATTTTATTAAATCAGAACCGATTCGCAAGCGAAATATAGCTAACTTCCGATATTACATCTCTATCCTATGCAAAAATGTATCATATAATATTTCCGATCATAATCCAAGCCCTTTTAAAGTCACTTACATTAATCTAAGGGAATATGACTTTCCAGTTTCAGCATAAAATAGAAATGAAAGTGTTACATCCTATAATTGCTTATGTAGGCAAAGAAAACGCTCTTTGCGCTGAAAGCCGCGAGTTGGAGAGTGATCTGCAGGGCGAGTAGTGCGCATCCTGAGGCGATGGTATCTTCAACTGTCCATGCTCTAGTGGTGGCATAAAAAATGAAGACGACGTGATCCACAAAAAGCGAAACGAGATGAGAAATGAAATATGAATTGCAGTTTAAAATGTGTTTTGTTACGAACAACACGGCGCTATCTCCGACCAGGGGCTGATTGATGGTTGCGCACCTACGCAGCCAAGGCCAAAGTGAGCGGGCCAAATTAAATGGTATTATTAAAAGGTAACAAGCTAAACGCCTTTTACAATTTCGGACACCGAACTTTAAAAGAGACCAACAAAAACAACAACAACAACAACAAGAATAATGAAAATGAAAGAGCTGAGAGCCCGAAGCCGAATGCGTTATTTATGCATTAGCAGCGAGTCGCTGCACCTGCCAAAACGAAGGCGACGAACCCCATGGCCAGCCGGAATATTTGAGTGAGTGAGTGACTGGCAGTGGCACTGGCACACGGGAGCAGGCATCCCTTAGTGGCACTACTGTAGATTTAAATAAATTCCAAATTAAGAAAAACACAGCCAGCCAGCGCAAAGGGTTTCCACTCCACATCCAGACCCCATCATCAATTCATCAAAACACGAGCTCGCCTGCTGCAAGGGGTAAGCGAAGGAGCACAGCGAGGCAGCACGGCTGCTGATTAAAACAAAAAGGACGATAACCAGCGGAAAAAATTAGAGCAATGTGCATAAGGTCAATATGGCATAAATTTTGGATGCGCGTCTACAAAAAACTGAAACGCCAAGAAGCCGAGGATCAACTTGTGTTTCTGATAATGACGCAACATTTGAGGTTAATTTTTGTGTAGAGGAGTTGCGTTTAGTAATTTTTGTTGTTTTGTTTTGTGGCCGGCGGAAATGCCACGACAGACAGGTGAGTCTTTAAACTCACCCAGAAAAAAACTAAACATTCTCAGGTGATAGATGCGTATCCTGGTCCTGCGCGTGTTCAGCGTGCGCTGCCCATGAACATTTCGCCCCCGGCCTCCAAGGCGGCTGCAATCGCGTGCGGCGTACGGCGTGCAGCAGCCTCCAATGTGTGACATGGGCAGCCGCCAACTGCAGCAAGGTGTGGCCGTTAGCTTCGCATCTAATCGGTTGCTCTAATAACCTATCTAGCCAGTCTCGGCCTTGCATGACGTCTCATCACCTGCCTGTCGGATGAAGCAATCGACCTTTGCGGCCTGACTGCCTCTCTCGCTCTCTCTCTCTCTTTGTTTCTCTGACTCCTGCTGCAGATTATATTTGAGTTTGTTTGCGTCGCGTGATTTAAGCATTTGTTTCCTGATACACTTTAATTACGGGTTGCTCTGCGCCTCGACTGGCGCTTTGTAATTGCAGCATCTGTAGGTTCTAGAATCGCAGTGGGGACACGCAGCAGTTGCCTCGCATCGAAATTGAATTCAATGAACTGCAAAATCATCTGACTGACTGATGAGTTTTCAACTTGGAAGACTTGTACAATTGCTTCAATTTGATGAGCTTAGAGCACCCTGTAAGTGCAGGCTTTAGTGAAATGGGTATAACAGGCGAAGAGGAAGATATAAGATCCTAAAATTATAATGTTACATGAATTCATATGTATTATTCTGTAAAGGTATACAATAATATGCTTTGATTCCTTTCAGTTTGGTCTATTGATACCCTGTAATCACGGAATGAATAATGAGTAATAATATACCCTCATCGAACTATAGCACTATGCTTCTTAGTGCTATAGTTATTTACTGTATTTTTTCAAATATCATAAAAGCTATATCATAAAAGCTGTTGAAATATTTTTATAAATATATAAATAAAATTGTAAATTCATGAGAACTTCTTCTATCACACACAATCAATACTAATAATACTCTTAAGGGGGTTTCGGCTTCACGTCGAGAACGTTTTCGTTTGCTTATGTTCTCTATTCTATTTGATGTGTTCTACGTATTTATTTAGCGTGCATTTATTAGTTTATGTTGTTAATTCATCACGTCTCCTACTAAATGATGAATGTCTGTCAATTGATGTGTATGGACGATCGGGTTGGGGTCCTGGGACGGTTGACGGCAGCGGCAAAGGTAGCCAGAGTCGCGCGACCCATCGATAATCAACGTCAATCGGTTAGTTAGCATATATGCATGACAGAATGCACGTGTATGTATGTGTGTGTGTGTGTGTCACGTAGCTCATAAGCACCGGCATTATGAAGATTAATATGAGACCTAATCACGTGGTAACATAAATGAATTGTCATTATATTACACTAACCATCTCTCCCTCTCTCTCTCTCTCTCTCACTCTTAAGCACACAAATACATGTGTGGCAGCGACTAGGCGACAAGTGCGGCAGACACTTTAAAGCGACTAATTCCATTTTCCAGGCACCCCGCTGCCTATCCTACTCCACGTTTTTCTTTTATCAGCACTGACGGAAATCTCTAGCTACACCTTGCTCAACCCACACACACAAACACACACACACACACACACACATGAGCGTTATGCCGGCTTGTCCTTTGTAGCCGCTTGCTACCTCAGTACAAAACATCGATCGCTTTTTGATGATGATTTTTGATTAAGTGGCTGCGATTTGTCAAAATATTTCACGGCTTGCTGAGCCGCAGCGTCGAAGTCGGAGAGGCTGGGGAGTCGCACGTGAGCGAGAGTTGGGGTGACTGCGACTGATGCTGCTGATGCTGCTGGCAATGGGACACATCGGTAATCAGTACTCAGTACTCGATGTCATCGTCCCATCAGCGTTGGCGTTGCTTAGCTCTGGCCTGGCGCGGCAACAAAAACAAAGGCAGAAAACCCAACGGCTGCGAGACAGAGTGACAATCGGAGGGCACTCGGCTACCTGCAACTGTGCGACTCCCAGTCGCAATGGCTGGCATTGGAATTGACGCAATTCTAAGTCGTCTAGTGCAGCACCTGACAGCACCTGACTTGTAAGCATCGCTCTGGCTTCTGTCAGCATCGCAGTTGACATTAAAAAATGCCCACAATGCGTTATGTTTCAATAAATGGCCGGCAAGACAATGTCGAAATAGTAAACAGTCAACGGCAGCAACTGATAAAGATAAAGATTTCGTGAGCAGCGTTTCAGAGTGACTAATTGACAGACAGACAGACGGACGGACAGACAGCAATACGCACTGCTATATTGATCTGAATTATCAACAATTTGTACGAATACGTGTTGCAGATGTGAATGGAACTTGGCTTGGTTGGCCTGGGCCTGGGCCTGGGCCTGGTTGATGCCCTCAGCTGGCAGCTAATTGATGTGCAATAATAAATCTGACAAACTTTTCAAATAAAAAATACAACAAACAAAAATAAAACACACACACACACACAGAAACAGGCATTTCGCTGGAAAACCATCGCGATGGACTTGTTTCGCACCGAGTGCCAAGAGACAAGCCAATCCAATTACGAGCGAGCCGAGAGCTGCAGCTAAGTGGAGCTAAACTAAGTTCGAGTCTATGGAGCTGCAGCCAGAGCTCTGGAGCTCTCTGTATTCGACGCCAGTTTCAGCTCCAATCGCGGAGCTGCAAAGGGAGCGCCAGTTGACACATGCGAGCAACTGCAACTCGTCTGGGCCCCCAGGCCTCGCCCTGCTGCTGTTGCTGCTGCGGCTGCTGCTGCTGCTGCCCGCACTATCTGCTGGCATAAAAGCAGCAACAGCAACGTGGATAAGAGAGCTGGGAGCTGTGGGCAGGAGGAGGAGCTGCCTGCCCGGCTGGCCGACTGCGGCGACAAAGGCAGAACGGCAGAAGTGATGACCGGACAACAAACTACATTCAACAGATAAATACTGAATTTATGACTTAATTTAACTGCGAGCCAACGACAATTTTGATGATACCGAGCTGGCTGTCGGGCTTTAGCTAAGGAGGCGAACATGAGTGGGCAGTGGCAGTCACAGCTCGACTGTGGCCTGGCATTGGGATCGTACATTAGCCAATCCTGGTCGCACATCGCTTCATTCACAGCCAGCGACAAACATAACTCAAGTTGAGAGTGGGGCTGTGGCCGGGGCTGGGGCTGGGGCTGGTAAGTACTCGGTCTGGGTCTGGGTTTAGGGTCTGGCCTGGTTTGCTTGATGTCTCTATTGGCGCATTGACTAAAATAAGAGAAGCTCAGCGCAATTTGCGTCACAGCCAGCAGCAAATTGAGGAATTGAGAAGATGGAGCTGGGGGCAGCAGAAGGAGCCTGCCGATGGTTATCAATTGAGCAACAATGTCGCTCTCAGTGTGTGTGTGTGAGAGTGTGTGTGTGTGTAGTTTAATGTGTCTGCATTAATTTATCGCTGCACTACGCGCACAAATTGTTGCCGAAGGACATCAGGCGATGCTAGATGCAACCACATGGCAGCCCCGAAATCAGAGCACCTCAATGATGGAAACTCATCTCAGCAGATGCGCAAGCATCAGACAGCTGTCTGTTTGGTCGGGCAGGCAGCCAGACAGTCAGACAGGCCGGCAGGAAGGAAACAGCACTTGCACAACAAAATAGGCTCTGCACCTCCGGCTGAACTTGCGTGTCTCGTATGCCAAGCGAGGCTCTTAATGATATTACGCGTAGCTGCGTACAAAAGATTTCCAATTGTCGGGCTCAACTCGAACTCGACCTCAACACAGACGACTTTGTGACAGCAATTAAACGTCTCGCTCAACCTGGGTTTGCCTTTCACCCGGCCAACAAATACGAAGACCAAAAACCAAATGGTATACACCTTCAAGTTGTGCTGTGCGTGTTGTGGATATCTAGGCATCCATGAGTAGCTTTGGAGTTCACACACCAGACGAGGCCAGGTCGAGACAGACCAGACCAGGCCAAGCCAAACGAAACGAAACGAGACGAGACGAGACGAGACGATAGCGTTTCGTGACCCAAACAAATTATTAATTATTAATTGGGGAAAATATGCTATAATTGTGGCGGTCGCTTCTTTTTTGGCCCAAAAATTAAATGAAATTAGCCGACCAGGTAATTTCACTTTGCATGTGACGAATTTCAAGCGGACTCGTCTCTTGTCTGGCTGCGTGACCCGGGTCCCTGGTTACTGGTTACTGGTGGGTGAACCATTTGATTGGGTCAAATGCGGACAGCTGGAATGCATTTTCCTTGCAGGCGATAATTGCAGTGCTAAACGCAATGACCGAAATGCAAGAGAGAGAGAGAGAGAGAGAGAGAAAAAACATTTTGAAGATTTTCTTTGTTCTTCTCATCGACTTCAATTTGGTTGCGCAGTTGTCACATGTGTATGCCGGTCCAGGGCAGTCCAGTTCGGAACAGGACATTCTGACAGACGGACAGACAGACAAATCAGCAGTTGAATGCATTTAACACTTCGCAGCGGTTAACAAGTTCAGCTTTGACCATTGCTTTGGGACACAGAACGATTCCGATGGAGCGCATTGCGGCGCGACGCTTCGATAATTTTGATTTATGTGGGTAAATCATGAAGGGAACGCAAAGATTTACGACAGATCAGCCGCAGATTTATTACTTTTTGATAGCGCTCCAGAACAGACTGGCGAAAAAAGGATTCGCAACTGCACCGATGCCGATGCCGATGCGGATGCCGATACCACATATATATGTCAGTATATATATGTGTGTATATATGTATAGCAAGGTGTAGTGGGGCAGGTAAATGCGCTAATGCGTGCCGCCGCGTTCTTAAGTTGTTCTAATTTGCCAGCGCCTGTCCTCCAGCCAATTCCCATGCAGCCAAAAGGTGTCATCGACATTGCAAATCTCTGTCTGTCTGCAGCAAATGGCAGCGATCTCTTCACATGAACTGCGGATGCATCATTGTTAGCAGGAGCAAAACCGAATTGATTTGTTTAAGAACGAAAGCTGAAGTGAAGTGGATATTGAATGGATAAATTGTACAGTTTTATATCTAGGTACAGTATTTAATATCCGTAACATTCCCATTCTTATACATAATGTTCCCAATTCAATAACTAACTAGTTCATTCACAGCATTCACTGTACTCTGCACCATAAATAGCTTGCATTAAGTATATGAGAGCTTAGAGACTTATTTCCCTGCGATGAACACATTTAGTGTTACGCTGTGGCTCCGCAATGGGAAAGTTGGATGGTGGGGCCATCTTCGTTGCCACCTGGTTGCTCTTCTTGGCAGTTTCGATTTACTTGGTATGGTGGCAAGAAAAAAAGAAGAAGGCAGCCGCTAGACTGGAGCTGTAGCTGGGGCTGGGGCTGCAATCGTGATTCGTAGCTGGGCTTCGAGCGCAATTATAACGGTGCAGCGTGGTAATTACCTGTGAATGGCATTTGCATAATAGTAGCAATCACTAGGGCGACCGTCCTACGGCGTCAACGGTGGCGGCAGGTGGCAGCGGGCCAGACTTGGCCTGGCCGCGTTTCTACAGCTCGGACAGAAGCCGAAACAAAAAGCATTGCAATTACGTGCATAGAGCTCTGCCGTCGGGCAACGCCAGCTCCAACACCAACATCTCCCAGTGCGCTGCCCAACCAGCCCAACACGCTTGATGGCACCACCACCATTGCCACTAGTACTAGCACCAGCACCAGCACCAGCACCAGCACCAGCAGCGCCTCTAACTCCGGCACCACCGTCGCCATCTCCGTCTGTGTCTGGTTCTGGTGTTGTTGCCACGCTCTGACGGCTCTTGGCCGCCATTTTGCTGCGTTTTCCGTGACCGTCGGCCCCGCCACCCTCCTCCTGCCCAACACTCGGCGCTCCTCAGCGCTGCCAACTGCGCTTCACTACTCGTGGCACGTAGCTCGTAGCTCGTAACTCGTAGCTCGTAACAATGTAACAACTCGTTGTTGTAGCTGTTTGTATTTGGTACGCTTTCCACACGCCTTCCCCAACGCCTCCACCGCCTCCATCGCCTCCATCGCCTCCATCACCTCCCAGCAGTTGGCCTACTCCTTCGCCCTCCCACGCCGGCCGCTCGTCAGGCAGTCGACAACAATGTTAATCGGTCTTATGGTTTGCTCAAGATTCGGGTGACTAAAGACGTTGCTACGTCCATTTATATGCAAATTGCGGTATTTATCGCCATTTTGTTTTTCATGTTCGCTTTGTTTTTCTCTTATTGCGCTTTTTGTGCAACTTCTAATTGCAGCCGCATTGGAGAAACTGCCGCTGGCTCGCTGGCTGGCTGGAAATGAAAGCGTAGTTGAAGTGGAGCCGCACTGGGAATGGAGCCCATCGGATGGGCCTGGCTGGGAGTGTGTCGGGCAGACTCTGCTGTGTTGCATTTAATTAACCTTATAACGGTTCGCTAACTAAAAGTGCCTTTCGATCGTTTGAATTTGAATTTGTGAATTATACGTTGCGGTCACTGGACAGCCTCGATTTGAATGTGAATGCAAATGCTGCCATCTAGTGCATACATAGCCAATTGGGACGCTGGCGCTGGAGCTGGAGCTAGAGCTGGAGCTGGAGCTGATCGGGTCATCAGCACAATCATCAGCGAAACTCGAGTTTTACTTTGAGCAATCGGAAATTGGTTCGTGACGTGCGGCGCTCCTGTTGCAACCTGCCACCTGCCCCACCTGTCTTCTCCGCCACCGCCAGCCAAGTCAAACAGTCAACATGTTTTTGAGTCCAGCTCGATGGGGACCGGGTGCAGGAGCGCCTTTTGTTATCGAATGCAAAACTATTTAGCCATTGCATGTTGTTAATAATTTTAAAATCAGATTTCCGCAAGTTTGACGCAAACACGAAGGTAGCCATAGCTGCAGGAGTTTTGTTTTGTTTTTTTTTTCCCTCTGTCGATTTTTTGTTTGTTGTTGTTGCTGTTGTTTTGTTTTCTTGTTCATGACGTGTCCGTGTCTTGATTGCGGTTGATGCAATGCGCCCTTAAAACCAGCGACAGCGCAGCAACAGAGACTGCAACTGCGACTGCGGCAGAGGCTGAGACTGAGACTGAGACTTCGACTTCGACTCGATATGAGGCTGAGCCTAAGACTGGAACCTGACAATTGTTGCGCAATTACACAGAAGACCTATGGGCACGCAACTTTTCGACGGTTTTGCGGCTGCGACTGCCAAAGAATATCTACAGAATGCGAGTCCACTCTCAGCTCTTAAACTCGAATCACGCCTCAGAAAACTGCTGCTGCTGCTGCTGCTACTCCTGCTGCTGATGTTGCTGCTGTTGATGTTGATGTTGAATGTGTCCGTTGCTGTTGCTGCTGTCCTCAGCTCCATCTTCGTCCTCAATCACGCCATGCACATGAACTACTTTAGTCCGTCGCCGTCTCCTCCTCCGTCTTCGTCTACGTCTCGGTCCTCAGCTGCTTTGCCCTTCGCTTCGTCCGTGTCATCGTCAGTTGTTGTTTCTGCAAAATCAATGTTGACGCAAATACGTGTATGTAGAATCATTTTACCGACAGTTTGGACTTATTTCTTTCGCTACCGAATTTAATTGGATTTTCTCCCTGACTTAAGGGCTTTAACTGCTGTGGTATGTGGAAATCATTTCTGCCCCAGACACGCAATGCCTGGCTTCCAGTTCAACTGCAGCATAAGCGGCAGCTGAATTAGCTTGTAGCAGGAGTGCTGCATTAAGAACTTGCCCCGCGTGGCTGCCCCAAAGGCTACCCTATGCACTCCACCCATCTCGCCCCCGTCTCGATCCGTAGTTAAGTAAAAACTCACTTAATTTAGCGACGGCGAGGAGTTAATCATTACATTACAGCTAGTGGAGGTCATCTCCTGTGTGTGTGCGTGATGAGAGACGAGCTTGGATTCGACTATGGGCTTCTATCATATAACATATGACATTAAGATTCATAATAATATGACATATGTAGTAAATATTTATGTGAACAAACATTTTACGGTTCTCTTTCCGAGATGAATATCTTTCGAGTTCAAATCTCTAAAAGCTTTTTATAGTTTATTCAGTTTATTTGTTGCCAAAAAGCTCTAATATCGAATTTCAGTTGCATATTGATATAACATTTGTTTATCACAAAATTCGTAAAATTCGGTAGCAAAAAATACATATTTATGTGTTTTTTTTTTTTGTTTGTGCTTTATTTTATAGACTTGTAAAACTCCATTTGTGTCCGCCTTAAAAAGAAGGCCGCAATAAATACAATCGATTAGTTGGTATTCAAACTAGAAGCTTTTGGCCAGCTTTGCCTTTTGGCTGGGGCCAGACAATGAGCGGAACTTTATAATTCTGAGCAGGCGCTAAGCACTTCCTCAGATGGCGGCCATTGTCGAGCGACGAGCGACGAGCGGCAACCGGCGACAACAAAAACAAGAAGCCCGAGCTCATTTCCGCTGACTGTGGGTCGAAAGCGCTGAAGAACTTCGCCTGCAATTCCCCAAATGAGCTGAGATGTGAAATCTTCTATTGGCCGTTAATACCTCTGCCTAAATTCCGTTTTCAGCATTAAGTATTTCTAATTACAGTCGTGTAAAATTCTTAAAGAGCTCTGAAAAGAGAGAAATAAAAAAATAAACATATTTTTTCATCAGCGGCGGCAAATTTCATTTTTACGGTTCAAAAGGTTCGTGGCCATTGTGCTATCTCGTTGGTAGGGGGCATACATATGAATACTGATGCGGATAGCCGTCTAACCCCTTGGTTAGACCATTACACACACCCGCAATCGCAATCAGCATATGCATATGCCTACATATGGGTAAACATCACCGCGCCGCTAACCAAAGGCACAAAAAAAGCCCACAACGGGCACTTCTTGTCTATGTTGCAGACGGACAGACAGCTGGACAGCCGGACAGCTGGGCCCGCCAAACAAACAAAAACAGGAAGCGTGGCTACCACAAATATGCGCGGGTCTGCGCAGGAGGGCTTTGACTTGGGTTCGGCTTTCGGCTATGTCTTGGCTTTTGGGCTTGGGCTTGGGCTTGGGCATTGGGCATTGGCTGCCACTTGCATGTAGATACTAGATTGCTATCAGACTAGGAACTCTGCTACAGAAATAATGTTAAAATAATGGCGGCGGCAACGGCAACGGCAACAGCAGCAGCAGCGGTGTCGGTGGCGGCTGCTTGTCAGGCGGCCATAATTAATTCCCCATACCCGAAAAAAGGCGCACGAAACGCAATTAGGCGCGAGCATAATTTGTTGGCGACGTCGGCAGCGACGCAATTGCCATGCAAATGGCGCAAGGAGCGAACTCTTTGTGAGCCCATTAGATACAGTGATAAATGCTTAATTAGGCGCGTAATTAACGTAATCAATCATGCTGGCCAAAAACAAAATGAAAATCAATCATCATGGGGCCAGAGGGTGGCAGGCGGTGCGGTTTGAATCGACCGAACGCCATTATCCAATCTGCGGCAATCGACTGCAGTGAGAAATAAGCCAGCAATAATGATTTTCTATAGCAATACGAAGCAACGACACACACGCACCCACACATACACACGTCACGTACATATTCTGTGAGCGGCTCATTCGGAAGCGTTTACATTCCAAATGAGAACGTACAAATCGTCTTTAACCGTTTAGCGGGGGTTCAGTGAGCGCCAGTCGACATCGCTCATTGGCTGTCGAGCGCATACGGCGAGTGCACAGGCCAGAGCGAGATGACTGCTGTGCGAGCAGCTGTAGCAGCATTGGTGTGACTGGCACGCCTCTGTCGTATGCAGCGCTCTCACTCAAATTGAGTTCGACTCAAACTCAATTGAGCCCGTAATTATGACATGGGCATTTCGATTATGTAAGTTGAGCTACAGTGTGAAAATGAGAAGAAAAAGCAACAACAGCATTTAACTAGAGGCAAATTTTGTGTTTCTCTCTCACAGTCAAATTAAGCATTTTTCAGTGAAACGCAACTTTTTGCTTAGTCTTCTGTCTTTTGAAATAAATAAATATTAATGCTCGTAGACGATTGTGCGCGTGCGTGTGTGTATATGTACATATGTATGTATGTCTGTGATTTGTGTTGTATCTGCGGTGGCGTTTTGCCGGTTAAAGTTTGCCTTTTAATTTGAATTATTGTTGCTTTTGCGGTGGCAAATTACAGCCCATTAAAATTGATTATTTTTCATTATCTGACAGAGGGCTAATTAGTAATCGGTCGAGCCGGTAATCACGCCCCACCGAGGGCCTCCAAGCTCAATATATAATAGATAGTTTTGACCAAAAATTGCCATGTTGCTGATTGCGGTGGTTGGCTTTATGGAAGTGCGGCCTGTGCGACACTTTTGCTGCATTGCGACGCCTTCAAAGTGGACAATTGGTTGCCAAAACAAACCAGAGCTTCCGCTATATAACTGTGTACATACGTATACGTAGCTATGTACATATGCGCCGTCTTCAAAGCTGCACAGGCCTACACAGAGTCACGCACGATGAGCGGCGCTCCATTTGCCATAATCACAACGGCGAGAGCGAGAAACAAGAGCTACCGCAGTTCGCCCGACAGCCATTATTAAAAGAAAGAAAAAAATACTCGTACTCAACATACAATCTTACAGACTTACAGACATGCAGACGTACAATCATACAACCATGGGCCGCAAGGGCACGGCAATCCAAAGAAAGCCAACCAGCGTCGTTGCTTCACTTACATACATACAGGCACACATACATATGTACATATGCATATGTATGTACTGGAGAGTGGAGAGTGGTGGACTTGTGGAATGGGCAACGGGAATAAGCTCGGGAATGGGCAAATAAATCAATTAGGCGCGTCGCGTCGTGTCGCTTCGGCCACTGTCTGTGTAAGTGCGTCTCGCTCACACCAACACTGGGCAGTAGGAGTAGGGTGGATGTGAGCGTAGAACGCAACACCATGATTTCAGCTCGCTCGCTCTGCCCAGCAACGAAAGCTAAGTGCATCCCTTTCGCACTGATTGTGTGTGTTTTGCGGTGGGGTTGGTTTGAGCTTAATCGGTTACTGTTACTGGCTAGCCAGTCGCGAATTCCAGGCTTTTTTGCCTGGACCTGCCATTGATGTCTGCCTTAATGCGTTTTTTGCTCACCCTGGCCCGGCCTTCATGCAGTTGGATGGCTCCTGCACAGCGGGCGCCCACGCTGAGCCATTGCAAAGCCAGTCCGCAGACAGCCAACGTACAGTCGGACGACGAGGTCCGGCCGCAGTGGCAGTCAAGCAGCAACCATGAATGCCCTCATATATCATAATCAAAGTGTGCGATTAGCAGCAACGGCTGCCCGGGCTTCCGTTCGCTTCACAACTTCTCTACCAGCTCCCCCGATCTGTGCACGCCCAAGCAAGCAGTTGACAGAAAGAGAAATATAATAAACATAACAGAAATGGAATACAAAAAACTTTTACCATGTCACACATACGCCCCATATTACAAAACAAAATCACTCATCAATTAAACTGGCCGAAAACTTTTTGAGTTGCTCAGCAGCAGCAGCTCTGCTGCTAAACAAAGCAGCGCCTGCTTAGGTAGTCAATTAATTATTGAACTTTTACTACTGTTTGAAAACCGAGACTCGCCGAAACGCTCAATTGTGTGCGCTCTCTCCCACACACACACACACACTCACTGATTCACTCACTCACTCACTCACTTACACACGTGCGAAAACGAGTAGAACGAGCAGAGCCCCCAATGCTCGCTCGATGGCAACCACAGCTACAAGCAAAGCAACAGCGACAGTGGAAGAAGAAGACGAGGCAACAACAGTCGAGAAAGAAGAAGAAGAAGAGCTTGAACTGTAACAGAGCAGGCCCCGATCAGCTGCGGCAGAGAGACAGGCAGGCAGGCAGGCAGGCGAGCAAGCAAGCAAGCAAGCAGGCAGGCAGGCAGAGGCAGCAAGCGCGCCGAGTCAGTTTCTGTCTCAGTCTCAGTCGACTCAGTCGGCGTCAGCCAACAGCGTGAGTGAGTGCGCGTCGAACGGGAACGTAGCCCGTTCGCGTTCGTTTCAATTTTCTGTGCTCCTCTCGAGCGTGCTTGACTGTGTGTGCATGCATGTCTGTGTGAGTGTGTCGCAAGACGAGCTCAAAAGGCCGACGGTTAAGCGAAGCCCATGTCAAAGTTGACTATAGCCGAAATTAAAAAGAAAAAAATAACAATATTGCACATACTTAAGCACGCGCTCAACATTCAAGATAATCGTAAACTTAGAATCGGCTTCCCAAGGATTAAGAAGAGTTATCGATAACTGAAAGCGTTTACTGTGCTAATTTGCGTTAGTGTTGTGCAAGTGGGGCATGGCTACAACGGGGGCAACAGCAGCCCCCACAAGGACCTCCAGCAAAAGCACAACAGCGCCTCAAGCGTCAGCCGTCGATTATTCAAGCGCCACGCCCACTAGCACCACAGCCACAGTTGTCATGCCTCCTGTGGGCATCGCGGCTGGCTTGCCCGTGGGCATGGCAGCTGTGCCCCATCTGCCGCTGCTGGGCGGCTGCCTGGAAAACCCGGCCAGCAAAGGCATTGTAACGGGCAGCGGTGCGCAGCCGACGGCAACACCAACTCCCAGTCTAACGGCCGTTCTGCCCACGCCCACAGGTGAGTCTAACAATTACACAGGCTTGACCCTTGCCCCGCGAAAGCTCGCCCGGCTCAGCACCTTTGCTGGTCCAAACAGTTCCCTGAATTGTCAAGGATATACAAAAAAAAAAACCGAGTCCGGGCGACAGTCCCGAATTAAAAATTCCTGACCGAGTCTGAGTCTGAGACTTGGCCATTGGAAAAGCGCAATGATTTGGAAATTTCACAACAGCAACAACTACAACAAGAACAGCAGCAGCAGCAACAGCAACAGCAACAACAGCAACAATAAGTTGACTGCCAACTGTTTTGGTCTTTCGCACATCAGTGGCAATTTGTTTTGCACAAGTATGGGTTGTCAAATAAAATTAGTTCATGTCGGCGGCCAAAGCGGCCATCGAGTGGCCACGTCGAGATGCGACTGCCACTGGCGGCGTCGACCAACTGCCAACTGCGGTGCACTGGGCGGGGGTAGGGGGAGCAGCGAATGTGGTTGCAGGCCAAAGCTTTGACTTGTCTCTAAAAGGTGTTGGAAGTTGCACAATAAATAAATAATTATAAAAAGAGCACAGAGACGGAAAACCAGCAAAGGCACACACTCAACACACACACACACACACATTCACTCACACACACTCACTAGCTGCGACCGGCCTGGGCCTGGGCTCGGGCCTGGGCATGGGCATGGGTACATGGCATACATTGATGTTTAAGCACTGGGCAGAAACCATACTTAAGGGTTTCGAATTACTTGATGCGTGTATTCGCATTATTCTTAGAAAGCCGACCGTATAAAAGGTGTGCACAATGATTTTCAAGTGTACATAGCCCCAGCTAAACCGATGCTCATGATGACGGCCCGCAGTTGAGTGCCATCCACTTGGTTATGATGTTTATGCCATTTATGTCACCCGACTTTGAGCTATGTGGCAAGCACTACGCTAAGCCACTTGACCGGAAATTAGCTGTAGCAACCCTTGAGGCTCTCTCAATGGTCATCAAACCGAATGATGTATCGAAAGAGATACAAGATTTTGATACATACAGATGTTCATCAATATGACAAAGATGTGACTGAGGCGAAAAGGTGAAGGGGAAGTATCGAAAGACAAATTAGACTTGCACTGAAGTGGAGTAGTTCCTGATCTTATTATTATTAGGGATCTATTTAAGGAATTTGAAGGAAGGATCGTGTAGATTAAAAACTGACTTGAATATTATTAAAGATCTACTTCAATAACTCTTTACTTACAAGTAGATATATAAATGATAAACGACATTAAATCCACGTAATTTCCTTATAAATTGCATATTATATTGATAGAGTATACTATTTCTGTGTTTTATAGAATAATTCTGCCTCTGCTTAACAACACCTGGG
Organism: Drosophila navojoa; assembly: GCF_054131105.1. Classification (NCBI taxonomy): domain Eukaryota; kingdom Metazoa; phylum Arthropoda; class Insecta; order Diptera; family Drosophilidae; genus Drosophila; species Drosophila navojoa. The sequence continues at coordinate 8,274,990 of NC_142892.1, read as the reverse complement.
AGATATTTTGTTCATTCTAAGAGCTATTTACGTCTATAGGTTATACAAATAATGAAGACAAAATAAGAATTACCCTAAAGAGCGCAGGTGTTTTGAGTTTAAAAATAGCAAGTCAATATTAGTATGCCAAATCGAGCGATCAAAGACAATTACAATTTAGATCAACAAAGATATAAACTGCGAAAAATTCCCCTTGAAGTAAACACAGCGAGAGCACATAAATAACGGAGCTTACAATGCTCCAGAAGAAAGTGCAAATTTGTCGACAATTCAAATTTAAACTTGATTTATAAATATTTGGAGATGTTCAATAACACCTCGTCTGAGTAATTTACACGCTTATAAATTCTATTGGTTATTAAGCTTTAATTAATCCAGCTGGCTGGCAAATCTCATTGCAAGTCGATGAGCCCGCTAGCCGAGCTAAACGTGTGAAGATCACAATATTACGCATTAAAAACCAGAAGCCCCAACGAGTAATGTGCTGCGCGCGACAAACAAGATCAGCGAGCAGCAACTGTAGAGATAGAGAGAGAGAGAGCGAGAGAGAGAGAGAGAGAGACAGAGAGGGCATGGCGAGGATCTGGCGGTGGGGCAAAGCGCTTAGTGAGGGCTACACAAAAAGCGGGCAAGTTTAATTTATATGCAGCGCTGGCAGCCGCTGCGGCAAAAACTTTACCGGTAGCAATAAATCAAACTATCAATTGAATTCCGAGGCGATCATCACTTGTGCTCTCCCTCTCTCTCTCTGTCTCTCTCTCTCTCTCTCTGTCTTTATCGCACTTTCTCACTCTCTATCTGTCATTTCTTTTCTCTCGCTCTGTTGCGGCGTCGCTTCTTGCTACAAGCAGCGCCAACTCGTGCGATTTTAAGCCGATTTTGCAATTGACTGAGGTGCGTCGAGGCAGCCGTAGCTGTCGCATTGCTCGCTAAGATCGGTAGTAAATCATGTGCTGCAGCCAGGCTGCAAGTTGCAAGTTGCAAGCCGAGTGCCACAGCCACTGTTGACATCCGTGGCATAAGCGCAAGCAGCGTGTACTGGGCTGGTCGTCAATTGTTTGGAGCGCAGCATAAATCAGGCATAGCCATAGCCAAGCGACCACAACAATTGGTGCAACATGTGGCCGTGCAACAAATTGAAGAACTTGCCCCCGCCCGAGCAGATCAGCAACACGGCTTTAATTAGCACAGCTAGCGGCCTAGTCGAGGGTCACAGTCTCCGAGCCTCTGAGTCTCCGCGTCTGCTGGGGCATACCAACGCATCTGCAACTGGCTAAATGCCATTGCCACACACGCAGTGGTGCTGGGGATAAAAACAGAGGTGTTAAAATGTGTGCAGTTCTCGCGATCAGATAAAATGTCAAAATGAACATAAAAGCTTCTACATCTGAGGAATTGCTAATCGGTACAGCTACCCGAAGAAGCGGGCCATGCTCGAACCCAACAAATTGCCAGCGGAGACATCAGGAATTTCATAAATTCCAGCTCAAATTAGCTGTTGGCAGTCGGCAGTAGTCCACGGCAATCGTTGGCCGTGCCAAACTGATTCATGGACGGGACGGTAATGGACCACACCACGTCCACTTGACACGCCATTATGACCATAAACGTTGACACTTCCGCCAGCAAAACGGCAAAGCTTGTAGCACTCGTCGTCTTCGTCGTCGTCTGTGCGCTGTGTCTTCGCCTCAGTCTTTGACGTGTTCGATCAAAAACAGACCGAAATTTGTCCAATCATTGTTACTGCCAGTCAGTCCAGTCCCTTCCCTCCCCCCGACCAGTGCGGTCCACTTGGGCACTACAAATTTCTTGGTGTTTGGCTGCCATGCGCGGAATTCTGGCAGCAGCTTCGTTTAAATTCCAATTGACATTTAATGATTTTGATCACACCTCTCACTCACACTCACACGCCATCTCACTCTCTTCTCTTCTCTTCTCTTCTGTTCTCTTCTTGCAGCTCTGACGCACAACCACTGCCCGTCTACAGCGGTGCCAGCGGCTCCCACGTTGGGCCTCTTCGGCAACGCGGGCAGCTCACCTCCGGGCACAAATCTCAGCGCTTTGGCCTCCCAGCATCGGCTACTGGAACTATCGAGGTTCGGCCTGAGGGGCTACGATTTGGCACAACACATGCTGTCGCAACAGGGCGCTGTATCCAAGCTGCTGGGTGAGTGTATGGGGGCTGTGGATGGGTGGGTGGTGATGGGGGCGGGTGGTTGGTTAGCTGTTAGGGCCTGACCAATGCAATCAGCGACACCAGCGCCAGCATTGAGCGGAACCACAAAACACGCGCTCCAAATCCAATTGCCATGTGTCCCGCTGAATTAGGGGCTCAAGCGTCTGTAATCGATTTGGTCAACTACTGTAACTCCCGGCGAGACAAGTTGGCCGGCCACGTATACACGACAAATCGATTGCACCTTACCATGCCCAACGCCTCGACACCTGGCCAATAGCCAATGCTCAGCAGCGAGCCGTCGCACACCTGTTGCCAATTACACACACAACTCTTTGCGCTCCAAATTGCAATTCTGCGCGCCTGGCGTCAGCTAGACCGAAATACCAAGGGGGCACTCGACCGCGGGAGGTTAGCTTTAACTTTGGATAGATTAAGGCTGTGTGACAAAGGCCAGCTGTTGCCAGCCAGAGCTCCGCTGCGGCCAACTGCAATACCCTATGCCAGTTGGCCAAATCGAAGCGTCAAGCGAATTTCCTTTGTTACGCGATCATCCCACTTGACTGGGCCAATTACCATAAATCTTTGGAGAACTCACTCACTGACTATGGCTCTGCCTTGATCTCCATACGGGCTAATGAATGCGCTGCTCAATTCGCTCACCGCAGCCATTCATTGAGTTGTCTTTGAATCGCACTCACAAATTATCTGATCTGTGTGCAGTCGCCGGGGCAATAATTCATTCACAGTTGTTAAATAGACAAAGGGCGGTGTCAGGGGTTTTGTCGCTAGTTAATTTAAACTGTGTAAATGTGTAAATAATTTCCGTTTTACTCGTTTTTTCTTTTTTTTTTGCAAACCTAAATTTACATACACAAGCGCAACTGCATAGAGTATGAGTACCTTTTGCCACTCGGACAATGTGTGCTCAATCAATGTGTGGTATACATACTATTGTTAACTACACTGCGCGAAATCCAATGCAAATGTATGACAATGAAAAGGTGCGCTCATTGAGTCGATTGTAATTATTGAATTTACAATCATTAATTGTGCATATCGTATTGGAAGTATATACATATGTATGTATGTAATCACCATATGGGTTAATTTTATTAATATGTATATTTTTAGCAGATCGCCTTAGCACATGCAGGCCTGAAAATTGATATTCCCCATCCATAGCTTCTCTCATCTGTCTTTAATTTTCTCTCTATATTATTTTTGTCTGATTCCTCTTCTTTGTCTCTCTCTCACTCACTGTCTGTCTCTCTCTCCCTCTCTCTTTCTGACTCACTCTCTGTCTCTCTATCTCTCTTTCTTTCTCTCTGCCTATCTGTCTTTCTCTCCCTCTCTCTCTCTCTCTCTCCCTCTTTCTCTATGTGTAGTTCTCTATGTTTCTTACAGGTTTTTATCCTAAAATAATTATGATATTCCCAAAATATTTTACAAGCCCCCAAAGAAAAAGTTACACTTGGCGGAATCCTTCTATTTGCTTGTTACTGCTTATGCCCCTCTACTATATTCGTTCTCCCTCTTTTCCCTTCATATTTCTTCTAAGGTTTAATATATATATATATTAGTTATGTATCGTCATAATAGTTTTTTTCTCTAGGTGTGACCCCTTATTTCCTAACGCCTAATTCACAAGATAAACAGCGTGCGCCTGTCACTCGCTTCCGATAAATTATCAACGAGAAGCTGCGCTGATGCTGATGCTGCTATTGTTGTTGTTGTTGCTGTTGTTGTTGTGCGAGTTGTACAATTGTGTCGTAGCCAAATATTCAAATCAGCGCCCCATTGAATGGGGGAACGCGCCTTCAATTGTCTAGTTAGTTCGTCGTCAGTCGACGGCAGCTGGCAGCAGGTAGTTCGCATTGTGTTGGCAGCCGGCGGGCTTTTTGACCCATTCGAACGCCCACACGAGCCCCCAGCTTGATAATGGGAAAATTATGCCAGTAGCCCCAAGGCAGAGCTCAACATGTGATAGTATAATTTGGCATACAAAAAAAAAAAAAAGGTTTCGAGCTTTTGGTTAATGTTCTTGTTCTTCCTCTTCTTGTACATTGCAGGCACATTGCGTCCGCCTGGACTGATTGGTGGCTCGAAGCCGAAGGTGGCCACGCCGACAGTTGTCTCCAAGATCGAGCAGTACAAACGCGAGAACCCAACGATATTCGCGTGGGAAATACGCGAGAGACTGATTAGCGAAGGTGAGTAGTACCCAAGGGCGGGGAACAATGCATGGGCAATGCCAGCACACAGATGCGCCAATGGCCAGGCAGCCGAGATCAGGTAACAGTCCGCACACACACAGTCAGTTGAGCTAATTAAAATGAACTGATGGCAGCCCCCCCAAAAGCGAAATTGCAGCAGGCATTGACAAGCAGCAGGCAGCATCAATGAATGAGTGGTCCGAGTGCGTCTGGGCGGGCATAGGGTTACGCGCTCCAGCTCCAGCTCCAGCTCCTGCTGCAGCTGAACCACGCTGAACCCAGCTCCTTGAGCAGCTGACAGCATCAGCTTGATGTGTTTATGGTGCGGCTGTCAGTACTCGAGCTCGTAATGCGAATTAGCCAACAAAAGAGCTGCGTTCCTTGAGAGTTTTGTTTGGTTGCAGCCTCATTTAATGTTGTAAGCGAACGCGATATATATATGTGTGTGTGGTGTGTGTGTGTGTGCTGGGAGAGGGAGATTTATCGATTGGCTAATTTATGAACATCCGCTCCTGGCCAGAGTCAATTGATATGTAAATGTGCTCACATTTGTGTCACTCAACGTTGAATACACCGCAGCTACCCGCCGCACCAGTTCAGCTCGACTCTCAGCGCTCGGTGCTCCGTCTGTCAATCGCTCGCTCTCTGTGCGATGAATCGTCCGATTGCCATCGCTCACATGAGACGTTCGAACACACACAAAGACCACTCTGGCCGCGACTGGCCACTGACTACTGGCTACTCGAAATGTAGATCGCAATCGCAGCTCGCAACTGGTCTGCTCATTACAGTCTATCTAATTTGCGTCAGCCGGTATTTGGGTTCATGAGCAGGTCACGACGCACTGCAGCGCTGCATCCGGCGCCAAGCAACTCCATATAATAGCTCCCCCTCTCTCTCTCTCTCCTTCTCTCTGCTGCTCAGGTGTTTGCACGAATGCCACTGCGCCCTCGGTGAGCAGTATCAATCGCATCCTGCGCAATCGGGCCGCCGAGCGCGCCGCCGCGGAGTTCGCTCGAGCTGCTAGCTATGGCTATGCACTGCATCCCACGCATCCGCACTCGCATCCGTACACGAGCTTTCCCACCTGGCCGGCCACGTTGCCGGGCCATCATCCGCTGTGGGGCGCGGTGCCGTTGGCCGCGAGCGGCGCCTTGCCTGGGAGCAACAGCTACAACAGCGACGGCAGCTCCAATCCGAATACCAACAACAACAGCATCAGCGCAGGAGGCGGCAGCAGCGCGGGCAGTGGACGCTTGTCGTTGCCAGCGCTGTCGCCGGAGTCGGGCAGCCGGGACAGTCGTTCACCCGACGTGGATGCCAATCGCTTGATAGGTGAGTCCAGCATTCTTTCTCGCCTTGCCTGATCTCTAGAGTGATCTTCTCTGCCTTCGCAGACATTGAGGGCGAGGACAGCGACTCGGAGGACAGTGACCAGCCGAAGTTCCGGCGCAATCGCACAACGTTCAGCGCCGAGCAGCTGGACGAGCTGGAGAAGGAGTTCGAGAAGTCGCACTACCCCTGCGTGGGCACACGCGAGAAGCTGGCGGCACGCACGGGACTGAGTGAGGCGCGGGTGCAGGTGAGTTCCGTCTTGCACGATTGCCATGCACCATGGACTGTGCCCGATTATTCTATTGTTTTGTTGCCCTACTAACCACACACACACACGCACACACACACATCGACATTGAGATGGACACACAGACGCGCTCGCTCCTTTTTTTATCAACTAACAAATTGTCTCTCCGTTGATTGATCAATTAGGTTTGGTTTTCCAACAGACGAGCGAAATGGCGGCGTCATCAGCGGGTCAATTTGCTGAAACAGTGCGGCTCAACGTCGACATCGCCCACACCAGCTCCAACGCAGCAGGAGCCCAGCCTCCAATATGCTACCCGTTCCAGTGCTTACCACACCGAGGGCAACAACAGCAGCAGCAGCAGCACCACAACCCACAGCGTGCCAGTCATCACCACCACCACCACCCACATCAGCAGAAGCCCTACGGGCCACGGCCCCCACGACCCACTGACAGCAACAGCGCCGCCGCCTGCCTCACTCACAGCATCAGTTCCATTATTAATGGGCGGTGAGCATAGCGCCTTTCGAGCGGCCCTGCCCTCTGGCTCGGCATCGGCATCGGCCTCCGCCTCGGCATCGGCTGCTGCATTTGCGCTCAACTTTGCCCGCCAGTACATCTGGCGACAAATGGGAGGAGTACCGCCCAAGGAGCCGCAATCGGAACTGGACGAGGAAATCAATGTGGATGCAGAGACGGAAGCGGAATCGGAGGCTAATTAAAGAGTGCAATCAACATGCTGTTATTCCAGAACTAGATATATACCTGCATATATGCAAATGTATATGTAAATGCCTATATGTAATCCCAATCTATGAATCATGCATGTCTATGAATTTGGATTTGGATTTGAATTTGTCAGTTTCCTATCGCTTTAAGACGACAATTTAGTGCAATTTTTAACTTAATTTATTCAATTTTGCATTCCAAAACACGTGCTGAGTACAAATAAAGACGGAATCGATATATACGATATATCGTTATATCTCGTATATGTATAAGACAATATATAAAAGTTGATCGTATTGGTCGGGGTGTCTGTGGGAGAGGGAGTGATAGAGAGAGTGAAGAGAAAAGATAGAGAGAATGAGAGATGGATTGAAAGAAAGGATAAGAGAGTGTTATATATATAGAGAGAGTGAGAGCGAGAGGTAACCTAACAGAGAGAGGCAAAATTGTAGAGGGCGTGGGAGGGAGTGAGAAAGACTAATAGATTGAGAGAAAAGGGGTTAAGGAGATGGAGAAAATACGAAAGAAAGAAAGTCCCGCCGGTCGCTTCACTCCTGCCTAAATATGTTGATCTATTTATAAATCCATATAAATCGTATATGTTTAACATTTTATTTATGCATGTATGCACATACATATATAGAATTTGTGAAATTCTCACGGGTTTCGTATAATTGGTCGGGAATTCAGCAGTTGACACCCATTGACGTGCGAGAGAGAGAAAGATAGAGGGAAAGAGCGAAGCGGAGAGGTGAGGATCAACTGAGCGTGCGAGTGAGGGAGCTCGACGCGCATTCAAAAATAACTCAAGTGGACAAATCTGACAATTTTGTGGCTACCAAGACGGAGTCAACAGCAACGGCTACAGCTTCAGCCAAGAGCTTCAGCCAACTGCTACGGCTACGGCTACAAATATAAATACAAATACAGAGGCTCTGAGTCGGAGGCTCAAGTGGCTGCGACTGTGTTTGGTGTTTGGTGTTTGGGCCAGGGTTTGGGTCTGGGCTCGCGGACCCGTCTCTGGGCCTGGATGATTAATGTGGCTTTAATTACATGCGCTGAGAAGTCGTCGACGTCACCGGCCTCGTTGTCGCCGTCAATGTGTATGCTCGGATGGATCACTATAATTATATAGATGGCCGAATTAAATTTTAATTTAACGCCTGTCAAATCAGAAAACCACTTGTATAATCGTTCGCTTAAGCGAGCCACAGCTCCGAGCTTCGCTTCTGGCTCCCAAAACGGAAAAAAAATCGACATGCCCGACTCCCTAACAGTTATTCATTTCACTTCATTCCATTTACTGTCCGACCGCGTTCCTATTGAAAGAAAGAATCAATTGAAGCCACAGCGCCAGCTGCTATTATTGATTGTAATGAGCCACCGAAGGCGTCAACTTCACCAGCTCTAAGCGAATCCAGCCAGAGCCGAAGAAAGAAACGATATTCAAATGAAATGAAATGAAAGAGACCTCTTGCACCATCCAGAGACTGAAAACAATTAAATCCATGAGATTTACATACCTGCGGCTTTTGATGAGTCGCTGAAAAGCATTGTGCGCTGCCCAGATTCATGAATCTATAAATGTATATGTATGTGTGTGCGTGTGTGTGTGCATGTACATTGTGTGTGGAGCAGGCTGAACTATAAAGCGTGCGACTACAGTGGCTGTCCGATGCGGCCTACTTGGTTGGCTGGTGCTATATATAAGACTATAGAGGCAAAACAGTTTAATCAATTGACTTTTTATTATTGCAAATAATTTTTAGTGGTAGTTCTACGATGTAGTCCAGTCTAGTCTTAGCTGAATTCCGGCAGTATCCTTAAATCTCAGACTCTCAGCAAGTTAGTTCAAGTCATCCATTCTAGATTGGGAAATATTAATGGATTTTACATAGATTCCTTAGATGTTGTCTTCCAAGACTCTCAGCCAGTTCGGCCAGATCTTTCCTTCCATAATAATGTACTTAAGGAAAAGGGAACTAGAAACTTTCAGCTAGAGTATAGTATAGTATAGTATTTTTAGCATAACTAAAGACAAGACATCGGTCAAGTTAGGTCAACAAGGTCCATTTGAACTCATAGCAAAAGTATATAAGTAACTAAATAAAAATACATTCCCAATGATCATCTCCAGAAACCAGGAAAAGATTTTGAACTGACATGTCTATAGATATACATACATATATATGCAGATATGTATATATGTGTGATATGGAAAGTACAAGAACTGGGCTATTCGCGCATTGGAATGTCTCTGACTGCATCCTTGCCATAGCTGTGGCTCTTAATTGCCAAAGGCGTTAGTATTAAGTGGTTTTCGTGCTTATTATAAATATCTCTTAATTTTTGCGATCCTCACAGTGAGTGTGTGCATGTGTGTTAGCACATGTGTGCGTGTGTGTATGTGTGTGTGTGTGTATGGCAAAATCTTGAAATGGCAATCACCGACTGCCTTAGCCTTACTCCAGAGCTAACCAGACAAGTGGAGGACGTCGTCGCTCCTGTCGTCGGCTTTGTTGTCATTATGTTGTGTTATTTGGCACGATTTGTTGAACTAAGGAGCTGACGCTGAATCGTCGTCGTCGTTGTCGTTGTCTTCGTTGTTGTTGTTGTTGTTGTCTGCTTTGCACAGACCTGTGGCCGAGACTGGGGCTGTGCGCGGTTGCATGATGCTGCCGATCGATTGAAAATCGATCAGCAAACGATCGGCAGAGGCGGCAATGGAAATGGAAATGGGAACTGGTCAACCGGCAGCAGTAGCTGCTGTCTCCGACCTCAACTCCAACTCCGACTCCAACTCGAATGCGAATTCCCATTCCAACGGTGAGTGTGACTCTGCTGTAAGTGTAAATATCATCCTTGAGTCTTGCTCTTGCGGCAGCTTCAAATGCCCCCAGCTCTTGTATGGTGCATGGCGTATGGGAGCGGGAGCCAAACTGGCGTCGCCTCAGTGGATATAATTGTCGCATGCAACATCGCGGCTATCGCACACATTTATACTTTAGCACGATGCGAAAGAACACGGAATTGGCCAGGTAGGACAGGTAGACATGAAAGGTAACGCATTGCGCTGCCTGACTTGGCTTCGCCTCGCTGTCGCTGAGAGTGAGAGAGAATAAGTAATTCACTTAACGCTTTAATATCGCTGATAAATGCCACAAGGATTCGCCAATACATTGCCCACTTAATTGGTGCAATTTTCAACGATTTTATTTTATTTGCATGTGTTTTATTTCAGGACAAGACAGAGAGGAGTGAAACAGAGAGAGGGAGAGGAGGTGAAGACATCTGTGTGTCTGAGCAGACTTTATGGCAGCGGCGTGCGAACTGAGCTGAAACTCATTTACATACCATTTCGATTCTCTCTCTCTCTCTCTCTCTCTTTTGCTCTCACTGCCTTCCATCTCCCTCTCACACCCTATTTATATAGATCGCGTTCGCATGGCACATTGGAGACAGCTGCTGATTAGTGAATGCTGCGCTGCAAATGAAGTATGAGTCGCACAATTGGACCGGATGCAGGGAATGGAAGATGGAGCGCACATGCTTAGCCAAGCTCCAGGTCCACATTGACCATTCGGCATCGACGTCTATGCGAATTTAATGCAATGGCTAAGCCTATAATTTGATCATATCCACACTATAACTCAGAGCCTGGCCGAAGCTGGTGCAAAATGCCCAGTGGCAACGACCACGAGGCGTGCCCCACACCAGGTCCCGGCCGGGCAGTGACAGAGCCGCGTATAATGGATGCGCAGCAATGCCATTTCTGGCAGATCGGGCTGCAAGCAACGGCTTCTGATAAGACCACCAGCAACCACGGGCCACCGAGACTCTGGCTCCGCAGTAGTTGTTGAAAGCGTCGGATGACCAGTGGTGTGGAGCCGAAGGCCCAACTTGCGCTCACTTAGCGGGCATGCGTCATAACTTAGGCTGCGGTCAGTGGTCGATCGGATTACCCGGCAGGCATTTCAATTCAACACATCCTTTGCTCGCCTGCCCAATTATACCACAGAGCCACTGCCACGCCCACATCAGCGCCCATCGTTTGCGCAAGGGGGGCGTGCGAGATGGTGACGCAAATTATAGCAATGCGCTGACTTAAATAAATGCGCAAGTTTTAAAATTGAAAAGGAATTAACGGTGGGCAGTGCATCCATCGATTGCCTGGGCGCGGCTCCACTGACTTTCCAGATTCCCATCTCACTGGCTGAATGGCAAAAATATTGTGCATAATTATATGCTAATGCTCCAATTGAATTATGGCTGTCTGCATGCAGCTATTGTCCCCCCTCCCTTCCTCTCTCTATACGCATCTGCACCGTATTCTATTGGAAATTACTGCTGCCGGCGCCATGGCTGGTGGCTTTCCAGGAAATGTGACCACACACGCTCCGTTCATATGTGAATCACTCATGTAATTGCATTATTTAACTAAAATTAAAAATTTATTGCAATAAAATTAACAATTTGAATGCACATTCATATTCACATTGAGTTACTGCTCTGTTAATTCCCTTTCTCCTCTCTCATTCCATTCCAGCAGTAAGCATCTGTGTCTAATAGCGAAGGAAATTGCTGCTCCCGGCGCCATAGCTGCTGGTTGGATTTCCAACAACGGGACCACACACGGCTCATTTGTTATTGGAATCGCTCATGTAATTCCACTGTTTTTTGTTTACCGACAGTGGGATTGATTATTGTTAAGAGTGTGATAAATCTCTGTTTTTTATTAACTTTCTGCATGACGAGGCGGAATTTGTGAGTTGAGTCGGAAGAACATGAATGAAATTAATTTGAAAATCAGATCAGCATGATCAGTTATAATTTGTAAAGTAACACAACCTTTACATATACCAAAATTGAACAATAATTAATTAAATTTGTTCGAGTACTGATCGAAAAGGAATGCAAAGGCAAATTCAGTTTACAATTTCAAATGCGGGCTTAATACTTAAAGATATAGGAATGTGTTGATATACATATGTATGTATGTAAGTTGTCATTGTCGTCTTTTTTTTTGAGAATAGATAAAAATAAATTATATTAAAATAAGTTACTTACGTATACGTTATATTAACTTTTGTATTTACATACATATATAATATATATCTGTGAATATACATACGTTTACATATAGTATGTTTTAAATATGCAGTATTCATGTCAGCTGGAAACAAAATAAATCGTAGTGGAAACACGTTAAGTTTTCAGTGTTACCACAAGTATTTATTGTGGTATTGATATTAGTTTTGGTATTTTTTATTATATTTTCGTTTGGCAAATTGTAAAGTTTTTAGCATAACAAAACCAATTTTTACTAAGCCGAATTTTAACATTATGTAATATAAATAAATTAAAATTAGTGTACTTTTTAAATTGCAGTTTTTTATATTAAATTCAAACACTGGAGGTAACGAATAAAACGCAACTTTTCCATTTTCTTTGTGCATTTCTGCAGTTTCTTGAGTCAGCCACACTTACAATGAGCATTCCAAGTGGAACTCTGTATTAACAATTTTTTTTTGGCAATTAACTTTTATGATTGCAATAAATGCGGAAGAAACAAATGCACAAATTGATTAGATGTGTTAATTTAAGTGAAACTAATCGGCGTTAGCTCCCTGTAGTTCCAACTCGCATGAATGTGGCACAATCGCAATACTACGATTGCAACTAACGTCAACGTCAGCAAAAATCTTTGATATCAACTGTGAAGGCGACTCAGTGTAAAAATCAGTTTAGAGACACTACTTAATCCACAATCATGGCTAGCCCAAGAACGCGACGAGTGCTGCAAGAGCTAAAGCCACAGGACGAGAATTCGGTAAGGTTAACCCAGACACACATTTCGAAAGAAAAATACATATTGAACAGATTTTGACGTGTCTCAAAATGAATTCATGTTTTTGCAGAAATGCTTCGAGTGTGGCACTCACAATCCCCAATGGGTGTCGGTTACTTATGGCATCTGGATATGTCTGGAGTGTTCGGGCAAGCATCGCAGCTTGGGCGTTCATCTCTCATTTGTGCGCTCCGTGACCATGGACAAATGGAAGGACATCGAGCTGGAAAAAATGAAGGTTGGCGGTAATCGCAATGCCCGCGAATTTCTAGAGGATCAGGAAGATTGGAACGAACGCGCGCCCATAACGCAACGATACAATTCCAAGGCAGCCGCTCTGTATCGAGATAAAATTTCAACTCTGGCTCAGGGCAAGAGTTGGAATCAAAAGGATGCCGAGGCCCGCTTGAGCAGCACTAATTCTTCGTATAGCTCTAACAGCTACAGCGGCTCCAACAGCAGCTCACAGGGCCGCGCTAATGCAACAGGTTACAGTGGCAATGGCAGCGGCGGAGGCTATCAGAATGGTGGAGGTGCTTACAACGAGGCTGGTGGCTATCAGCAATTCCAGACACAAGAGTTCAAAGATCAGAAGGAAGAGTTCTTCAATCGTCGTCAAATGGAGAATGCATCTCGGCCAGAGTAAGCTCTTATATATAATTTATATCTAAAGAGCTAACAATTTGATTATTCAAACAGAAACTTGCCACCAAATCAGGGCGGAAAATATGCTGGATTTGGTTTCACACGTGATCCGCCACCGAAAACACAATCTCAGGAGCTGATCGACTCCACGCTGACCACTTTGGCATCCGGCTGGAATTTGTTCTCCACAAATGCGTCCAAATTGGCAAGCACTGCCAAGGAAAAGGCCGTAACCACAGTCAATTTGGCTTCGACCAAGGTTCGTTAAGCAAAAATAACAGCTGTTCTTTGTTTGGTTGCTTTTTATTTATTTGTTTAATTTTGTATGAGTTTATGGTTTCTTTTGTTTTTGCTGTAGATTAAAGAGGGCACTCTGCTTGAATCGGTTCAGAGTGGGGTTACAGATGTGGCCTACAAGGTCGGTAGACACCAGACAAGGCTGTGCCTTGCTTTAATTACACTTGTATCAATATATATAAATATGCTGACAACTTGATTCTTATAACCCCAAAGGTTACTGACATAAGCAAACGTGGCTGGAACAACTTGGCGGGCGGCAACAGCTCAGCGTCTCAGGGCGGCTACAACGATCCCAGTCTGGATGACAATGGCTATCAGCGTTCCCATTCGGTAGGCGGCAACTTGGCCGGCGGCCTAGGACAACAGAGTGGTGTTGGCGATAGCGACTGGGGTGGTTGGCAGGAGAATGCCAATAATAAAACGCATCTAACTAGCTCCAGCTCATATCAGAATCAACTTAGTAGCAATGCCGGCGGCACACCCACTGGCGGTCTCACCCAAGACGACGATTGGGCTGGTTTCAATTCCACAAATTATCAAAATTCCGAGACTTCGTATCAAAATACACCGTCTGGCGGTCAGCCCGTTCGCCGAAATATGAAGCTACAGGAGACTTCGCAGAAATTGAGCGAAGGCTTCGACAATCTGGATGTGAAGAATGTGAAAGCCAAGACAGCTGCTTCGTCTACTGGCAAAGCGAGCGCCGAGGATGATGCATGGAATTTGTTAATGAATTAGCAAATAGAAGTAAACCATTATTGAAGTGTATTGTCAAATAACTTAATTTGTTTTGTATTATTTTTTATTGTTGTCATCTTTTTGTTTAAGAAACTAGCTTATTCGTGGGCGCATTTAATGTAATTTACGAATATGTTCCAACCTATTTTTACCAATTTCCAACGAAGAGCAGTTATAATTTCCATTATTTTTACAGGTTAGACCAATTTTGAATAGAAATAATACAAAGCGAATTAATATGCAAAAATATATATATATGTGAATTCAAATCTAACATTTCATTTTATTATTGATATTAAAATGGGGGAAATTTGAATGAGAAATGAAATTACAAATAGCGATACCGATATAGTTAGTATGGTGGAAATTAGATATCATTATACACATATCGATATATCGATACAATACACGAAACTTTCTGTAATGATTTCTCTTTTCTTTCATTCTTTTTCGTTTGAACAGACTGTGTGGACGCGTTTTATCGTTTTATCGTGTGTCACGACATACGAGTTGGCAGTGCGCGCAGTTTATTCGGTTAATTAGGAGCCAAAGTGAATTCAATCATTAAATTTTACAGTTTTTCATAAATATACATAATTTTTATAAAATTAACAACTTAGGTAAAAAGTCGCCAACCGATGCAGCCCCGCAAGAAAGTCGCGAGTTTTTATTAGCATTTCAGCGTGCTTGCTTGTGCGTGTGTGTATGTGTGAGTGTGTGACTAAGTGTGTGTGCATAGAAACGCGTACGCAGAAATTTAATTTTGCCAATTTGGCAAATAGAAGAAAAAAACTTAACATGAAATTTGAGACTCGTGCTATACAACAAAGAACCGAAGGCCAATCTGTTTAAATGACTGTAGTTGTAGCTGTATCACCAGCAGCAGCAGATGCAGCTTACGCACACACACACATAGAAAGAAAGTTCCAGCATCGTCGCTCCACCCACCCGCTCTGTTGGTTGCGGGTTGGGAGTTGCCAATTTTCAAGGCTTCGCCTACTGAACTTCCGATTTGCCCTTTTAGCTGTGAAAGAAATAAAAATTCAATTCAATTAAATTAATGATTCACTAGCAGTCGCAACTGCCCAGCTGGCAATCAGCAGCAGCAGCCGCCTCGATTATGTTTAAATTTAGTGAAAGTGGGCTCATCCACGAATGACTTCATTTTCATGGCACCGATTTCGGTGCGAGGTTCGCAGCTGATTCGCTGCTCAGGGGAAAATAGGCACATTTGTAATAGAATTTATGCTTGACTGGGATTCATTATTCTTCTTATTTTGTTTACTTTAGAATAAATGCCTTTCAATAAACATTCAAGCGCACATATATACATATGTACTTTTATATATATTTTGTTTAATCTATATTATGTGAATAAGCAAAAAATTTCAATTTCTTTATTTATAGACATTATAGAAAGTGCGACGCCACGCCCCGCGACACAACGGCCCATCAGTTTTCAGTTCAGTTGTGTTTTTATCTAGAAAACGTTACCGAGCCCAAAATCAAAATGTTTCAGCCATAGGAATAGACGCCCGTTCGAATATCTATATATATCTAAAGTGAAACATTTGTCGGGCATTCCTAGGGACCTGACAAAAAAGACAACAAAAACTAAAGCAAAAGATAAGAAGTACTCTTACTGCATTTGAGGACAGCGTCTGCAAAAGCAAGTACAAATACTTGAACAAACGTTAAGACGAGTCTGGAGAATGGTTAAAAAGCAAGTCGGTTTAGAAAACAACGCGTCCTTAGTATTAAGTCAGCAGTCTGAGCAGCAGCCGGAGAAGAAGCACCAGCAGCAGCATCAACAGCAACATCAAGATCATCATCAATATCATCATCAAGCTGAGCAAACGCAACGCATTGATATCGATTTGACACCGGAGGAGCCAAAAAACGATTTCAACTTTGCTCGCCAGGCAACTGCCACCTATGCCCCAATAAACTCAGTGAACAGTCCAAGCTATGAGAGTTTGCACAAGCTGCACCTGCAACATGCGCATCTTGCCCCAACGACGCCCTACAATCTCGACACCGTCCCACCACAGAATACGGTGGCATTGGCCGTGTCGGGCGTGCCACTCTCCATCATGCCCAACGAGATACCTGCTGAGGACGAGGAGCGGCTCGAGCGGATCTTCAACCAACTGGATCGCGACGGCGATGGCAAAATCGACATACAAGACCTGTCGGCGGCCCTGCACGAGTTTGGACTCTCCAGTGTCTACGCGGTGGTGAGTGAGAGATGATGGCGTAAGCATCTGGTGGGTTGCCATCAAAACATATTCCGACTGCGAATTATCGCCCTGCAGCTGCTTAACATCATCAAACACGCTTTTGCATTAATTATTCATTGAGAAATACTTTGTGAATATTTTGTAAATCTTCTGTTGTCTGCCAACAACATTCTGATCTTTGCACACCTCAATGTCCGACTGTTTGTCTGAGTGTCAAGAGCGCCATATCTGATGTGCATAAACATGTAATGAAATTTTGCATAATTGGCCTCTGGGTGGCATATTTTTATGGCTTCAACCAGAAGAAATATGCATAACGTCTCACTAGATCCGCGTATTGTTTGATTCTATTGATTTTGGCAAATGGGCTGCAGTTGTTTTTCATCTTTTTCGACAATTATCGGAGGCCAAGGTTAAGCAGTGCAGATGCCAACTGGGTCACGCGTGTATAATTTGGCAATTGTTTGCTTTGCTTTCAGTTATTTTTGAGTTATTAATAGGCTTTATTGTTTGATTTTGAATAGAAATTCCTGCAACAATCGGACAAGGACCAAAGTGGGAATGTGGGTTTCGCTGAATTTCTTCATTATGTGCGAGAGCATGAGAAGAACTTATGTCTACAGTTCTCGCACTTGGACAAAAATCGAGATGGTAACTTGACTTAATGATCTATCTGTATTATATATATGATATTAAATATTGTTTCACAGGCAAAGTGGACTTGGAGGAGCTGATATCTGCGTTCAAAGACCTTGGCCTGGACATTGACGTTGACGAGGCTACGAAACTGCTTGGCAGGTTGGAACTCACGTTCTTAACATATATTGATAAATATTCATGATGATTCCTCTCACAGAATGGACAAGGATGGTAGCCTAAACATAAGCTTTAACGAGTGGCGCGATTTTATGCTACTGGCGCCCTCGACGGACATTCATGATCTGATCAAATTTTGGCGGCACTCTACTGTAAGTGAAGGGGCTCGTTTGTCTCATTTAGTTTGTACTGTAGCTGCTAGTGATTGAATAGTGTAAGCATTTGTCGCTTTATATGGATTTGGTTTGGCTTTGGAAATGGAAAGCGGAGGAAAGGTATGCACAGGCAGCTGCCAGTGTTTATATTGTAAGCTGATCCCGTGCAAACTTGACTCTATTTCCATTTACAGCCAATGCCAATTTGTACTTTGCTGTGCTCCGTTGTCTAGACACTTAGACACATATATTTAGCTGTTTATCTTATCGTATTGCATTTGAAACTAATCGTTAAACCTTTTTACCCTCCTCGTTTCGTTAATATGCGTCTATACAAACAAAAAAAAAAAAACTTACCTATATACCAAACATATATGTGTACTATATTGCTTTAAAATGTAGTTCCTGCATACACATCACTCCTGACTAACTGAGGATGACTTGAAGGTACATATCGTCAAAGTTAACTAATTACAATTAAACATAAAATTTTATCTAATAGTCGTACATAAATAAGTAGTCGCTAAAGGGCACAAACATATCTCTTTCTCATATTCATACACACACAAACATATCAGCATTTCCTCTTCGTTTCACCTCGTACTCTCCTCCCTCACTCAGTTATTATCAGCGACTGTTGACATTCAAAACTCAGTCATGGCAGTTCCCTGTTGACCCAATGAGCACTTGCTTTATTGGAGGTCAGAGTAAAAAAGAGTAAAAAGCTCTGGCAAAAGCTCTGCCACTCTCTTTGACATTTACGCACGCTCTTTATCTCTCTCACTCTTTTTCCAATTGGCTGACGCAAGAAGGGGGCACATTTCATCATTTTGTTAAAGCTTTTGACTAGCTTTTAATGATCGCGTCTGGATTCGCTGTCAAATGATCTTTTATCATGCGCTTATCAGTCAGTTTCACTCTTATATGATGAGCTGGCTGCTCTTGTGTTTGTTTATGAGTCGAGTGAGAGTAATCCATTTAAATGACTTTGCTTTCTGCGTAATCATTTTGTTTACATGTATTTTGTTGATTTTGCTTGCATTGGCAGTCGAGTATTTTTTTTTTTACTCCCTATAATATATAATTAATTGAAACCAAGTGGTTATGATTTTCCATTTGCTGAGCTGCTTCATTGAGCTAGTACATTCTCCAAGACTTTTATATACGTAAAATTCGAAGATAAACTCCCTCAAGACTGCTTTTATTTGCCTTTGTCTGTCTGCTGCAGTTTATTGCCCGCGTTTTTGACTCTTAAGGTCAACCAGCTTAAACAGGCCATTGTGGTATTTGTACCTGTCTGGCAACAGAGACTGCGCCATAGGAGGAGACAGATAGAAGCTGGATCCGCACAGTCCGGTTCTTGGTTGCTACGCAGTTGCTTTTTTTTTATTTAATGAGCAGCCAGAATTGAGCTTATCTTGACATTTGCGTTTAGCAAAATCTAAAGCGTACAGCCCGAATACCCTAGAAAGTTAATTAAAATAATTGCTGTGGAAACTCATATGTATATACATACTTATAAAAAATTCCACAGCAATCGAAGAGCATTGAGCGTATTTCTGATAAGGGTATTTACTATGTCGTTTGGCTTTTGTGCAAAATATTTACGCTACAATTGTATACGTATTATAAATAGTTCCGTTGTTGATTTAAGTCTATGGCTTTAAAAGTCGTCGCGTGTCTGGCAATCGCAAAAAAAAAATATTTTTAGGTCCATATGTTTTTCAAGGTGCTTAATCTGCCCTATGAGGTGTTCTCTATATTTAGAGCACAATATGTGGAATCTATTATTACCAATTTTATGAACTGTTGCATTTTATTCATTTCCTCAGCAGTCAATTTCAATTGTTTGGTTCTGTTTCATCTGTTTCATTTAACAAGAGATAAACAATGCAATTGCTTACATTTCTACTGCATAAATTAATTGAGAGCTATTGCAGATCAATTCAAAGTTGACTGTGCAAAAACAGTCACAAAAAAAAAAAAGAAAAAAAAATAATAAATTGTTTAATTGAAAATTAATTTTAATCGTCAAAATTTGTCGTACAGTGTTTAGTTCTTCCTATATACAAAATTTGAGTTCTTTTGCAGTTCGTTGCGAAATCAACTCTAATAAATTTTTATTTTAACCTGTTTCTGGCCGTCTATCTAAATTGTCATTATTATTTTAATTTTTAAATGTCTTTATTTGAAATATATCTAATTCTGTTTAATGCTGTGGAACGAAAACTATTAAAAGTAATTAAAGCAAACCCATTTTTTTTTTTGTAAATATCCTAGAATCGTAGTACATATCATTTGCATCTTATATCAGAGGGACGAAATAGTTAAATATAGAATATATTTTTATACTCTTGTTAACTACGCAACTTAGTCTTAGAGTTTGGTTTTAGTTGCAGCACTTTGCACCTGTTTATTAATTTTAGTGCAAACATTTTTCCCATGAGACCTCCCTAGCATCTGTGACGTAGCAATGTAATCTGTAAAGTTTCCATTGC
Source organism: Drosophila navojoa (assembly GCF_054131105.1). Classification (NCBI taxonomy): domain Eukaryota; kingdom Metazoa; phylum Arthropoda; class Insecta; order Diptera; family Drosophilidae; genus Drosophila; species Drosophila navojoa. The sequence goes on along the minus strand of NC_142892.1, from coordinate 8,255,047 downwards.
AGTAGATAAATCGCAATCATGCTAAAAACTAGCTGTAAACATTTTGGTCCGTCCGCTGATACGCAATAGTCCGGGTTGACAGAGCGTCAGACGCTCGTCATGTGGCTATCAGCAAAGGCGTCTGCCATCAAATCTTTCGTGTGCGCCCTTGATTAAGTGTGAAATCGGCGGGAACTGGCTAAATGTGCGAATATACCGGGCATCAGAACCGAAAGAAACCAGTAAACAATTCAATAAGTCGGTGGAGCAATATAGTTTAGTTCATTTAGCTCTCTTCCATTGTGTTTCTCTGTTTAGTTGCGCTCGTGGGTGACAAGTTGACATTGGTTGTGCTGAAAGAGAGAGAGAGAGGAGAGGATGGGTGACTGACTGTGTTTGGTTGTGGTTAGGGGGCTTTACCTTACCATTTGTGCTCAGCTTAACTGCTGCAGTCTGAAGAGCGGGGAGAGAGAGAGAGCCACGCGCCACAGCTGTTCGATGGAAACGATACCGAGCACGAGCAACGCGTCGCGACGACTTGCACTTTGTGCGACGCTGGCAGCGACGCCTGGTGCTACGATCGGTGCGCCGAGCGCAAAAGCTCTCAGTCTTGTGGCAGCTGGCTCACGCGTAGGTTGTGCGCGCTTTGTTATTCCATTCGCTCTTCTCGGCGACTATTATATAACTCTACTGAAGCGGATTAACTGCTCTGCGTTCTTTCGTTGTAACGGCAAACGCGAATTTTGATCAAGCGTCGTGTTTTCTGTGTACGAATCAAGCAAAGTCTGAATTCCGTTATACTCACACCAAATATTAATTAAATAAGAAATTTGTAACCGCTAACGCGAGTTACCAGTGAAAGTTTGCAGCTGTTTGAAACAGCCTGCAACAAATAGTGAAAGCCAGCTGTGGTGCACATTAACACACTCGCAAACCGCAATTATAAAACGGAAATTGGCCAACGGAAACGTTGTAACGAGATTTATACATAACTGCTGTGACTTAATCCTCACACACACACACACGCAGTGGGTGTCATTGATGAGCAGAGTGTTACCATAAAATCAAAAGAAAACTTGGTCAAAATGTTTCGAAACGATACCTACCAATACAATTTGCCAGTCGATTACCACAACATACATCAGATGGCAGTCGCTGGTGACATGATGGAGGATTTCGTTGTCGTGTTCCGCGACATGATGGGACGGGTAGGTCGATATATGATACTTAGTCTAGCAAATTAACTAATACAATTAGCAATAACTGATTAGAGTGAAATGTATATTCCCCCGCGATACATGCATATATATATATGTATGTATATACATCATTTTTTATAGTTTTGCCATTTCTAGAATTTACTGCTGACTCATACGCGTCTAAAATTTTTGCGAATTATCTTATCAGTTCCAGAGAACTACGTTCAATCTATTGCTTGATAATCTTTGTTCAGCATAAGAAATTGCCATCACATGCTGTACTTCGCCTTGCTGTCGCTCGCTCTCTGCTGAATGCTGCAATTGTCGGCTGCACTTGTCTTGTGGCATCTAAATTCAACTCTCGACAATTCGACGCGACTCGCTTTCCGTTACGAGGCAAGTTGAGCGCATGGCAACAGCGTGTCGAAAAACGAATCAAAAAATGCGACGTTGTTGAGCAAAGCGCTGATATGGAACCGGTTGACTCCCCATTACTTGCCTTACCCCCGCGACACCATTGTCCATGACTTCGTCAGCGTCTGCGTCTTTGTCTTCGTCTTCGTCTTCGCCTTCGTGTGTCGATCGTAAAAACGTGTCTACGACATACTTAACCACAAATACAATCACAGTCTCTCTCTCACACTCACATGGACAGGGACGTAGAGGGGCGTACGCACTTCATGCTGATTTGTTTCGCTCGGCGCCTTGAGGGGTTTCGTTTCGCGGCGGCAGCGGCTGTTGCCAAGCGCTCCGCGACGTCATTATGATTTGCTCTTGGCCAACTTTGGCCAGTTATGATGTTCACTGAGTCACGGCTCTCTGGTGCACGTGTGGGTGTGTTTATTAGACGCTGTGACGTCAAATGTTTGTAAACTTGTTGATCTCTTATTGCGTGGCAGGCACTCCGTCTGACGCTTGCTGTTTGCGTCATTGCTCAGGCTGATTGTATTACCCATAAATTGCATTCCAGCTAAAAGCACACTCAACTGAGACAACTACCTTATTATAGCATATCCGGTTTCAAGCTGCACCTTCATGATCTCTTCGTTGTCGAAGCTGCCTCTCCAAGGCACTCGCATTGTCTGGCCTAGTTTACCTTCATGCCCTGCATTTGTTAGTGGGCCTTCGTTTGGGGTTTCTCTCTGCCAGTTAATTGCTGCCCCATTGTTGTATTGAGTTGTGTAAACTGGTAAAGCCCGCAGGGCCATCAAGTTTTATGAATAGACCAACATTGATTACTTCTTCTATTCACTGCTCATTTACACCTACATATTCACTTCATTCAGACATTCCACAATGGCTAGCGATAAGAATGTTAGCAATGGTAAAAATAGACTTAATTTATAGAAAGCTTTTCACTGTCATGTGCCTCATTTATATATGTATATTTTTGCTTCCGTTCCAAAGTGGAAATCAAAATAATATACAAGATAAATGAATGCGTAAATTGACAATTTTCTAAATGGAAAATTCGCGAAAATTCGATGCTATTTATACACTCTTCACATGATCTCTTAACGAAGTAGATCAAGGAACTTATTCACAAAAAAATTAAAATCAAATTGAATATGAATGCAAATAAATAAATTCCAACATTCGCATTGTTCCGTCAATTTACAAAAGCAAAGCACAAATTTTTTTGAAAATATTCCAACTGGGGTGAGAAGATGCTAAACATGACAAGTGGAATTTTGTTTTTAATATTTTGTATATCCTCCTTTGAGTGTCATTTATTCGCACATACATAATAAGTGAATGTACATGCAAAACGAAAATTAATTCATATACTATACTATTGTACAGACATTTAGTTTGTTATACACACACACACACACACATACATAATAAATGAGTATATATTTTAGGTATAGCAGACTGTTAGCTTTTTTGGCCAATTTGACCTTCTGTGATGTTTGCACTCGCGCATAGATCGCATTCAGAATGTGTCATTGAAGTCGTTTTGTTTGCCACTCGAGCTGAGAGGCAAATGAACTTTGAAAACAAAACGATTTCAATTGTTTTATCCTTGAACTGCGGTTGGTTATCTGCTCATGTTTAATGGATAATTGTATTACAGCTGGAGACGAAGCTGACTTGCATTGGGAATATTTGGTTCCCAAAAAATCTTTTGTTGATGAAAAAGCTTTTGAAAATCACAAGACTTGGCAACTGATTATCACCTTCAGACGATTTTGCTGACATTTTGCTCAACTTTGATGGCTTATCAGGCACTTGTTATCAGCGCCGCGCAGGAACAATGAAGGCAATGAAGCCTAAGCGAATATTGAGCGTAAAATAAGCCGAAATTGAATTACCCGACATGCGCCGAACACATTATATTAGCTAATTACGTAACGCAGTCGTAAGCGTGTAGGGGGCACGTCTCACAGGCAAACTAGAACAGAAGCTAGAAAACAGAAATCTCGCAAATTGGTATTACATACTATTGCACAGACACATTTATATATGTATATATATATATACACAAAAACATATATAGATAATAGAATTATATGCTCTCTCACACACAATATGTGCACAGTTGGCAAAATAAAACGCATGGGGGCTAGTGGGCAACGGGAATTGAGGATTTGCTGGCACGAGTGTTTGCTGTCGCTGCTTTTTGCAAAATTTTCTTAATTTAGAACTAGTTGCGTGTTCGTATTGAAATGGTCTTCCGCATTGCGTTTTAATTTGTTTATTTGGCTTTGGCTTTTGTTTTGTTTTGCTGTTGCGTAGAGGGCGAACGGAGGAGGACAGAAGAGTAACAGCTTATTTGGACTATCTTGTGGCAGCAAGATGTCTTACGTTGCCTAGTTGTTGCCGTTGCTTTGGAATAATTGCAAAACATGAACCAAAACTAATGGAATACTTACAGGCGGGCGTGCAAGGATGGCTGATGTCGGTGATGTTGCTATTGGCCAAATATGTAAAGCTCCCGGATACGGAATTGGTCTGACTTGAATCTTAGTTTGTTTATTTTGTATGCCCGTAGCTCGATTCAAATTCAGTGTCTTCTCTCATAATCCATGTCCCCTTCTAAATAGTTATTAAGCCTTAGACTAAGCATTATTTCCAGCATTCATCTCACTAATCGCTTGCAATTTTCATCTGTTACAGTACCTCGACATTGGCGAGGATATGAACGTACCTGATGACTTTACGCAAAAGGAAATGCAAACTGGTCTCTGGTGGCGACACCTCGTTGCCGGTGGCTTCGCTGGCGCAGTGTCACGCACATGCACAGCTCCACTGGATAGAGTCAAAGTGTTTCTGCAGGTAAAATGCGCAGTGAAAATACGATAAGTGCCGCTCAATACTGATCAAATCCTCTTCGATCTGCTTGCAGGTGCAATCGTGTAAAATTGGAATCTCAGATGGTATGAAAATGCTGCTTAAAGAAGGTGGCGTGAGCAGCATGTGGCGAGGCAATGGCATAAACGTTCTCAAAATTGCACCAGAAACAGCGCTTAAATTTGCTGCCTACGAGCAGATGAAGCGACTAATACGTGGCAATGACTCGACACGGCAAATGACCATTGTTGAACGCTTTTATGCAGGCGCGGCAGCTGGAGGTATCTCACAGACCATTATATATCCAATGGAAGTATTAAAGACACGTCTAGCGCTACGCACGACTGGTCAATACGCGGGCATAGCCGATGCGGCGACTAAGATCTACAAGAAAGAGGGCGGCCGCAGCTTCTACCGTGGATATGTACCGAACATTCTTGGCATCCTACCTTATGCAGGCATTGATTTGGCCGTCTATGAAACGCTCAAGCGGCGCTACATAGCCAGCCATGAAAACAACGAGCAGCCAAGTTTCCTGGTGCTGTTAGCGTGCGGCAGTACATCGAGCGCGCTTGGCCAACTGTGCTCCTACCCACTGGCTTTGGTACGAACGCGGCTACAGGCACAAGGTTTGTTCTCAATTACTTCTAATTAATTTGTGATTCTAATTGAAATATTTTTCTCTTATTTAGCCGCCCTAACGGTAGCCAGCCAGATACGCAAAACACAAATTCCATTGAAAAGCTGCGATGCGGGGAGCAACGAAGAGACAATGACCGGACTATTCCGCAAGATTGTGCGGCAAGAGGGGATCGCGGGACTGTATCGTGGCATCACGCCAAACTTCCTGAAGGTGCTGCCCGCCGTTTCCATTAGTTATGTTGTCTATGAATATACAAGTCGAGCACTGGGCATCAAGATGTCGTGATTTGTTTACCCCCTCACACTCTCTTTCGTCTGCGTGGCCGTCTGCAGTGCGGATGCCGTTAATATGTGCGAAGTGCGAGTGCAAATGCGTGTGCAGTTGACTCTAGTGCTGTGCTCTACTTTGTATAGTAGTGGTAGGTGAGAAGATACGCTCTCTGCTGCAATGCCAGACTTCTCTATAAGTTAAATGATTAGATGCTTTCATTAAGTGTAGAAAAAGCCTCTTCCATGCTCTTGGTATATATTTCTGATAATTTATAGTTAAATTAGTTTTGATTACTTTCTAAAAATACAAAATAAGTGATACTATGGCTAATTTATTTATAAATATGGAAGATGTGAAAATTAAGACCGTGGAACAGGGCACGAAACCAATCACCCAGAAGTTTCTTAATTTATCAACAGTAGGCTCAAGCCGTTGTAACTTTAAGTGCTAATTTATTTAAAAATGAAAATGAAAACAGGTAGATGACGCCAGAGAGCAGTTTCGGTTGCAATGCTTTATCTATAATACCAAAAAGAAGAAAACAAAAACAAAATGAAGCAAATCGAGCAATTGCAGTTGCGAGAGATGGCAACGAAAGAAACCGAATCGCAACAAAAGGTTTATGTAAGCATTTCATCTCCGTTAACTGTATAATCTGTACCGTGTCTAGACAACTATTATAGGCTACAAGGTTTTTACCGAGTCCAAGTGCTTAAACTGGGGCAGGCGTAACAAATAAATGCAAAACAATAAAAGTAAAAAACAAAAGAAGCAAATTAAAGCAAGAGCACATCTAAAATGTGTGGAGAATCAAACGAATGAATACTTAGGAGCGTTTTAAGCTTGTACACAAAAGACATTTGTTTAGCATAAAATTACAGAAATAACAATTAATACTTAACGTTTGAAATGTGATGATAATAGTTTATAATATACATGCATATATATACCTACACATACATACATATAATGCAAGGACGGACCTATGCGCTCCTAAAAAAAAAATAGTCGCAGTTTTTTGTTCGACGGCGAGGCTGAAATTTTGTAGCATTTTATTTGTTAAGTTTAGTGACATTTTTTTCTTAGATTGTATTTTAAAGAGATGCGAGCGAAGCCAACGAGATTAATTGTGACTAAAATTAACAAAGAGAAGCATATTTATTTTAAATACATATATCCTTGATATATATGTATCACAGAGAGCGGAAAATAGTTTATCCTTGAAAAGAAAAAAAATGTAAAAAGCAAACCAACAATAAGTTAAAATATTTCTAAAATTTATTTTTTTGTACCTTATGTTTAATTAGTCAATTGAATTTTGTATGTACATTTTTAGTGAAAATAGTACTTCATATTGTGAATTCTCTTTATAAATTACTTACGCATTTTTGTAAACTGTATACTGGACATCATATTCAGGAAACAAAAAGAACACCCAACCATTTCACCTATTTAATTAACACTCACCCTTTGAAATCACAGACAAGTTCATATGCATTATTTAAAACAAACAAATAAATACAAACTTTAAACTACAAATTACCTTATTGTTTATCGTTCAATTTGCATATTGGCTTAATATGGAATATACAGAGTTCTAGTCATGGAATTATCTCAAAACAAACAGTATATATAATCCGAGTTACGCTCAATAGGGATTTTTTTATTTCATTAGATAGCAAATATATATTAGACATGATTCCAAAATAATTATTCTTAAAACTATGAAGTCTCTTTCCAAATATATAGTTGCAGATTATACGAATAGAAACATGTATGTTTAATATTTATCTAGCATATATATATATATGGATATAACAGTCTATGAATATAATTGATATTGATATTCCACTAAATTACTGAATTGAATTCAACATTAACTATTTAATATACGAATATAATGGCATATATGGTACATGCATACATATATATTTATATATATATACATACATATATATATATATTGTATATTGTTATATTTTTGTACGTTTAGCTAATTTTTAAAAACATTATTTAATGTGATTTGTATGCCCTACTCAAGTTACAAATAAAAACGACATATAATAAATGCAAAGCATATTCGTATATACGTATTCATTTCTGGCATACGTACGGACTACGTGGCGTATGCGCAACCTTTCAGCACTCTGGCGATCTCTAGCGGCGAACTGACGCAACTGTGGGACAGAAAAACCGTATTCAAACAAAACGCAAATGAACTACAAGCAGTTCGAATACGAATCCTAAACAATTATTTTTAACGCGGCGAACCAAAAGTTCGGTGCTATTTTTGGAGGGCATCCGCCCGCCAGCTGTTTCCAATACTCAGCAGCAGCGGACAATCGAGACGTCTCTGAAAAACTTGTAGCTGCCATTGCAACGAAAAATCATATTGCATTTTTATATAATTCGAGTGTGAGAAAGTTGGCGAAGGAACATGGAGTACGATCCGGACTATCAGAAGATCTGCTCGACACGGACGGTGCAGTCCGATAAGAAGGGATTCTTCAACGAATTCTATTTGAATGTGAAAGATGCATGTGGCGACAAGTGGCTGCAAAACTATTTTGGGAAGCTCAAGTCGAATGCGGCACGCATTTTGTCTATATTCAGTGATCGAGAGATATGTGATCCAGTGCTGGGCGTCTTGGAGCATGTGCAGCCGGTTTTCAAGCAGAAAGACGTACTCCTCTCCTCTCAGCGCCGCGCACAGGCAGATAAGTTTTATTTGATGAGCAGCAATGCGGAGGTTGAGGAGGATCGCAAGGAACTGCTCCAGCAGGCGCTGATGCATGCCAATCTGGCCGTAATGCGAGCACCTGCTCCAAATTTGGACACGAGCGTCGATCATGGCCTGACTCTGGCCATGGCCTATTTAACGCGTGCAAACATTCTAATCAGCCAGGGCGAGGGCGAGGCTGCTCTGAGTGATCTCAAGCTGGCTGCCAATTTCGGAGTAGAGTCCAAGCAGAACGTGGACTACTACTGCAAAATGGCGAAGGCTTATGCAGGCAAGTATTTCGAAAACTCTGACTTGGGCCTGGTATCAACTAATAAATTCTGTAGCTATGGCTGAGAGTGCACGCGCTGAAATCTCTTTGAAGATCGCGGAGAAGCTGGCCGGAGCCAATACTGGCATTGTAACTATAACTCGAAAGGAGATTGCTCTGATCAAACCAGCCAAGCGGGAGCGACTAACGGAGGTGATTCCTGAATTGACGCATGGTGAGAATCCGGAGCTCAGCGGTGCAGCCAAAGTGGTTAAGCTGGTGGAGACAAAGGACAAAGGCAGATTTGTAGTGGCCGATCAGGGCTTGAAGACTGGGGACGTAGTGCTCGCTGAGGATCCCGTGGCTGCATGTCTCCTGCCGAACTTCTTCGGCACCAATTGTCATCATTGCTTCAAGCGGTGAGTAAAATCTGAGCTGGCAATATTTACTTTGATTAAACGTAACCAAATCTTCAGCCTGCATACTCCTGTGCCATGCTTGCACTGCTCGGGAATAGCCTTCTGCAGCGCTCAATGCATGGGCGAGGCTTGCGAGACCTATCACCGCTTCGAGTGCCAATTTATGGACTTGTTTATTGGCTCCGGCATGTCCATACTCTGTTTTATAGCTTTGAGAATCTTTACACAAGCCCCGAACTTGGAGGATGGCCTGGCCACGGCAAATCTATTATTTGAGCACCTGTGCTCCCATCAGGATGTCCGCGAAGCGGATGACCACTTACAGCGTTCGCTCATGGCGGGATTTCTAATGCGCGTTTTGCAGAAGGCTCAGTACTTTGGACGGCGCAAGACAGAAGGCGTTAATCCCACTGCTGTGGAGCTGCAGGTGGCCACCGCCCTGCTGGGATTGCTGCAGCTGCTGCAGTATAATGCACACGAGATCTATCACACTATGGTGACCGATGAGCACTGCTTCGAGGGCTGCAAGGTCGTCTATGTGGGTGCGGGATTATATGGCACTGGCTCCTACTTTAATCACGAATGCTGGCCCAGCGTAGCGGGCTATTTTGTGGGCAAAAAGTTGGTCATGTCTGCCACCAAGCCCCATCGACCTAACGAGATAGTTGCCGTAAATTATGGTCCCATATTCACCAAGATGAATTTGAAAGAGCGCCAGAGATCGTTGCGTGGACGATACGCATTTAATTGCAATTGTATGACCTGCCAGGAAAATTGGCCCCTGCTGCAGAAAATCGACAAACAAGTCCGATTTTGGTATGCTGAATGTATATACATATACATATTTATAGAAGTATTTGTAAGACTTTGGCCCATTACAGGTGCACCTCGGCAAATTGCGTAAACTTGCTCAAGTTTCCCAAGGATCTGGCTAAGGATGTTCGCTGTCCTCGTTGCCGCAAAAATGTTTCGCTGAAGGAAAGCGTTGCCAAGCTTATTAAAATAGAGGAAATTTACCGGGAGGCTGCCGAAGCCATGCAGGCTCAGAAGACTACTGAAGCAATTGAGCTCTTTAAGGAGGGAATTGATGCATTCTTTCAAATAGCGGCACTCCCACACAAGGACACCTTGATTGCACAGCAGGCTCTGCTCAAGTGCAATGCCAACACGGGTACTACGTTCAAAAAGTAATACGTTAAAATTATATTTTCCTATTTTTGTCTTGCAAATCTGCCCTAAATCGGCAATAAGTAAGTTTTATATGAAAAATTATACATAGATTTATTATTTTCACAAGTTTGTGGACATTTTGTATCGTTTTTGTTTTAGAGGCATAACGGATGCATTTAAATAAAGTGCAACAGCAGCAAGTGCTGGAAAACAACTTTCAATACGTCGTTCATTGATAGTTGAAGCATCGCACGAATTTCGTGTATCGATATATACATTTCTGCAATACTGCTATCGCTCATCTCTAGTGAAGAGTCTTGCAGCCAGCTGATTTAGCATTCGCATGCGGCTTTTGATTTTCTGTTTGGAATAACAAATGCGAAATGTTTAAAAAACTTAAGCCTGGAGAGAGCGAAGAGGATGTCCTTCGTATGGCAGCAGAATTTAATGCGGAGCGTAAGAAAAACCCAAATTTTCAACCTGCTGCAACTGTTGTGCGTGTGGAAAAACGTGAGTCTGTCAATGCTGTCTAAAACATAAACATAACGTAAATTTAATATTTTAAAAGCTGTCGGAAAATCATTATTTGCGCAAAAACGAGAGTTAGCTAAACTTAACAGTCAAGGAAGCGCCATAAATCCTCCAGAAATTACGCCGAAGTCAACTCATGTTGCTGAACATGCAAAAAATAAACAAATTCTGCTGGAAGAAATCCACGAAAATATGTTGGGAGATGTTCGTGGGACGAAAGTTGACTTTGAGCTGATGAATAATGTTGTGGGTGAAATTGTAGAGAGACGAGAAGGAGCGCCGCGGCAAGTTGTGAGAGAATATCGGCTAAATCAGGTATATATGAAAGTAAATATGTCTCCCGTACAACTTTGAACATTTGTCTCTTTTAAAGCAAAATAACAACAAGTCGAAGAGTATTTTTGCACAAAAATTCAATAAGAATGTAAAGTTAAACGCTAACAGCAGTGACTCAGACTCACAGCATAATGAAGTGCAGATGGAAACTAGTTCTATAATCCAAGATGCTGAACTGTCAAAGGAAATCCATGAAGAAAATCAGAATTTATTATCTCAAATGCGCGAAGAGGAAATCCTGGCGGAGCAACAGAAGTTGATGAGCTCTTTGGGTAAGAGCACAACGTTCTATGTTTCTATGGATTCAATTTAATTTAACATCATCATCAGATCCCGATTTAATCGAATTGCTGAAGAAAAAACGCGCTATCCAAGCGGCTAATACAACAAAGGCAAAGCCAGTACCTAAAAGTCATCAGGATTCCCCAGTAATCGCTGCCCTAAGCGATTCGAATCCAGCCCACGAATTACTGCAGCAAAGTGATGAAGGCAATTGGTTGAATTTCAATCTAGTTGAGGAACACAAGCTGGCATGGATGCGTGATATTCCCGCCAGAATAGCGCAGCTTAAGCCTGGACAACAATTTAATGCACGCTTCGATTGGAAGGGCGTTCTGTTGCCCCATTCACTTGATGAACTGCCACAGAATACTGATGATCGGGACTTGTATTTGCATGGTGAAGAGCCTGAGCGACCAGGCTATACGTTGCAGGAACTCTTCCGCCTGGCGCGGTACGTTTGCCTCGCCTATACAATCTGTAGGTATTATAAAGAAATTATTCTGTTTCAGTTCGACAGTGTTGCAGCAACGCATTTCGGCTTTTGGAGCGATTGCTGGTATATTCAGCATTTACAATCAGGGCTTCTACGATCAGGTGCTTACATTGCCCATTTCCAAAATATTCTTTCTGCTGCGCTTTGGTCTAGACGACAATACGCCAGCACAATTGGAAGTAGTCAGTAGGGCCTTGGCTCGTCTGTGCTACAATGAAACGGATGAAGTTTTGCTCGATCATATCTATGAGAACGCTTATTGCCATTGGCAGCCAACGCTGCAAGTGCTGACAGATGGCGACGACTCGAGCGACCCCAACTCCGTGGCCTTTTTGCAACGCTACATGGCGCTGTTGCGCTCTAATTCGAAAGCAGTAAGCACTGATGTTGATGATGATCAGTCAGATCAAGATAGCCGTATGTCCATGGACGACTTCCAGCTGGCAGAAACGGATCTAATCAGCTGTTTGCTACGAACAAATTTTCTACAGCGCATTCGGTATGCATTGACTCCATACTATTTAATATGAATAAAAGCATTTTTTGTTTAAAGATTTATATTCAACTCAGTGCGTCCAGAGAACAGCACTGTTGAGTCTTGCCTGAAAATACTCATTCGCATTGCTCGAACAAACCTACATACGGCCAGGCAATTGGCACAGGAAAAAGAAATGCTGAGTGTTATTTTGGTCAACTTCTTGCCTAAAGCACGTAAGAGTTTTACCAATCTTAGTCGTTTTCATTCAATGTGGAATCTATAAATGTATTTATTCATTGACAGCTGCTACGGGCACAACAGAGTCTTCATTCTACGGTTATCCTCAGTATCTTTGCCTAAAGCTGTTGCGCGTTCTGATCTGCCAGCATTTGGATTTAGCTAAGCAATTGGCGAATGAAACTTTAATTCAGAGATTAAAGGAGCTTTTATTTAATCGTGATAACGTAAAGGTAAGAAAAGGCTCTGCAAAGTTTATAATTATGAATTCTGTTTTGGTAATATTCAATTTTTATTCAATGTAGGGCAAATTAATACGTGTTCAAATCGAGGCGCTCCGCATATTGCGTTGCCTGCTGCTGCTGGGCATCATAGATCGGGAATCATTCAAGTAAGTGTTTTGTTAGGCAAGTATGTCGGTGATGCCTGATTGCATGAAAGGTGCATCCGTAGCCATGTAGCATACGACCGACTGATAAGCGGTATCGCAGCCGTCAACTCCCTCTGTTGTCGAGTAGATAAAACAGAAAAGTAGTCTTTAAAATGAACAAAGTGCTTGGATATAATCGTAGTTACTTTTATTGCCACATGCATCTACCAAAGCCATAATCTTGTCATGTATTTCCACTGGCAATACTTCAACCAAAGCCTCCAAGTGCATTACATTTTCATTGTCGATCTATTAGTAATATAGTTATATATCATTGTGGAATCTTATGCATATTTTACATACCAATCCGAACATATCAAACATGCAGTGCAAGAAACATTTAAAGGTTGGATCATTTGGCAGATCACCCTTTTTGGCCTCTTCCAGTAGCTCTGCAAGCGCATAAATTCTCTTAAGCAAAATTTCAAGATGGGTTTCACCTTTTGATTACCTTCACTGACGCTCGTTTTGGCCATGCAGCGCGTATGCAATTTTTTCACATGTTTTTTGACTACTTCAGGTACATCAAACTAGGGGGTGGTTTTAGTTTTACAAAACTCGTAGGATAAACTTTCAATCAATAGGAACTTACGGCTTGATGTGGCGTTATCTCGCAGCACAAAACAAGCAATGCCAACGTTACGCTTAACGTTTTGGAGTACATTGCGCAAATCCCCAAAGTTTTATTAGTCCGGATTGAACTCTCAAACTAAGGCTTGCTTGGCAATATGTCTACTTATATAGCTAATGATCTTGACGTTGATAAATACCGGAATCATAATACCTATTATTCTACAGACAATTCCTGCCTGCGCTCCGTCAGATACTTGACTGGCACTTTAATCATTGTGTATTCGAGATGGGCGGTTCGGCGCTCATACGACAACACGCAGCTGCCGTGGTCGTGGCGATTGTGGCGAGCGGTGAGTGCGGTGCATGCGACATTGAGGCGCAGCAACTGTTCTTGGAGCCATTGCACAACTGCTGCTGTAGCTGGATGCATAAGGCGACGCGTAGCGAAGGTCTAAAGGATGTGAGTGAAGTGTTGGAGGCCCCTCAAGTACCATTTTCACTTTATTTTTGTTATATTTTAGTACACTCAGCTGACGCTCCTGAGTGCATTGGTATATGCAGTTGGCTGGTTCTCTCGTCATAGTTACCTGGGCACCGCTTCCTTTCCGCAGTTTCTGCGCAAAATTCTGCCAGAGTTTGTTCGCTCAGCTGGATTTGTTGCATGTGTGCAGCAGTTGACGTGAGTAGACTTGACAGGCGATCTCTTGATTAGTTAATCAGCTGTAATAACTACCTCTCAATCAAATATAGACGCAGCTCTATAATTTTACGCAGCTTCAGTGATCGGCGCAATGTACACGCCCCATTGCCGAATGTGGGGGCGGTGTTGATGAACGACTATGGGCCGCAGTTGATTGTGAGCGACACGTATCCAGTGCAGCTGCTGAGTAATATTTGGGCTCTGCTTGAGCCACCACTGGAGGATGGCATGAAGCCACTACTTGAAGCGCTGCTCCAACCTGCTGTGCTGGAGCCCTTGGCGGAATATTTAAAGCAGTTGAGCACACGTCTGAATCGCTTTCTGGCCAGCAACTTTTTTGCTCGCAGCGAACTGAAGTTTGTCTATCAGCTACTGAGCACCGATGGCTTTGAAACCTATTTGTCACGCACACAACTGCTTCAGGTTGTTTATAACTATCTGTGCTCTTTGAGCGCCTCACAGGCCAAGCCAATGAAGAGCATATTCGAACGGTACATCTTTAGTGGGAAGTATGTGGAGTTAGACGAAAAGTCTTTGCAACTGCTACAACAAACTTGCATGGAAGTTGTCTATTCGCATTTTATAGCCGTGAGTTTGTATTGCTTTATTGTTGTTAATGCCTCATTGACTGTTTCTCTTATGCAGGAAAACAGGGATCCCACGCTGACACTCTGCTATACTCAGGCGCCTGTGTTGATGCCTGATTGGCCTTATTTTCAATTACGCCTGTTGCTCAACAATTATTTGCAAAATGTACAGCAGGCTCCTGCGGTTATATACTCAGGTGAGTCAATATTCAATTCCTGTTTACTTCACCTTAATCGAACGCCTCCCACAGAAAATCAGGTGGTACGCATGACCTTCAGCTTTGTCCAGCAGTTGGAACAGCAGGGTTTGCAAATTGTCAGTCCACTTGAAAAGCTAATGTATCTGATGATAGCCTTTATGGGTCCCGATAGTCAGTTTCTGGAACCAGAGCTGCATAAGCTACTACACACGCAGTTGCTCGATTTCTACGCTCAGAATAAAACGTACCATTTCGACTTTGATGCCACATTTGAGGACAAGGCCAATTTCGAGCCACTGTACTATCTGTTTGTAAACCACTTCGAAGCGGCAAGCTATGGCGATGAGCTGTTTAGCTCGTTAGTGCTGCTCCCGCTGGCTCAGAAGTATGATAACAAGTGGCGTAGACGCATCTGGTCCGAGCATGTGCAGGCAATGCGCTTTTTAAATTGTGATGAGAGTTTGGTATGTTCTGGAAATATCTTGTATCTACATATTGCCTAATACTGTTCCACTTTCCAGTTGATAGGCGGACTGGCTGCTTATCTGGAGCCCGTAGAAGAGGAGCCTTCACTTGTAAAACTCTATGGCGACGCACTGCAACGTCAGCTGGTGCGTCCAGGCAGCATAGCCCACACAATTGCCAAACATCATTTCAACAATTCGCCAGCGATACAGAAATCCAAGCTATTTTGAGCATCAACACATCGAATTCTTATTAATATTAGCAATAGCATAAGAAACGTTTCCTTTGGCTAAGTTAGTTTCCGTGATATAGCTTCTAATTGATTTAAATCATTGTGTATATGTATAATTAAATCATAAGCTCTTATGTTTTTGTCTGGCTGGAATTCCGCACAATGCCCACATAGATTATGAAAACGATTAATATCGTGGTTTGGTGTTTTTCTTGAGTTTTGCTTGAGTCACGGATTGTAATTCAATTATATGCTTGAGTGGACCTAATGCACTGTTACGTAAGAGCGTACATATGTACATCGACAGATATATGTATAGATTAAGATATATGTCGTTCTTAATTGTGTGCGCGTTAAATATTAACTGTTTCTAGCAGGTTAACTGTGAACGACGGCACATAGAGAGAGCTCCACTATCACCCACAATTAATTAACATCACTTGACTTATTGACAACTGACAAATGCCGCACATGGGCCCCGTCTTGGTCGTAGCGACTGTCGTCTACAGTTACCCACGACTGCTGATAAAAATATATGTAATTATAATGAACGCAATTGAAAGGCCACAGCTAATTAAATTATTGGCCGTATGTTGGTATGAGTGCGCCGAATACAAGTGTGTGTGTGTGTGTATACAAATGTAACCACAGAACTACAGTCAAATGTCAAGTCATAAGGTCTTCGTGTCGCATGCAGCGCATTTGTAATATGCATGTAACATGATTTCTACACTCAATAATCATCGTATTAACAACTTGTCGGTAGACTTTTAAGTTAAAACAGGCGTTGTTAATAAATTTAAGATTTTCAAATGTCAAATAGGTTATTAACATTTAATTAGTATTTTCGGAAAGGAAGTCCTCTAAGACTTGCGAAAATTGTGTTGCTTTAAACACACACAGACACACAAACAAACACCCACGCACTTTATGCTCATTTGTATGATGTATGTGCACATATGTGCTCTGGGCCCCCACTTGTTTGCCAACGTGAATCGCGAAATAACCTCAGGATTTTTAAGAATTACCTAAAATTTATAAGGGCACAACTGATTTTCTTCTTAGCTGGCTCCGACTGGCGCCCATTCAAGCCGTGGACTTCCTTCAATTTGAGTACATGTGATGGATGTTGGGGCATATCTGTCAGATTTCACATGTACCCAGGCGCATACACCAGTTGGGTCTTGTATTAACATGAAATGTGTGTGAGTGTGTGTGTGTAATATGTGTAAACATTTCGAGTTTGATTTATTACCATTCCATTTTTATTTTTGTAATTTCTTGTTTAAAGAACGCCCTGTGGTTGGGAGGGAGGGAGTGACCTTGATCTCTAAATTAATATAATGTATATTTTAATTAAAAGTTTCTTCCACGGCATTATCTGCTCAATAAATGGGCAAAGTATATCGAAAGCAAACAATTTATATAAATGAATTCGCATATCGCAGGGGAAGCACTTCATATTCTATTGCATATTTATTTGCATTGAGACGAACAATAAAATACCGTACAATATTAGTTAATAAATTAATTTTCGCCTTACGAGCGATGGTTGTGCCGATTGTTTGAGCACTCAAACAGGACTCTGTGCATAAATGACGCCACATGTATAGCAATGTCCAAGGGTATAAATGAAACTAGCCACCCTAATGGGTAGCTGGAATACATTTATGAATCAAAGTGGTGCTGCCGATAGAGACGCGTACTCGTAGCTATATGCATAAGCGTATGTACAGGGGCATAAATATGTACAGCTGTGCGGTGGCACTCTTTTCACTCATAACTTCATCCACTTTGAGTGGAAGTTTCAGTGGTGTTGCACGTTTCAGCGATTTGTCATCGATCACGTCACAGCTTTGCCGGCGAACAATTGCCTGCTACAGCTCAGTTGTTGTTGGGTATTTTTTTTGTGAGTTTTTTGTTGGTTTTTAATGTGTTTGGGTTCGTCGGCTCGTTTGTGCCGATGGAACCGTCCGCTATATACAGTTGCTTTTGCTGATCGCGCGAACGTTTCGTTTCAGTTGCTCTTTGGCTCTCTGCACGTGCGGTGCCTCCGGCTTGGTGTCGCCTTTGCCAACGTTTGAGTTTTTTTCTGGCCACGCTGGCTGTATTGTGTGTGCCTGAAGTACATTTCAATTTCTTCCAGTGAATAAGAAATCATATAAATAAAAACGTTTTATTTTGGGTTGCCTCTTAAAAAATAGCTATTTACACTTGTGCATGAGCTCTGGCGGCCCATGCACACATGTACCTGGCTATTTATTTTTGAATTGAGCCCCACAGTCGGCGGTGGGCGGGTTTTGTGTTTTCTAAGTTTTCCAAGTGCTATCTTGAAAGCATGCTTAATTAGTGGAAAATGCATTTACAAGCCAGCTATACATACATATTTAACGCATGAGTAAAATATTTAAGTGCGACCGCGTTCCAAAAGATTGCCGCGTTTCTTTTTACAGTTTCGCATTTGAAAGATTCGCGTTAAAAATAAATAAGTTAAATTGAAAATGTTTTACTTGAACACAGACTTACCATTATATATATAATTGTGCCTATTATAATTATACTCCACTTGGCTATTCATTGCCTTGTGCTGATAAAAAGTTTTTCTCGGTATTGAATTGTGTTTCACTCGGACAATCTGTATACATATATTTATGTATATGTATATGCATATTGTCTCCGTCGTGCAGATAATACAACTGTTTGCATAATTATTTGTGTTTACTTTTAGCTGAATAGTTTATTTACCATATCAGTTTATACACAAATATTACACGAACTTCACGGAGAGCCAGCCACAAGTAACCGTCTTCAAATAAGTGCACAAAAAAAACCGGTTAGCTCTGAATTGGATTTTAAGCGCCTTTAACAACTCTTGGTAAGTAACTTAAGACTTGAAATAAGCAAATAAGACTCTTAAAGGCATAAATTGGCATTTAGGTATAATGTGTTTAGTTGTTTTAGACTATGGTCATGTGGCATTCCGTGCGGTGTATGCGAAAGAATGTTTATCTTTTAATTTTGGAAATGAGTGCTTAAAACAGAGAATATATTTTTATTTGGGTTTTTCATTGTGGCATATGACCACGACCCGATAAAGTTCGCTTAGCTCAGCATTGTTATCATCAAAAACAATATTGAGTGGGCAAACATCGCGATTAAAAGAAAGTCTGCTCACGAAAATTATGCCTACTTAGGCATATACAAGTTAGCTGATCTGAATGAATGCATTTCTATATACATACATATATACATATGTATATATATTTAGTGGAAGTGTGCATTTGTATTCTGCTTTAAGTGTCTCTTAGTTTAAACGCACTTGAACTTGAAAGCCATAATATAACGTTTGGGCGCTCTGCTCGGATTCTCCCTGCTGAATGTCTCTTCGCTTCGTAAGACTAGCTCTTTGCTGCAGTCAATGTCTGGCATAAATCATTGCAATATATGGCCGTGGTACTCTTTGTACGTCTCAGAGTATTTGCTAATCGGACTGATCTTAAGTGCTTCTAATGTGTGGAATAAGACGAGGCAGGCACAGTTTACAGTCACTTGTTGCAGGAGGGGCATATACACATACCTCATATTTATATAATATATATGTACGCTTATTATATATATATATTTCCAGTATAATCTAGTATCGGGTTACCTCGTTTTCTATGCACTTTGCAATGCAGTGCGAGCTGCGGTCGCGTGTCCAGTTACATTTGGACACTATCCGAAAAAGTCGCGTCATATCTTAATGTATAAATATCTCATACATGTGTCATGTATAGCTCGTATGTTGCTTTATGTTAACTTTGAGTACTACAATCGATTTGGGGCTGTACTATTATTAATTATGATCAAGGAAACATGGAAGTGATAACAAGTTTTCTATAGATAAAATTGTTGTATTGACACCAAATTGATATGGGCATTCGATAACTCAGTTGCTCGACTTGTATGGTGTTTCTGATATTCTGATATTATACCTTAAAGAGTCACCGACTTATTTTTCAGTGTATATCATTTAAAGAACATAGCGCCATGAGTACACCTGCTATAAAAAAAACAAACGGTTGAGTTTCAAGATATCAGCTTTCCTGCTTTGACGGCATCTGCTGTCAAAGGAGCTGCGCATGCGCTGTTTACTCAATCAACCCTACTTGCCATGGAACATGACGAACCTTTTTAAGGGGTTGCACTCAAGGCCTGCACCGCGCCCTGCACATGCATGAGAGCATTTGTGCCCAGCTAAACAAATGCCTAGCGAGTGCTGACGAAAACTTTTGTTAGCAGAGAGTGCAATGTGCTCCACTGTGCAGAGCGAGGTCAGACAATCTACATAAGTAGAAGCCAAACTGGAATATGAATTCTATATAAGAGAGAGAAATCTAGTCCGCAGCCAATTCGATGTGCATTCGTTGACCGACCTATCGACAAAATACACCAAAGGCGACTGATGGTCCAATAGTTTCTGACTTTTGACTTCTCAATCAACTGGCTGGGGACAGCCACAGAGAAATACAGCTGGGAAAAGGCTAACAAGTGGCGCTAGTGTCGTGGCTTTTCATGTCAGTGGCAGACAATAAATAATGGAAATATGACATTGCGAACACAAAGAAAAGTCATAGGAATGTTGGGCTCTGGGAGACAATGCAAAGCCGACTACTAAAGTATTAAATCATTGACCTTGCGAACCTTGACAAACCGAGAATACAGAGAATAACCCAGTCGGCGGGGCGCAACAAGAATAAAAAGAGAAGAGAAGATAAATAAACACGAGCAAACAACAGACTGCAATCGAAGATAAGTGAGGTGGGTGTGTGTAGCCGGATGGATAGAGAGGGCAGGAGACGGGCTCTAGTTACAACGGAAATGCTCAGAAAGCGACTTGGAAATTATACAAAAGCCTTCAAGCTACGAAAATAGCAATCGCCAGCGCTCGCTGAAACGCGAACAATTTTCACCTTTTCGCCACATTTTCCGCTTTTAATCAAGATTTATGGCAATTGACAGAACAGACAGAGCCCAGAACTGATGAGGCCTGGGGTTAGGTGGTCACCGGCCAGCGGTGCAAAGCTCGTGTTTCGTTAAACAAAGCGGTGCACAAAAACCAAATCTTCTGGTACTGGTAGCGACTATTAATTGAATACGACTTTAATTAAAATACGCGTAATTCACGAAGAATCAAGGAACCTGACCTCAACGATTGCCCAGACCACTTGAAGATTAGAATTTGGTGCTTTGATGTGTGTTGCGGGGGCTCAATTTGCGTCTGATTGAAGGGGCGAAATTCTTTTTATTTTATTTTCTCCTCTCTCTCTATCTCTCTCTCTCTCTCTCTCTCTCTCTCTCTCTCTCTCTGTTGTTTCTCAGTGCTGTATTTTTAACAGAAGGTCTGCCGTTCGCAATAATTTTAATAAAAATACACTTTAACTCTAGCGAAATTGGCAAACGAGCTTGTCTTGTTCTGAGCGCACATAAGAATGTAGTCCGAGCGGTCGCATTTAAAATTAATGAAGAGCTTTGTGCAGTGGACCCAACCATCGGGCGAATGCCTACGATTCCCCTAAATATACCAAATTGTGTGCTGAACTGAAAAATAAAATGATAAGATGATGTGAGTTGGACCCAAATATAATGCCATAATTAAAAGAGGATAGCTGCCGAAGATATCATAACGAATTCCGTTTGGGTTTTATCTGTTGAGCTGCACAGCCAATGCAAATATGAAAGGTTAAGATTATGAAGCCACTATGAAGCTAGTAGAAGTTCAGCTTGCTGATTAGCTATGCCAAGACTAAGCCTCGAATTAGCTAACATGAAATGGGGCAGCTCGTGCAAATGACCCAATTAACATTAGCTGAGCATGATTATGAGTAACTTTCTAACTGTTGCATGCTTGAAATTATGTTTGTTGCGTGCCTCGATGCAGTTTCCACTCCCCATTGCCCCACTCCCCATTGGTGGCCAAAGTATTTAGCAAGTAATTAGTCTATAATGCTTAATACTAATTAAGTTATGAAAGTTCAAAGCGAATTCATGGTGAGCCTCGGCACATGACTGAATTGTAGACGTACATATAAAAACAAAATATATATGTATGTGTATATAGTTTAGTATACGAGTTGCATACGTAGCTCAGTCTTTGTGCATGCCTCAATTCACTTTTGGCATGAATAAAATCAATTTTCAGTTACTTTTTATGCACTATGTTTTGTTTTGTCTTATTATACATGAAAAAATGCATTTATGCATATATTGGCTTACGTGCGCCCTTGGGCTTTCAAGACACTTGAAACAATCTGAGAATTAATAAATTCACTTTTGCATGCGACATTTGTGTGCAAATTCTTAGAGGCGCTTCTGGACTTGAAATGATTTTTTAACTACTAATCGGCTGAGCTCATATATTATTATCGTTTTTATTGCTAGTTGCACAATACTGTCGTAAAAATGTCGTCAAAATATTTACTGCAGTTACACAAAATAATCTCGCATAACTCGCCCCAAACCTGCAGTCGATCGGCACGAAGGTGAAATGATTTGATTGAAACGCGTCATACTTGGTTAGCAGGCGAATACTTAATTGACTTTGTATTAAGTTTTATTAGAAACGATTTCAGTTTCTTAAGTTATGGAAAATTCGTAACGAATTCACTGGGCGCCCGCCTAATCGTTGGCATTTTATGAGTTGCCGTGAATGTCGTTAGAATTATATTTTTACCCAGCAAACTTTCTTTACTGCGAAGCGTTGAAAGTGAGCATAAAAGCGAGCTCGAATCACATTCGCATTGATTTCGTCAAATCAATTTTTCTTATGCTCGTAAGACTTTTTCTTTTTTTTTTTTTATTGGATTTTCAATGCCGGCAGCATTGTTTCGTCCTTGATATGTGAAGTACATATATATTTGTTTTTGTAGAATTTTGCACTTAATTTATGTCGCCGCAAATGAAGCGAATAAAATCTGCAGTCACAGCAAACACCCACACACAGCTGAGCATTTGAGCAGTTGAGCTGTTGAGCATTTGAGCAGTCCAATGGCCCACAACCGGGGACAGCCGGCTCTTGGGTACTTACTCAATGGCATTCCATTTCTGAGTCGTAAATATATGCTGCCGCACTTTTACGACTTTAAATCATAAAAGGAATACATCGCTTATTGGAATCCTGCTCTCCCAGAAGGCCAACAAAGTATATGTACACACATGCATACATACATACATACATACAGACAGACTGCGTACCCTTGACATAAAAGCTCGCGAAATAATATTTATGGCACTTTTCAATGCAAATTTACAGCCCAGAAATAATATGAAATACTTGTACTTACATAAACAAATGCCTGGCATAAAAAACACCAAAACTTTGCCAACTTCCGACTGGCTTCCGAATGGGCTTGGGCCAAAGATGTTGGCAGCTCTTGCGCGCCTGCGGTTATTGAAAGAGCTCAAAAACTAATGCTACATATCTGATGACTTCTCGGGCTGACACATTTTGACATATTTAAATTTCTCTGACAAACAGCTGCGCCTGACAGGAATGCTTGACATCCCGATTTAAAGGGTTTGAAGTGAGAAGTTTTTATGATATTTAACATATTTGAAAGAAAACTTAAACAATAAAATTTATTCATTGGCATTTGGAAGCCAACTTTTGGTCTTGTAAAAGGTTAACAAACTCAATAAAATCTATGATAAATGAAATTTGAAGTGCTTGGGAATTCGTTTTATGATGTGGCTTCTGAATCGAAGTTGAGCTTAACGCCGATGCGACGCAATTAAATTTTGTCTGTGGCTCAGGCTCTGAGCAAAACCTGTTTAATGATTTCATATTTCGCTGTGATAAAAAAAAAAAAACAAAAAAAAAAAAGC
Source organism: Drosophila navojoa (assembly GCF_054131105.1). Lineage (NCBI taxonomy): Eukaryota > Metazoa > Arthropoda > Insecta > Diptera > Drosophilidae > Drosophila > Drosophila navojoa. Next base: position 8,231,676 of record NC_142892.1, on the reverse strand, counting down.
TCATCTTTATTCAGTTTCTTGGAACATGTTTGACTCGAAACATATTGAAGCAGTTTCTCAATACACTCGATAGAACTTGCCTGAGAACAGGCAACAAAGCAGAATTTTGTTGCCGGTTATACAGGAAAGAAACTTGAGCGTTGTTTCATCAGGGTATTTCGCGCGAAGTTTCAATTTTAGACATGAGGAAAGTTTCGCTGCGTACTCGTATGACAATTAGGCCGCTTGTGTGGGTGGCAATAAATATTTGTTTGAGGGCTTTAATTCCTTGTATAAATTGTGCTTTTAGGTGTGCTCAGCTTTCCCTTTCACTTAGCTTCTACATAATTTGTAAAAGTCAGTTTAAAGTCGTATCGGATTTTCCGATGTTAATTGGCCGAAATGTCAAAGGATTTCACTTAAGCTCGTCTCTGAAGTTCGACTGGCTTTGCTGGGCGAATATAACAGGATTTATGTATTAGAATGTTTTCGGTCGAGCTGTATTTAATATTAAAGTTTGCTGGCATTAAGTTTATCGAGCCACGCCCCATGCCGCTCTAATACTGTCTAAATCAGCACACGCTTGACTTGTTTGACTTTTGTTGTATGTTTTTGACACTTTTTTTTTCGTTTTTGTTTTTCCTTACTGCCAGCTTGTTGTTCTCTATGTCAGTACACAGGAGCCTGACTGTTAATCAGCTTTGATGTGCATCACGGATAGTCCTGTCCATCCATACCCACACACACACACACACACAGAGACCGTGGCTTATGTGGCCACAGCACCACATGGAACATTTAGCCACGTGGGTGGTGGTGGTGTGTGTGTGTGTGTGTGTGTGTGGGCTACATATTGTTGAAGTTGTCCCAAAACAACCGATGGCTGTCGGAAAGTTTTCTTTTTGTGCGTGCCGTCTTACTGATTACCATTCGGACATGTATCGCTTCTCATCTAGTAGAAAAACGATTGATATCAATATTAGGGCATAAACTTTGGGGCTCAGTGCGACACGGAAAGCACGTTCAAACGGCCATCACAATACACGATTATCCAGGGGCCATGCTCTATGTTTTCCCATTGTGATGATGTTGTGTCATTAAGAGCCGCTGCCTCAGCAGCATTGGCAGGTCTTTACATCAGTGTCACCATATTTGATTGTTGTTCTTTTTTGTATCGCCTTATAATTGAGGTCATGTAATAAAATTTATATATACAATATATTCTTTATTTGTGTGGCTGCTCGTGGTCAAGGTAGAAGTGTGTACTAGCCATTTAATAGCCTGTATTCACGATTTCTGATGGTGTGAATGCCCTGAGTGTTCTGCTTGCGGATTTATAGAAGAGACAATATTTGGCTTTATGGCCACATCCTTTGACAGAGCGATTCTAATTTCGTTCCCTTGGAAAAAAATGGCAACTCTTTACGACTGCGTTACAAAGTTAAATTTATCTCATGGTCATTAAGCAGGCAGCTCCCAGCGTAGATTTAATTCGGTCATATAGCAGAGGGCGTAGAACCGGCTTTATATGGTATATCCATCCCTTGGGGCGCACAGACCACCAAAGTAGTAAAAATCTTATTTTATTGTGGCAATTGAAATGCGAATGGGCGTTGAATTGAGCCATGAAAAGAAAGCGTAGTAACGCTTAAATACGCATAGGCATAGTCCAATCACAGCGAAAAAAAAAACAGCAAAATAAAAAAAATAAAAATAAAATAAAAATAAAAGAGAAAGTACAACAAGCAAGTTAAAAGCTTGAGAACAACAGAAAAAGAAATACATGTTCAGCGCGAAATCACCATCGGAAGCAATTGGCCCATTGTAGGGCCATTAAAAGGGGCCCGCCTGGTGGGTCTCAGCCGTTTGCGTGGCTCGGACAATGGCAACAATTATTCAGATAAGTTTTTTACAGCTTTTTCTTGTTGTTTATGCGATGCCTTTTAGCAGCTGTCAAGTGATATCGTGTGGGGGAGTCGAATGACCGGCGTCAGCTAAGACAAAAAAAAAAATTAATGGCCCCACCCACATTATTGTCGTTGCGTTGACAGAATGCAAATGAATTTGTTTATGGCGCAATTCATCAAAACTAAGTCATATCATAAATCAAAAATCTCCATTTAATGTCATCATTAGAAAATGTTTTCATTACATAGAATGCTCCGCCCCGCCAGCCCGCCAGCTGCTGCTGCCCAACTCCCTAACTCCTTCGCATTTAGCGCTTATCAAATTTTCACCTGGATCTGTTGAAGGCCGTAGGTCAAGGCAAGGCTTGCCTTCTGTCGCAAGCCGATAAGCTTTCACAAAGTTGTTGGTCCTAAGGCCAAGTCCCGCAGGCCGTGTTGCTTGCTCAACGCACGGCGTGTATATCTGACTGCCTGCCAGCAGCTGTCGCTTGTCCCTGGGCACAGACCACAGTCCACAGCTCGCAGCCCCCGGCCGCCCCTTGCGGCGTGTGCTTATTGAATTAAGCGCTTAATTGCTTCAATAAATTTGAGCAAATTTTACGTAGCTCGAGTGCAAAGTTCCCACATATTTCACAAAAAACGAAAAAAAATTGCATAATTGGCGTAATTATCTAGCGCTTCTATTCAGGTCTCTTGTGTGTCGTTCGCTCTGCCTCCAACATTTTGTTTTCTAATTGCTCACGCTGTTTATCTCCTGCATTGACCCACTAATGCCAAACTGATGCTGCCGAGCCGGAAGACCACGTGAGATATTGCCGACGCTATGCAATCAAGTGCCGTAATTCCCAGACGGGCTACGAGCCGCCACTTTACATCCTTGTACCTGTGCTGCATGCACGGGGCGCATCACGCATACGCCAGGTGTGGCTGAGTGGGCTGATTCACATGGCAAGCGTTTTCCCATAGGATAACACTGTTAATCATGATTAATTTGCATCAATTTATGTTTGTGCTATATTTAGAGACCCAATTTGTACCCGAACAGCGACGCAGCGTACTTACGGCATAAAATTTGACAGAGCGCACAAAAACCACATTACTTGAAAATGCTTTCACTGCCGACAAGGGTAAATATTTTGGTATGCCGCGAGCGATTCAGTGCGCTGCAGTCGAATAGTTTGCCATGGAAAATAAATAAAATTTGAATATTTGGCTGAAATCAGCTAATGAGCAATATATATATATGTTAGAAACCGTCTTATCGGCAACATATCACATTCGCATTGTATTCATTTTGGAAATCATTTGTACTTTATTTGCAGAAAAAAATTTGTGACAAAGCTGGAAAGTATTCATTGGCTGGACAGAGAACACGAAAGCCCAAAGTTGGTCCTTGATATAAATAGACAACGGAACTAATATAGCTAAAGTGAAGTGCTTGTGCTGAGACAGCCAAAAAAAGAAAGAGAAAAAAAAAAAAAAAAAAATAGGAGAAAATACACAACAAAAAGTTGTGGGCATTAGCTAACCACAGAAACCCAAAGCAAACCACTCAAAACGGTATTTTAAGACAAGGATCGACCCGAACGCACACGCACAGAGCGACATGTCGGATACAACATCGTTTGAAATGGCCTCGGTCGACCGGCCCAACCGTTTCCAAGTGAATCCAGTTAACCATCACAAGAACAACAATGACAACAACGAGGACCGCAAATCACACGCACCGCCAGCCGACGAGGTCTACCGCAGGCTGACCAACATCGATGGCGAGCTCCTCGAGGATGACACTTTCGATGCGACACAATTGTTGAACAAACAGCAGCCCAGGCAGCAGAGGTGAGCTCTCATCCCTTCCTCACTCACTTGTGAACATTGAAACTTTTAAGAAATTGTCAATTTTCTACGAAAAGTTTTGTCGTTTACTTTGCCAGTTACTTGTTTTCTTGTTTTCATTATGTTCAGATTTCATAAATGGCCTTATTTTTATCGCATTTTCTTATGAGTGTGTATGCGAAAGGGTATCGTATACCCTGTAAATATTTGCAATTGTCTCGGTCGCATATAAATTACATTCATGTTGACTCAATTCAAATTGATTTTGATAAGAATAATATCGCGAATTATTATTCGACTTTCTTTTGGCCATGTAATTGGATAGGCAACCATTGTAAAATTATTTGCCTGGTCATTGGCTTCAATTGGAACTTGTTGCATTCGCTATCTCTGATTTGAAAGTTTGTCGACCTGGCTCAGTGGCCTTTGCTTGACAAGTTCAATAAACAGGCCTTGTCTTAACGCTTCGAGCAGCTGTCCCTCGGGGGAGAGACAGAGAGAGACACGGGAGCCCTAATTGAAATGGGAGGCGGTGCAGCAGCAGCAACAATGAACGCAATCACAGCAGAAAAAAAGAAATCGAAGAAGAACAATTTGTGTATATTGGCATCCGATGAATGCAGCTGACAGAAGAAACAAGTTGGTATCCATTTGCATTCCCAGCGGCGAATCGAAAATGAGTTGTTCTTTGGTCCTTTACCAAAGGTCATGACTGTTAATCAGAGCTGAGCAGGATTGTCGAGTGGGGCGACTCGGAGAGTTTATTGGTCTGCTGTTAGGGCAATAAATTACCAAATATAAGCAGAAGCCGTAAAATAAGAGCCTTCTGCATTATTCATTTCGAAATTTATACGCGGAATGAATGGGACTTTTAAGAGCTCGCATTATTGCTCTAATTGCCAATTGACAATTTAATAATTGGCCGCCTTTATCCTGCGTCAGTATTAAATGCCAAGGTAGTAAAATATTCGTGAGGATTCAATTGAAAATTTTAGAGCGATTCTATAATTAATTGAGCTGAGCCTTAGCTTTTCCTATAATGCCTTTCAAATTGATACAATTTCGTAAATTACTTCGATAAGCCCCTTGAAATTGATTCAGTTGTATCGAAAGCCGCCGTTCAGCATTGAAAATGTACATATTTACACGAGTTCATATCGAGTGCCTTTGGCATTTTCGGTATCCTATCGCATAGTCCTCATAATAGACATCAAGAGGGAAGCGTGAGGGACAGGCGTGCTGCTCCTACTCCACTTGCATCCGTTATGTCTGCCTTCTTCATTCGTTAATAGAATAGCTTCAAGGCTTAAATGCAATACTTGAGTTCATGAGTGAAGTAAGAAGAAAGGACACGAAGGTTACTTCATCATTTTCTCTGTTTTTTTTCTTCATCTGAACACGCTAAGCTGAATTAATTAAATAAAAATCTCTCTGACGCCAACGTATGACAGAGCATAACATAATATTTAGTTGGAATTTTCAAAGTAACCTCCTGTAGCTGCAGGCCGCCGTTAAAGCCAATTGCTAAAACCACGTGAGTGCACATTAAACAGAAATCAGTAGGGATTTAGTCAGTCACTCATGCATCGCATCATCAACAGCCACAAAAACAGCAACAATAGCAATAGCAACCAGCATAATAATCATGTAAGCCCGTCGCCGGTTTCGGCTTCTGTCTGCTCGAGCGGCTGTGTCCTGTGGCTATGAGCTACCCACATGGCCAGTACACCTTGGCTAAAAGGGAGCAGCTCAGCTGAAATTGGTCTTTTGTTCAACCAGTTCAAATGGCGCGTAATGAAATTTGTTTCACTTAAATTTCAAAATTGAGTAAAGGAAAAAAAAGAAAACCAAGAAAAAATTCAGCAACCAGCTTTTAAATGGTATGGATACAATTGCGTATAGTTAAGAGAAAAGTTTGTATAACAGTTGCCCCGGGCAACTTTATTATTTTGAATGCGAAAGGACTTGGCACTTGGATGTTAAATGTACATTTGTCATGCCGCAGTGAGCAGAGACCTTTTTAATCTGTTATAAAGCGAACTTTGCTTTTGTTGTGCAGGCAGTCCATCAAGAGTAGTTTTCGCGATAAGGATAAGCCATCGCGCTTTAAGGACTTGCAGACGACGACGCGCTTTCAAGTGGAGCCACAGAATGAGGAATCTGACGGTTCGAATGATTCGCAGGAGGAGCGTGAACTGCTGGACAATGAATACGATACAAAATATGGCAAAAGTTTTCGGTAAGCTCATTAAATTATATTGCATTTATTATTGTTGCTAATTGAATTGAATGCCCATCCAGGCATTTTACGCGCGAGGCTCTGCCACGTCTGGATAATTATCGCAACATGATGTCCATTCAGGCCGCCTACCGTCCAACGCTCGACGAGCTGCACAATGCAACGCTGGTGGGGAAAGTGAGTATCCTTTGGCGCCTCTGCTGCCATGGCCATCTCCATTTATATTCATATAACGTACATTTACGGTCCCATATTAAGTGCTAGGGGCAAATTTAAATTTAAACCAATTCCTGGGCAATTCAACACCAGGCAACGGCCTGGCATTCACGGACGGAAAAGTCACAGCCGTTGCCAGAGCATTTTAACCTACTCCTGTGCTTGACACTGCAAATTGTAGCTGCCACGAGAAGTGTCAAGTAGCCTGTGGCAATGAGCTTTCTTTCCTCCTCCTCCTCCTCCTCCTCCTCCTCCTCCTCCTCCTCCTCATCCGCTGCTCCTTCGCTCAGTGAGCATTTTAAATTGGCAGCAGAGCAGTCAACAGCTGGGGTCATTAGCATAGTGCGTGGGTTCGAGGAACGTTCTGCACTGACGCGTCCTGGGTAAACAGGCGAAAGCTGCTGTCTGGGAGGAACCACTGCAACCACCGAAACCGCTGCAATCAGCTAGACTGAAATGCAGCTTTATTAGATTTAATTGAATGCAAACCAAATACAACATTGATTGCCATTTTTTGCTGTATGGCGCTTGAGCGCCATTTTTCCGACTCTGTGCAGTCACTCTTGGGGGACGTTTTAGGGCCGCTGACTTTTCAATTGACTCTCGCCTTTGGCTTTTAAGTTCACACGTGCGGTTGCTGTGTAAGACAAAAAAGCATTACAATGTGTCACTGCTTGTTATTCTAAAAGCGACTTTTTTCTGACGTCTTTATCTGACTCTGTCGCGACTTTGAATTGAAAGCCTTCTTTGTCAATGCCAACCAAGTGTTAAGAAGAAGTTCAGAGATGGCTCCTTTGGAAAATTTCACACTGCCTTTTGTGTAGACCTATAGTAGACTCATATACATGTGAGCTTTCAGATGTGTGGGTAGCCGTCATCAAATATTTCTTTTTTTTCCATTTGTAATGCAATCAATTACCACTAATTGGTTTTGCACTTTCGAATAATTTGTTCTGCGAACTCGTATTGTAGTGGGCGTCAATTGAAAATTGGAAAAAAACAGCAAAAAAACGAACACGAAAGAATCAATTGTTTTAGAAGTTCAAAGTGTGTGCAATTGTTTTCGAAGCCATGAACCTTGATTAAATTGTCTTAAAAGTTATCAAAACATGTTCTCGGGAGTTTCGCAGAGCGAGAGAAAAGTTATATTGTGCGCCACATGCGTCTGCGGTTGCGGTGGCGTATGATTAATTTGATGAATGACTGCAAAGCCGTCAAGTGCTATGAGGCAGTTGACCTGCTGTTAAGTTGACAGGCAACGCGTCGGGAGTTAAGGGTCGGGTGTCGGGAGTCGGTAGCCTTTGAAGGCAATCCCACATTCAGCCCACGAGGCATCATCTATCACCGCTAGGCAGCTTTATTGAATATGACTTTGGCTTTCGTCCCTCGCAGAACACGCACAGCCTACAACGCAACCGGGATCCGGAGGCGGATAACACGAACGGGCTGCTCAAATTTGGCTGGATCAAAGGTGTGCTCATACGATGCCTGCTAAATATATGGGGCGTAATGCTCTTTCTGCGCCTCAGCTGGGTCGTCGGCCAGGCGGGCATCATCGAGGGGTTCGTTCTAATACTGACAACGACCGCTGTCACGACCATAACAGCGCTGTCAATGTCGGCGATAAGCACGAACGGCGTCATCAAAGGCGGTAAGTCCTGTGCCCATCGTCAGCTGCGTCTGCTTAGTTGTTGTTGTTTTAAATGATTTTTAATGTGACTGCGTAGGTGGCACCTATTACATGATATCCCGCTCCCTGGGCCCCGAGTTTGGCGGCTCTATTGGACTCATTTTCTCGCTGGCAAATGTCGTCGCCTGCGCCATGTACGTGGTTGGCTTCTGCGAGTCTCTGCAGGCCATGATGCAGAGCTTGGATGTGTCTATCGTTGATGGTGGCGTCACGGACGTGCGCATTGTAGGCAGCACCACCATTTTGCTGCTGTTGATTATCGTTGTGGTTGGCATGGAGTGGGAGGCCAAGGTGCGTATGATTAATTTTTGCCGCCTAATGAATTCCGCTCAGTTGCTCTTCAATTGCACCCGCACAACATCCTTCCTCCCTATCCTATGTTCCGTAGGCACAAATCGGTCTGCTTATAATTTTGCTGGCTGCTATTGCTGACTTCATCATTGGCAGCCTAATTGGGCCCAAGAACGAGGGAGAGCGGGCCAAGGGCTTCATCGGCTACAATGGTGAGCAACAGCCAACGTGTCGCCAATGAACAAGCTTTTAATCAAATCTATTGTAGCAACGTTGTTCCACAAAAATCTGTTTCCGGACTACCGCACGGAGGGTTATGTCAGTCACGATTTCTTCTCGGTATTTGCCATCTTCTTCCCAGCCGCCACGGGCATTCTGGCGGGCGCCAACATTTCGGGCGACTTGAAGGTGCGTTCCAGACTCGCCTTAGGCAACATTTTTAAGCTATTTTCATCTTCTTTGTATTCTAGGACCCCCAAAAATCTATACCCAAAGGCACCATTCTGGCCATCGTTATCACAACAGCCACCTACATGCTCATGGTTCTGATCTGCGGCGGCACTGTGGCTCGCGACGCCACCGGCTATGTGGTGGATGCTCTGAACGGTTCCTTCGCATTCTTAAACTGCTCCTCAAGTAGGCTACATTGTGTCTCCTGTTCGCTTAACGAAGCACTCTAATTAAATTTTGCACAGCGTCCACAGGTACTTGCCTCTATGGATTGCAAAACTCGTTTCAGGTAATTGAGTTAGTGTCTGCCTTTGGGCCTCTCATCTATGCCGGTTGTTTTGCTGCCACATTGTCATCAGCTTTGGCCAGTTTAGTTTCCGCTCCGAAGGTTTTCCAGGTAAGTGTTTGTGGTCCTTGCCTGGGCCTCTCCAATAGCCTTAATAACTTGCCCCTGTTGGCAGGCTTTGTGCAAGGACGAGCTGTATCCGAAAATAGTTTGGTTTGCAAAGGGTTACGGCAAAAACAACGAGCCAGTGCGTGGCTATGTCCTAACTTTCCTCATAGCCATGATGTAAGTGCCTCGATTAACCGACGAGAGCGCCCAAAGAGTGTATAACGGAAATGGCTCTTATCTTGCAGCTTCATACTCGTTGGTGACCTCAACTCGATTGCACCGCTCATCTCCAACTTCTTCCTGGCTGCATATATGTTAATCAACTTCAGCACATTCCATGCCAGTCTGGCCAAGCCCGTCGGTTGGCGGCCAACTTTCAAGGTGAGTGCTTAGTCTTTAAACTCCTATTCAATACCTTTCACCCTTTACCTTTCACCTTCCATCTCAGTATTATAACATGTGGCTGAGCCTTTTGGGCTCCATACTGTGCGTAGCGGTCATGTTTTTAATTTCGTGGGCCACTGCACTCATAACCTTCTGTGCGGTGCTGGCGCTGTACTTAATTGTTGCCTACCGCAAGCCGGACGTCAACTGGGGCTCCACCACTCAGGCGCAGACGTACAAGAACGCCCTGATGTCCGTGCAGCAGCTGAACAATGTGGAGGATCATGTCAAGAACTATCGGCCGCAGATACTGGTTCTGTCCGGCCTGCCCAACACCCGGCCGGTGCTGGTGGACTTTGCCTATATGCTGACGAAGAATCTATCCCTGCTGGTCTGTGGCCATGTGCTGCGCGGCTCTGGTTCGCAGAAGTACCGTAACTACCTGAAGGAGCGCGCCTCCAACTGGTTCCAGAAGCACCGCGTCAAGGGCTTCTATGCCCTGATCGATGGCGAGGACTTTGAGGCTGGCAGCCGCGCCCTCATGCAGGCGACGGGCATCGGCAAGCTGAAGCCCAACATCATACTCATGGGCTACAAAACCGACTGGCAGACCTGCGACCGCAAGGAACTGGTGCAATATTTCAATGTCATGCACAAAGTGAGTGGCAGCTGCATGAATTGTCAAGATGGGGGCTCTCGAATAAAATGCGACTCTCTCTTCACCCACAGGCATTGGATATGTACCTCTCGGTGGCCATATTGCGCGTGCCCAAGGGACTGGACTGCTCGCAGCTGCTGGGCTCTCCCGACAGCAATTGGACGACAGCCAACTGTAGTCTGGAGGTGCCACGAACCCTGCAGCCCAATGAGAGCTCCAACGATTTGCAGGCCAGCGAGGCACGCCACGCTCTCAGCGGCAGCGTGGACTCCCTGAGTCGCAACGTATCTCAGGGTAAGTTGGCTCCGGCTCCCGTCGGCCACTTATTAATGCTGAACTTTTTAATTACTTTTGCATGGACTTTCAAAAAACCAAATGCGCACCTGTGCACAATTAATCAATTATAATTTACAACCACAATTTATCAATGCACCACCAAACCCAACCCAACTGCAACTGCAACTGCAACTGTAACCACAAACTCTTAGATGCCGCCAACAAGTTGGCTCCCGCTGGCAACGGCCTGAAATTTGTCAAAAGTAAGTATTAGCTAGTGGAGAGAGAATGTAAACCTCGATGTTCATTATTTCTATAAGTATTTGATGCTGCGTTCCGTTCGTATGTGTGTGTGTGTGTGCCTTACACTTTTCTATACTCTAATCTCTTCTCAATTCCAATTCCAATTCCAATTCCATTTCCATTTCCTGTTTTGTTTCTATTTCTGATTCTGTTTCTATTTCGTAGTACGGTTCAAGCAAAGCCTATGTAGAATACGCTCTTGGGCAGGTGGTGTTGAGTGTAAGATCTATTTTACGTGTCTTAAGGTAATTGATTGGAATGTGAAGTGATGTTATTGTAGGGTTGCTGCCAGTAGGTAAATATATACATATGTATGAGCTGACTCAATGCCAAAAAATAAATAAAAAAAAACGCGCCAACTCCCAAAGCAATTCCACACCTCGCACTGTGCATGTTCTGCATGCATTATGGCTGAGCTTCTGCCCGCTCTGTCGCCTTTTATGGCCATAATTATTGCTATTGTCGCATGCAGCAAATTCATAACTAACTGAAAACTACTTAATGTAATGATTTACCCAGCAACCACTGACTCGAGCCACGAGCAGGCATCAGCGTAGTCGTCGCCATAAACGCAGTCGCAGCCGCAGCCGAAGCCGCAGCCGCAGCCGTAGTCGCAGTCAGCGCCAGCTGTGACAAAACCCTTTCGGCAATTTGTTGCGCTCAAATTAAGGAATGCCCGTAAATTTGAATATAAATTTATACAATGTCCCCTAAAAGCACGAACCCAAAAACAGTGCGGACTACATGTGGAGTCGTTACAAGGCCGCAGACCGACAAACGGCGCCAGGAGACGGCGGGGACGGTGGTGTTTGGGGGCGGCACAGCACGTGCATGTTTTGGGCATTGTTTTGCATAACATTTCCCAATTTGAAAATAAATTGTGTAAATATGAGAATGGGCAACAGAGAATAGCATAAAACTGCTTTGTTTATGGCACTTACTGAAACAATGGCAGTGACGCCTGGCCTTGATAATACCCGCTAGTTCTAATTGACTCTGCATGGCTTTTGTACTGCACTCGAAATACCAATGCTGATGGCGTTTAATATGTTGAAACATTTATTATTCCTTATTCCCACAGCATCCAGTACGAGTGACTTATCATTCATAGCAGGCAGCCAGGTGAAGGAGGTCTCCGGATTGCCCGATCCACTGGATGCCAAGACCACAAATGAGCTGGTAAGTGGCACAGATCATTTGGAGATAAATTGTGCTCAATTTGCCCGCATACACACTCTCACACATAGCCCAATACACTGAGGAAATCGAAAGCGAAACACGACGATCCCGTCTCGCTCTATAGAGGACCAGGCGGTGTGGAGCTACCCAAGGATGTGCTGGCTGACTTGACGCAATTTACGCGAAAACGCAGCCACGCCGTCATCGATGTCTGGTGGCTGTACGACGACGGAGGACTCACCTTGCTGCTGCCTTACATCATAAGCACACGGCGCACCTGGCAATCATGTAAATTGAGGTAAGCTGCAAGTGAGGGAGAGGCGACCATTTCCAGCAGAAAGCCCCGCATTGTTTGCCTCCCAAGGCGATTTTGGAGCCTGCGGATATGCGAGTGCGGATTTATTTGGCATGAATTGAATTTTATTCAAATATGCCAGCACGAGGCAGTACCTTTTCGCTCATGACAGGATACTTTTCAGTCGAGCTCCATGGGAGTTGCTCGTTGCTCGCTGCTCGCTGCTCGTTGAAATGAAAAACCGGGCAGGCATAATAAGTAGCTCCAGCCGACTCCAGGGTGTAGTGAGCATACCTAAGGCGGGTCTCAGTTCGACTGACTGACTGACAGAGGCAATGATTGCTTGTGTGAGCAGATGCCTGCCAAATAGGTCATCCCGATAGCTCTCCCAAATACACGCAACCAACTAGCAAAGAGAGACTGGCACATCGAGATTTGGAGAACCAAAGCGCAACTGGTCCGACTCAGTGAGGCGTTAAGTATAACATTTGCCATGTCAAGCGTATCGAATGACTTGACTTCTCGTTTTGCACAGCTGATACTCTGCCAGTTGTCGGTACTCTACTGGGTATATGGGACTAGCGAACATAAACGAACATACACAGATGGGGGATTCGTTTCACAGCTACTGCAGGTCATTGAGCAGCATCTGCCACAGAGTCACAGTTCGTTGTAGTTTTCAGCTATATTGCATTTCCGTATTTCATTTTTGGCTTTCTGGGCGAATGGGTTTTTGCTGTTGCAAGTTTTTTGGAAAATATTTGTATTGCGCTTGCACAAACAGAAAATGTATAATTATATATATGTATATTATTCTTATGTATTGACAGGGTTTATGCATTGGCGAACAAGAACTCAGAGTTGGAGTTTGAGCAACGTTCGATGGCCAGTTTGCTGTCCAAGTTTCGCATTGATTACTCCGATCTAACATTGATACCCGACATCACCAAGAAGCCTCAAGAAACATCCACGCAGTTCTTCAATGAACTGATTAAGGACTTTGTTGTGGGCGATAAGGAGAACGGCCACAGCAGCAAGGCGACACTGAATGAGGACGAAGGTAAGGCTCTTTGATCAACTCTTCGAGCCGTATTAAACAGGCTATTTATATTCGTATTGCTCCAGCTCTCATTAGTGACGATGATTTGCTGGCCGTGGTGGACAAGACGAATCGCTACCTGAGGCTGCGTGAGTACCTGCGCGAGCAGTCAACCAAGTCGGATCTCGTGGTAATGACGCTGCCGATGCCACGCAAGAACATCGTCTCGGCACCCCTCTACATGGCCTGGCTGGAGAGCCTCAGCAGGGACATGCCCCCCTTTCTGTTTGTGCGGGGCAATCAGACGAGCGTGCTCACCTTCTATTCGTAGGCGCCGAGTGCGGCGCCCCTTATGTATTTTTGCTTATAACCGAAACCACACTCTTCTTAGTTGTACAAGTACAAGAATTCGATGTTATTCTAGTTGTACCATAATTGTATTTATATTTATATAGACATACAAACAACCCCAACTCCATGACGCACACAGACGATTAAATTTTATGCCGACCTGTATACATACATTCCTCCTTTTGTATTATATTTGTGAAGAATTTCCTAAAAAGATATTTTCGTGTTTTTCCTTTTCCGCTTGTTTCGGCCGGTTACGTGCGTGTGCTTGTCGCTATTAAGCATTGTCGGCTTATCCACTGGCCCCTAAATACGTGAACTTTCACGCAGCTCACGTTTGACTCTCAATTGCATTGGCGTATAATTGAAATAATGTCTACCTCAATTCGCGCTTCAGTCCTGCTTGGCCGAGCAATGCTTAAGGCCTTCGGCTTGCCACGCGGCATATTAATTTCTTCATTTTGCATTTAACTGTTGCGGCTCTTCCATTGACCATGCCCCCTGACCCGATACAGCATGCCGGATTCGGCATGCCATTGCGATTCAATGGGCATGACAGCCGCAGCGGTGGACCCCAAAAGGGCAGTTTGGTTACGACTCGTAAACTCGCAATTCAATTTATTACAGTGTAACTTTGTTTTAATTTTAAATGTGAATGTCACTGCTCGCATACCATATTCGAGCGCTGCGCAGCGAACACGAAATCTACGCAGTTTTATTTATTTTTTCAAGCTTTATTCATCAGAGAGTTTTCTCTATCAAGCTTTGTTTTTATTTTAAACAGAGCCACTGGATTTCGGTTAACGTTTTCAAGCTTTAATATTCAGTTCATATTGAGCATCGACTGATATGTCTTTATGTGAATGTATTTAATATTGCTTGAGTTAATTCAAGAATGTCTTTAATGTTCATCAAGTTCATTTTGTTACAGTTCTTGACCCGACATGTCATCCAGTAATCAATCTAGCTGTTAATTACATTTTACGCATGTCATTGTCTATTCTTTCATAACAATTCGTTTGGTCACGCTAGCTAAAGAGATTATTCGCTTGGAAGTAATTTTACTGGTTGCCTCTTAAAGTGCACTAACAATGGATGTCGCTTCTATACACAGCATATTAATTTAATTATAATTATCGTATCGTCGTTGGTGCATCCAGTCATGGAGAAGCTCGCGTATGTCGTTTTACATGGCAATTTTCCGATAAATTCTGTAACCTGATAACATTTTCCTGTGTGGAATCTGCACTCACATTAAATTGCCATAAACTTGATTTAAATATTTTATACATTCCGTTTTTCACTTTGAATGCATCACTGATTAATATTATATAAGTTTTTGTCAACGATTGCACTCAGTCGCTTGCGAATTCATTCGAGTGAGTGGCATACATATTGCAGACACTTCAATCGCTGAGGGTTTTGTCCATTGCTGAAACACAAACCCTGTTGATGTGTGAAGTATTTATTTGTCTGCATTGTTGGTTTGACGCGAACGCACACAGGTTTAATTTGTGTTTGTCTCAAACTAGAATACAAGTATTTAGTCTCATTTTTGGCCAGCCCACGCCACGTATACTTAACGTATAGCTTCTGGTGCAAGTGACGCTGAGTAATTACCGCCATGGCTTGGCACCTCAAGAGGCAATTAACTGCCGCTATGTGAGCATACCTACAATGCTGAGTATGTACCCATACAAGCATGATACTTGTATTCGGCGGTAAATAAGTGCCTCAAAGTATGCAGCATATAATAAATTTGGCCACGCCCAGAGCCCAACACTCAGCAACTTTATTACAACATGTATGAGCATGTGCGCCTGTGTATTTTGGCATTTAATGAGCCAAGTTTCACATGCGAGCTAACGTCGTTTAAATCAATTAAGTTTTTCCAAGGTCCACGGTGAATTCGTGCGTGCCAAAGTGTTTGCTGAGTGCGTCTGGAGCGTCTCGTTCATCAATTTGGACAGCCGCCTTGGCAGTAGACGTCATGTATTTGTCGCAAAATGTTAAAGCCAACACAGCTTTCTTATTTGATTTCTAACGCTGCTGCTTCTTGATCCAGATAAATCCACTTTTAGCAGCTCAAAGAGCTCGCTTCTATTGAAACTTGATTCACAATGAGAGGAAGTTTTGGAAACTAACAAGCGGTTAAGTGAAGAGTTTTGTTAATGCCAACATCACAATCACCATCACAATCCTTTCATTCGCAAATAACTTTACTCTCATTATTGTGCGCAGCTGAGCTGAGTCCTCAGGCTGTCACTCGTGACAACTTTCAGCACTACTATGAGACACAATGGCATACACACATATATATAGATATATATACATTTTGTTATTCTTCATGCTCAGACAACTGTTGCCCTATCGCATTTTCCGCATGTGTGTCTTGAGCCTCCTCCATAAATCGCTTCGAATTGCTGCTGCTGCTGCTGCTTAATTTAAACGTGTAATACACATGTCTATGGCTGAATGACTACATGGCTCTGTGTGGCTTATTGTGTGGCAGTGAGTACTTTGGCTTTATGGCTTTTACGAACGAAACATATGCGACCGTAACAATCGGGGTTTAACGTTTAAATTATATGCAAAAACTTTTCTCGCAGCCATTGGGAAAATGCTTTAGTCCAATTAATCGCTATGGGCTGACTAATTGCTCTTTCTCATCTGCCAGCTATATTTGTTTTCTTTTCATGATTTGCCTATCGTCGAAGTCTAAGTATTTAGCATGCAAAGCCGCTTAGCTCACACTCCTATAAATGCACACCAATTGTTTGTCTTTGGTGTGTGTTTTTTTTAACAGCATTTTAATCTTTTTATTGTCACGAAATTGTTTTGTAAGCCGCTTTCGAGGACTTGTTAACGATAAAACGACAAATTTTCTACGCATCAGAATTTCAAACGCTCCACACTCATGAGCACTCGAAAATTTGATTGTTGTCGTTGAACAAAACGAATGCCATAAGCCTTTCTATCACTTGTTTAGTCTTAGAGCGGGATCAAGGCGTTAACTTCCAACTGGGGACTGGCGATATGGGAGACCAAATCGATACAAAGCTAATCCTATTAGGCAGCTATTATTGCTATTAGGAGCGAACATGGCTAAGTACTTCGGTGGAAGAGCTGAGCTACACTCGAATACTCAGTGTGCCCTGTGCTTTTTTTGGCTTTATCTAGAAATATATGGCTTAACGACTTACAATCAACTATGAGTTTCCATGCGACAATATTTCGAATCAAGTCTCAGTCTCTCTTGGGCGTTCCGCACGAGTGCTCGAGTTGGAGAAAAACATTTTCCGCACTACAGTTGCTCGATTGGAGTCGAATTGGTTGGACAGTCCAGCTCTTGCATGTCCTCTGACCTACATCAATAACTCAGTTTTGTGGCTGGCATGGTAATTAAAAATTGAAGGCACGTATGTACAACGCACTTTCGGGCCAAGCCCTCAGCACATAAATCAAACTGGTTCCGCCAAAAACCTTGTGCAGCTCGTAAAGGCTACCGCCGCATTGAGCTGTCAGCACGACGCGTTCGCAGCCATAATTACAAATTCCAAACCATGCATTGTAGTCCTAAATCAAACGCAATGCGGAAGCCTTAATGTGACCGCAATCGCGGCGAGTTATCACGCAACACTTTAGAAGGGATACCGCCGGCGCGGGACACAGTTCGTCTATTGCATGCAGGACGACAGGGCGTATGCGAATCGGCCAAGTGTTAAAGGCGAAATTGGCCAATGACTTATGAAAAATTAAAGGCCCAACATGAACTTTTAAATACTTTGAGCCGCAATTAATTGGGTGGCGCTGACTTGACGTATTGCCGTCCGAGTGATTTGGCATAATTTGCGCGTCGTGTTAAAGTGTGCTGTAACAAGGAAGCGCTTTAAACAAAATAAATAAACATTCCTCTGTGAGCCCACAATTTGCCTACCCCAAGCGCTGTAGGGGTATTCTTGTGCTCGAAATCTCTGGAATGCCTTAAAACAGCTGCCACTCTCTCGTTCTCTGAACGACTGACAGGGCGGAAAACTTTCCTTAGCAGCTATTCTGACGCTGGCCGACACCGCCAGGATGCCGCGTGCAGTATTTTATACTCCTAGGCGTAGCGTTATGTTTCTAAAATTATATTTGACACGCGTTTATCGCATAAATACCGCGCGTGTATCTAGCCCGCTATATATGCGACAATACATGAACACATGTATATATACAATACATTATGTATAGAGAGAGGGAGAGCGAGAGAGAGAGTGTATATAGATGTGCACTTGTATGTACTACATGCGTATTTTTGGCCAGCTTACCCTGTCCGCTCAAGTGGCTGTCCATAAACGTGCCTTTATTTACTGCCACCATCATCGAAGCGTCGAGGCAGCGTCGCTCTCTAACCTTTTGTATCTCGGATACAGCAGCACAGAACAGGACGGGACAGGACCTATGTCCTGCTGCCGAATGGGTCGATAGCGAGCACTCGCGACGCATCGTCATTTGCTGCCTCATAAAGCAGCGTAGTTTGTTTGCTAAGCTTTAAGCATCGCCGCAACAAGGCAGCCTAAATTATTAACTAAGCAGTTACATCTTGCTGCGGCGGCCATAGGCAGCAATGGGCGTGGTCGTGGTCGTGCTCGTGGCTGAGGGTGCGCGGCTGCTGACGAAAATAAAGCACTAAACATTTTTAATGAAGCTCGGAAATCGAAAGTTAATGTTCGGCCGCCGCTGTGGACAACAAGACTTCGCGCCTTCGGGGACTATTGCATCGAACAATTTCCAAAGACAGCGACAATTGCAAAATTGTGTGTCACGTGTACACAATAAAACGTCGTCGCCTGAGCACTCAGGCGGCGGCGGGGCGTAGCAAATGTACGCATGGAAATTGTAGAGTTTACTTTTCAAAGCAGCAATTTGCACAGCTCGCACGGGACGTGGAAATGAAAAAGTTGAAGCCAAGTGCTGCTGGCAGGAGGAGGAATGGCTGAAGCAGAGCTGACATTAGCTAAAAGTTATGGCAAATTAGCAAGACGAAGAGAAGACTCAGTTCTCCTATTTGGCGTGTATATGTATGTGGTGAAACGTCTTCCTGCCTATACGGCGACGAGTTATGGCTACGCCTCAACTGCTCAGCCTACTCCAGTCACCTATCTCTCATTCATTTGGCTCGGCTTTAACAATTTGAAGCGGTAGCAGCTACTGCGCAGTGGGGCCTAGAGCGAGGACAAATGAACACTCTTATTTAATTTACTACCGTAAAACTCAATTACTTCCCATTTACACCGAGCTCGGAATGTATAGTTAATGAACGAAAGCAGCTGTTGACAAAAAAAAAAAATGTGTTAATACTTAAAGTCTTTTTGCTTACTTTTCTGCATAAATATTAAATTTGATAACCATTTCTGGCTATTTGGCAAAAAGTCAAAGAGGACTTTCTGTTGGCCTATATAAGTTTGTTATACTGACATTTACATTTTCTATTCCTTCAGGGAATGTCAGGCAGCTTTGCTATGAAATTGTGACTTTTGCAGAATTTGCAACACTTACGGACCTTAATAACAGGCCAATTGTGCTGGCTAATAATCTTTTAATGTGCCAAGGGTAACTGAATGTGCTCAGGCAGCGATTTCAACGGGCTAGCTGCAAATGTAGTCAAAGATTTTTGCCACAGAAAATATGAAACAAATTTTTGGGCATGGCTCACACCTTTGCTCAAGCTTGGGGCAACAATGAATTGGGATTAGTTGCTGACGGTTGGCTGTAGTTTTGCGACCTAACTAATCACCCGATGTCACGCAAACCTCGAGCTTTACCAAATATTTGTGGCCACATTCCAGCCCAGCCACATTAAATTGCGCATAGAAGAGCACGGCAAAAACCAGCCGGAGCAAAGGCAATGTGGCTGTTTCGTTTAATTTAATTTAATTGTGTGCCATAAATGAAGATGCTTCCAAGTGGCACTTAAGGCGTATAGAAAAAGCCGCAGACGCAGGAAACGGATATTACGTATACGACGTGTATGCAACTGTTCCATGTCAGTGTGCTTCTGGATAAGGTTCCCTTGAGTAATTTGCTATAAAAATAATGTAAAATAATTGTCGTTAGTCGAAAATGTCCAGAATCTGCTTGTACGGGCTAGTTCAACATGCTTTTGCTATCCAGCAAGCCATAATAATAAACATAATTTTTCTAGGCTAACATGCTAACAAAACAATCTTAAATTTCACCCGAAAAATAGTCAATATTAAATTGCAGCACTTTAAGACAAGTAACAAAATTATTTTAAAAATTTTCATTACAAGCAAATATGCGAGAGGGCGTGGGGGCGAGGGCAAACTTAAAAAGTCGCATGCAGATGCGGAAAATTATTTCCATGCGAGTCACGTGGCCCTGAAAAGTTTCTTCAAGGCATTTCATTTCTTTTAATTTCACATTCGAGCTTCCCGTCTTATACATATAAATATGCATATAAATAAAAAGTTGCGTCGTAGACGTTGCTGGGGCCTTTAATTCACTTGTCCTGGCCACAGTTAAAGCCACTGCAGGCGCAGTATTTTTCCATTTCAGCTGGCACAATTAATAAATGTTATTAATTGTTGTGGTTTGGTTTGTTTAATTAGCAATTAGCATTGTCTTTGACATTAAATGAGTGGCCGGAGCATTAATCACGCCCACAGCGTTTGCAGGCGGCCAGAATGTATTTATTAGCTTTTTAACTGAATGCCACTAATTACCAGAAGTGGCTTTAACCAACTGGCTTGCCTACGTATTGCCTACATTTTTATAACGCATAAAATATTTATGACCGGCCAAGCTAATAAAATGCCGATGTCGGAGGCGCCACACTTGACCAAATACCGAAACACTCGCCAAGCTCGTAAAAACCCAATCCCTCAGTCCGATGGGTGAACTGAAAAGAGGGCGTGGTCAAGCGTGGTCAGGCTGCTGCTGCTGCTGCTACTGTTGCTATTGTTACTTAGTATGCGTCACGTTGTCGCCATTTTATTTGCAATAAATGTTTAAATTCTGCATAACTTCTTAATAATTAAGCAATGTCCATAAATAGGGGGCTCAACCGAAGGGACTGCGCCAACAGCGCAGAGTCCAGAGTCCGCATTCCATTAATTAAATCACAGCACTAAATATTATATTATCTTGCTCGTTTTGTTGCGCCCGTATTTCTGGCATTTTACATTCGTGCACATTTGTTGGCTTATTTATGCGTTTGCCTAATTGGCTTTGAGGTGCTAATCAAAATGGCTTGCGGCGACCGCTCGGCCCTTGGTATAGACCCATATATCATCTGCTGCAAGGGCACACTCATATATATGTATATGTATGTGTATATATATAAAATTGTTGGCAAAGAAGTGCCAACAGCTGTCTGGACTTAAATGAGCATTCCAAGGAACTCTCCATGTCCTACCCACAGTTTTCGTTGAATAATCAGATTCGCATGTGCGAACGGGGTATTCGACCCTTTTGACAAACCGCCAACCACCACGGTGTTTGTCTTCTTCTTCAGCTCCGCCTCTGCTCGCCTCTGGCCGCCTCACAAGAAACACAAATTCAAACACAACAAATTGTTTAAGCAAGTCCACAAGTTCAACAGCAACATCAAGGGCCCGCCGATGAACAACATAAATAACAGCAGAGCAACAGCATAAACAACATGTTTTACTTGGCTTTGTTCCGCGCACCTGTTTACCTTAAATCCTAACCAGTCACGGGTGGAGCTCTCTGCGGTTTGTTGTTTTGTCAGCTGACGAATGTCTTTTCATGGTCCTGACAACTTCTGTTATTAATGCCAACCATCTCAAATGGCTGACAAATACTTGTTTGTATAGCATACTTTGCAGCGCGCGATGGCGTGTCTGAAATCTGCCCTAATGGGTTTGTTTAACTATGTGTTATTCAAATAATAGTTAGAATAAAGCGTAAGTACTTCGACCGGAAGATTAAAGCAGGCAAGTCCTAAATCCGCTTGTTGCTGCCACTTGAATATGATATTGAATGCCAACGGCTATTTGCATAATGGCCCATAATATATAATAATATCTCGAATTACATTCACACATTTGCATACATACATAAATATCTCATAGTTTTCTTAATATCCTAATCCCGTTGGGCTAATAGCAAGAATAGGGTATAATGATATGGCAAGTACGTTGTCTGTAACGGCTGAAAGAAGGACTCTCATTTTCGTTTTTCCTTTTTAAATCTAAGTAACTTTTCAAATATTTACGGACTGCTGACTACGGACTATCCTATCTATCTCCATAAACGTTAAATCTGATGCAAAAAAGTTTTCCTTCTCAATCGTAAAAAACGACCATCTAGTCTAAAATGACTTCAACTCCTTGATACCACATTGGCAATATCTGCTGGTCGACTGACTCTGACTAGCTGAATTCTCTTTTGTGCTCTTGGGTTTGAACTCAGGTTCCTTGAACCGGCCTGCAGTTCAAGGCGCCGCCCAGCTGTTAAAGAAATCTCACTCACACACCTTGTCACAGCTAGGAATTTGGCCATTTGCTGAGCATGCAGACAAAATTGATTTCTACATACGATACGATATACACATACTTGATGATCCTACATACATATATTTCAATAGCTCTATTTCTCGCCAGCTACTCGTGTCAATTAGATTGTTAGGCTGCTCCCAGGATGCGAGTCCTTTGTCTACGGTGCTTTTCCGCTGTTGGATGGTACACAAATAATGGAGCCTCCATTGCAATCAATGCTCACTATTTACCGACGCACGTAAACACTCACACAAATATAGACATAGGGCCACCACCCCCCATACGAGCACATTAAGTATGCGCTGCTATTCGCTGGGTTTAATGGCTGCCCTGGGCCGAGCCGCGTCGCTTTAGCTTAGCTGACCGAAAAGTGTTTTATTAGTGTGTTTATTTTCTTGGCGGGCAGCGTGTTTTGATTTAGCACCTTTGCAGGTGCTAAAGTGCTATGTGCTCGTATGGGTCGCCGCTCCTCGGCTCTGCTCTTGTTCAGTTATCGTTATTCCCAATTTCCATGTTGTAGGTAGCACGTAAACATTCTCATTAACGAACCCAACGATCGAAGGCCCAAACAAAAAATGGGAAGGGTGTTGAGATCTCGATTACCCAGATTTGAATGGCATATGCTGAGTGGCGTGTGCTTGACCAGAGCCCACGGTTCTGGGCAAGATTTACATAGTATGCGAGCATTCAATTCACTGATGTATTCTATTTACTTTGTTTCGTTGTTTGTTGCGTGTTTCACTTTCTAAGCGTAGGTGCAGTCGCTACCATCCCCTGTGAAACTGATACAAAGGAACACTGGAGCTTATTTTGCTGCGGGATTTATTTGAAAAAAACGTCATTAATTTATTTTCTTTTCTCAGCCATTTCTTTGATATCAGTTTGATTTGATTCGGCAAAGCGAAATTTAAGTGGTTTTCAATTGATTTATTTGCTCTTCTGTCAGATGCTGCGGGCAGTGGCCCTTCTAAATCATGGCTTTAAATCTTAACGTACCGCCAGCTCAGCCAGCTAAAGTATTTGGGTTCAGGTCGCTGTAAAAGTTTATCAGCTCAGTCTTATCCACTTGGGGGCACCCGAACTGTAAACATTTATGTTGACGCGATTGGTTAAATGGGAAACTTCGGCCGGACCTAAGCTCAAAAGCAATGGCTTATTGAAAACCAGTTGTCCTTCAACTTGTTGTCTTTCGAAAGCCGCTTACACTTGCACATTCATGTCGTGTGGCATCATCTAGTTATCACATGTGCGTGTCTCACTCTTGACCTGATACTTGACCTCACCTGCTGAGCATCGTTCGGGTAGAGCCCAATTTTAGTTGGGCAAACCTTCTCCGATTCTGATGACTCCGCAAGCCTTTTGTTGTTCCTAATTTAATCTTTTCATTCAACTCTACAGAAGCGAGCTGACTTTAAGCGCATTAGACGCGTTTGGCGTTTGTAGCATTGTCCGCTGCTTCTTAGGGGAAAATCGTATTTGTAGAGAATAAGAATATTAAATGCGTGGGATTCGCAGTCACGGAGGGTAGCTATTACTTCCCGAAACCTAAATATATACATAATCCCTGGCATGTGTGACGTCTATATATGTTTATTTATATTATTGCGTGCCATATTATTACCTAACTTCAAACATATTAAAAATTTAAATCTCTGCCTACTTCTTGAGCTTCCGTGAGCCAGGATAAGCGACAGCTTACAGTCCCTGGCATCCGGCAGCTAGAGCTTCGTGCTTGATATTAGTTTTGTCTGTGAGCCGATAAAATTTAATATGCACTTGCCTGTGCTGCCTTCCCGTTGTTTTCACTTAAACTTTTCACTCGTCAGCTGTTGCTTTTGTTGTTTGTATTTGGTTGCGCCTCTCGCTTTAGCCCTGGCTCGCCCATTGTCGCACGATTTGCGCCACATTGGGCAGCACGTGATGCGTGCCGCATCATATTCTAGCCTCGATAGTTTGCCACAATAGAGGCGATGGCATATGCACGGCGCCGTCTAACGCCGCTTAAGTTGCTCGAAATTGTTGCGTTAGCTGGCCGAAAACCTCAAAGGAATGGAAATGGTAAACAAAACAACGGGGAGACCGCATCCATTTGGCCAGAAAATCAATACGCACCCAACGTGGCGTTGGCGATAAAGCAAGCCCAGATAGCTGTTCAATAATTGAGCATATAAATGCCCGACCGGGAAGTGGACCAACAAAGCCTACCCAGGCTGGGATTGTAGTTTCGCAAATGGTTTACTGCTGTCGCAGCCAATTCTTTATTCATTTGGCCTTTCATTGAATGCTCCCTCTGAGAGCAAGGCACGAGCTGAAACTGAAAGTGAAAGTGCGAGTGAGGGTGAAAGTGGTATTATTTTAGGTAACCATGTTTGTCTCTCATACTTAGCTCCAGCTCTCCGCTTTGTGTAGCTATTGCACGCATTCAATTATGTATGCCCTCGCCCCTCCTCGGCTGCCCTGCCACGCCCCACGTGTGCAGCACAATGACCACGGCTTAGGCCACACCCAAACAAAAATAATGTCGAGTGCCACATGAACACATGCCACCAATATTTGTGCTCAGCAGCAATCTACAATGCGACAGCGACTGCCTTAATTAATACATATAGCTCGGCGGCTGACTATTAATGTTCCCTAATTGACGAACTGTGTGTCTGAGGGCGGGGGCAGAAGACAAGACCATCATTAGGGCGCGCGTTAAATAATTGTTATTTATTATTGAGCCATAAACTGCTTAAGTTGACGGACAAGTGGCCCCTAATTACGCGCAGGTAATCTGAGAATCTGGGTCATTTTCAGTTCCAGGAGCTTGAATATGGCCTGCGTCAACATTCGCTTTAGATCTGTTATCTTTTAATACCTCAACAAGTTTCCGCAATTCCCAGAATGGCTTGAGCGAAAGGTAGGCATACGAGGGATACGAAAATATTGTTCATTTGTAGACTTCTGGCCTAAAGCAGCAGGCTGACATTTTGTCGTCTATATGTTAAGAGCTTGGCCACCTTTTCGGCATGTGCTGAAGTATTTGTTATTTTCTTTTGTATTCGATTGAGGCTTTGACAGCGGGGACAATGAATGGAAACGACCGTGCGACACCAAAGAAAGCAAAACACAGGCCTGATTCAGAGCTGAAGTTCATTTCACATCGCTCCCATGCCAGGTGCTGTGCGTGGCAGGTGAGAAAGCTCTTAACTCAAACGGCAAGACACGCAAATGGGCGGCATGTGCTCTGCATCGAAAGCTGCGCGTTTGGGGCCTTGGCTTTGGCTGTTTGTACTCCATTCAACATAAATTCAATATGCTTGATCACAGTTTAAACACGGGGCGTATGATTAATGAGCAAAGTGAATAACGACAATCCACTGTGCTGTCATCGCAGTTGTTGTTGTTGCTGCTGCCGTCGTTGTCGTTGTCGTTGTTATGGAAACGTGTTAATTTGCAACTATGTGCGTTAGTTAAAATTGATTTGCCAGCTGGATTTGATTACGTTACACCAAGGACAGCTTGATCCGCAAATCCACTGAGGTATCAAAATCAATTCCGGCAACTCCCCTCAAACCGAATGTCCTTGGAATGGGTTCACATGATAAATTTGATTTCGCCTGTGTAGATGGGGCTAAAGAACCCTTTTGTTTTCGGGAAAGGTCAACGGGTCACAGCCGAGGCACAGACAAAAATTATGAATGCGAATTGTCAATTTTGTCGACGTGCCGTCGCATTTGCCGTTTATTCACTGATTTGGGTAAGTTTGACATATTCAGAGGGTTGATTGGCCGACTGCCACAGTCCAAGCCCCATAAAAGGAAATGCCGTTCACGTTGTTTACGTCTGTATCTGGGCATCATTTAAAGCTCACTCTCGGCTGCGACGTAAGCAAGGCACTTGCAATCCAAGCACGCACTCCATGTGCTCTGTGAATGACTCAGAAATGTTATTAGACGGCATTTATGACGACTTCATTTGACGGGCCTCAAAAATGTCTAATTAGCACTTGACACTCGGTTACCCAAAATGTTTTTATTAGCACACGCGTCATTTGATAAACTGTGAAGCTGTAAACCAACAAATTGCAATACCTAAATGGCCAGAAACTGGAATGTCTGACGTCGAATATATTCCTGAAAAAGAATGTGCTAAAGAGAATAAAATATTGTTAGATTTGGCTTTTAATGGCAAAGCTTTATAGAAAATTCGCTCAGACAAAAGATGAAGAAGAAAAAGCATGCATGACAGTTGAGCTCCCCGTTTTAATTATGCGAGTGTCGTTAAGCTATTCAAGGTTTAATTGTGTTAAAGAGACGGGTTGAGATGACATCAGGCAATTCGTTATGTTTGTGTCAGTTTTTTTTAACCTTATGCAGAAGGTGTTCTTGCAGTTAACACATATGGATGTGTGAAAATGTAATTAAATTTATCGTAGCACTTCAGAGTACACAGAATAAAAATGACATATAGTATATCCTGATATACTTTACGAGTTCTCTGCTTCATATAGCAATTTCCTGAGTGACTGAGTCGTCAGTTGTTGTTGTTGTGGCATTGCTGCATTAAATTCTTCTCTTGGTTTCATTTGGGTTACAGCATGAAAAACAATAAAAGAGTGAGAGAATGAATGAGAAAGAGAGAGAGAGTGAGAGAGAGGGTAGTATTTCTTTTCATTTGGAATGTTTCTCTTTTCTTGGAACTGAACTGATTTAGAACTGCATCGAACAAATTCAACAAATTTAGTATACATATGTATAGGCTACAGACTTCAATGAGAGCTTTCGATTAATATCACGTTATATGGAAGCACGGAACGTGTTTGCACGTGTGGAATAATGTACGGCACGATGTAGGTATCCACAACAACGGCCATGTATAAGGCCTCTGCGGGTAATTGAAGTTTTTAATAATTTGTAGGCCATGCGTGAACCTAATTTGACTTTTTACCAAGCACGCTGTGTAAAAAGAAGAAGAAGAAGAAGAAAATAAAACACGTAAATAAATACTTAAGCCACCGTTTGCAAATTGGGCAAGGGTAAGCGTGTTTATTTAGACTAAATTCTCTGCTTATGTTTAGTATGGGTCTTAAAGCTCGGCGGCACTTCAAACAAACTGTTATCCAAATAAAGTAGTTGGAATCTTGAAGAAATAAAAGAATAAGAAGCAACCCAAACGGAACCGACAAATGAAAACAAAGTAAAGCCTCGCCTGGGTGGAATAAAAATATGTTGAAATACTTACGAAAATGAGCATCGCTTGTGCCGGAATGTGAGTAAATGGAAACAGACAAAAGCGGAGCAGAGCAGCCATTTCAAACGGAAAGCGAAGGCGGAAAACAGGAAAAAATCATGATAAAGGCGAAAACGCAAGTGAAAACCATTGCTTACTCAACGCATGAAGCTGTGGCTGCCAGACCCAAGTCCCAAATAAGTGCCTGCGATACCGACAGTTACAGGCTAACTAACTTACGGCCGAGCGCTGAGCGTTCGGCATGGTAAAATCAATTTGTCGGGCGTAAATGATGCTTGGGGTTTTGGAATTCGGTTTAGGTTTCGGGGTTTGAGGTTTGGCATTTGGGCGCGTGTTTACAGCGTGGGCCAATTTGGCTTTTTGCGACTGGTCATGATCTGTATTATTTATAAGAGTCTCTTCTTGACAGCGCGTTAGTCGAGTGCAGCACGTGGCAGTCGCATTATGAGAAGAGGCTCTTGGGGTAGGGCTTTAGGTGCGCCATCCACTGTTCGAGAGCAATCAGCAAAACTTTGGCATAAATACTTTAAGTCCAATGTAGACACAGCAGCACACACACACACACTCACACAATCGGGCGACCCGGTGTGGGCTGGTCATATTTGTCATCACATAAATATATACATAAATACATAAACGAAAACCTGCTTTGCATGAACACACTATAGATTACGCAAGACTGTCAACTTTTTTCCTACTCATTCATTCAGCATTCGCCCATCTCCCGAGGCTCTTTTCTTGGTTAGGCACAAAGCAATAATCCGGGGCCAAGTCCAAGTCAAGAGCTGTGTCAACTTTGGCCAAAAAGAAATAAATCACCCGGGAAATTGGATGCTGCCTAGAAGAGTCTCCATTCCCGCCCATAATTCCGTATGCCAAATTATGCATTTGTCCGCGACCCAGACGCACACACATGACAGGCCCTTTTGTGCTCTAAACTGGGATATTCAGAAAAGAAATACGAAGGTGGAGGTAGCTGCTGATGCGAATAAGGATGCGGATAAGCTTGCGCCTGGGGACCTTTATCGCGCTTATAATTTTAAATATTCATGCAATTTAAATTTCGCCTTGACCACAAAATAGTTTTGGTATACGGAACCCAGGCAACGGGATTGCCAATGGGTAAATATACATATAATCGTACACATGATATTAAGCGAGAGAAAGAGAAAGAAAAAGGCAGAAAGAAACCTAAGATGACAGTAAAGGAATACATATAAAGGATTAGTGGGGCAACCTATACGACGGCTGTCGGCTCACTATCAAACAGCCGCTGTTGCGGTTGACACAACTCCAACTCTAACCAACCGGGAACAGCTTTTAGCGATAATGATATCGGTTGCTTACACAAAGGTCCGGGCATTATCTGGCTTGCTCGCGCAGCTTCCGAGAAGCATCATTTGTCAACATTGCCTGTCGCCTGCTAAAACATGTATTTTGATGAACAACCGCCTCCTGACAGGTGTATCACGCGTAATCCTATTAGCGATTAGAGCGAATATCAAA
This sequence comes from Drosophila navojoa, assembly GCF_054131105.1. Taxonomy (NCBI): domain Eukaryota; kingdom Metazoa; phylum Arthropoda; class Insecta; order Diptera; family Drosophilidae; genus Drosophila; species Drosophila navojoa. The sequence continues at coordinate 8,202,923 of NC_142892.1, read as the reverse complement.
TGCTGGCATATTAAAAAAGTATTCCTCAACAAACGCTCATGTGGGATACGAAGTGGGGTATGTTTGTAAAAACACTTATGTAGATTGCATTCATTTTAATGATGATCGAAAGTTCATGTCAAATAATGTTATTTCCTGTTAACTATGTGAGTTGCTGGCATCAGCCCACACACTTTTGAGGGTAAAACGTGTAATTAGGCACGCTTGGCTCTGCTTTCTTCTGGCTAAGTGTACAAAATGTCTGCCACTCACTTATGCAGTGCCCGCCACAAAACCAACAACGAAACGCTCTTACTATTTAGCATGTGGTCAGGATAATTCAGTTTGGTTAATTAATTTGGATGCGCGTGTGCGCCAGACAGTAAATTGTTTGTGCTGCGCGTTAATTAAATGAAGCATACATGTATATTACGTATGTCGGCATGAAACCATCAGCAGTTGGGGGCCTGAACAATGAAGTACTTTGTTTGCTGCTCAGCTTTGCAATACAATCATAAAAGGGGGAAAGCCAAACTTATTTTCACCTACCAGCCTGACATTCATTGTACTCCACTTGCCCAATTTAGGTATGTAAAAATAAAAATCAGAGATGTAGATGTAGCCACGTATGAGTGAGCCAACAGTTATTTTTGTGTAGCAGGAAATTCGACATTGAAAGTTGGCAATACGGCGACACTGCCAACGGAGACACTGGGAACACAGTGCGTATGAGTTATGTGTGTCGAGCATTGCCCTTCGTAAAAGTCTTGGGAGCGCGCCAAAACATGTAAATGGAAGCAACGCCAACATGTTGCATGTTGGACGACGATTCCTGCCGCTGCTGGCTGCCTGTGGCTGAGATTTTATGAATGAAAGAGCTTGCCAACTGAGCACGGCAAACAAGTTCGACTGGCGAAACGCTGACCGACCGAGTCTCGTGCGTAGCCCGAAGAACAGTTCGCACCGAACAACTGAACTGAACGGAACGTAACGGAGCGTCAGTAGCCAGCTGCCAGTACTCGATGTGGCGCAACGGTAGTCGTGTCGGTCGGTTGTCAGTGATATGCAGCAGTGAACGCGCCAGCCTCACAGCTTATTGAAGTTGGTAACATCAGCGGAGACAGTGATAAGATAAGAGTTCGACGAGTGCCAATAAATAAGAAGTGATTGAAATGATTGTGTGTTAAGTCAAGTCTAAGGAGTTCTATTTTATTCATCAAGTGTACAAATTTCTACAAAATATAAATGTAAAAATTTACTAAAAGCTAAGAATTTACTCGTCACTCAATACCCGGAATATAAAGTTGTGAAATTTATGATTGTGCATTAGTTATAAAATACCGAGAAAAAATTAATTCGACTTAGTTTAATTGAAACTAAAAGTAATATATATATATATGCAATAATATTTAAATTAAAATTGAAATTAAATTGGCCCGTATATTTTCCAAGGCAAGTGGCTCCAACATTAAATTGAATAATTAATGTGTTATTCCAAATAAATTAAATGCCTATAAACTGAGAATTAGTGTGGGTGTGTGGCTGTGTGGTGGTTGTGTGGTTGTGTGCCTGTAGCTTTTCAGTGAATTCGTATTTGCTGCGCAGACAAAACGAACCGCACAAATTGTGCAAATATTGAAAACGTAAAATTCAAAGTTTCTAAGCTCAAATGCCAAAAATGATTAGCAAATAGATATGCTATTGCGCCTGAGGAGTCAAAATGCACACACTCATGCATATACATATGTATGTATGTGTGTATGCATGTGTATAACGAAAGATATGTTAATATTTGAACTTAAAACACACGCTGTTTTTGGCTTATATGCGATCTAATGTTGAAAAAACATTCAAATACACATTCGCGTGTATTATATCCAAAATTTGAGGTGTGTATATATGTGTGTCTGGTTCTTTGTGCGGCTCGAGTGTGTGTGCTGAGTGTCTATGTGTGAACGAAGCGGACAACTGTGCAAACAAGCCGCACTTTCGACTTGGTTAGACAAAGCCAAAAAGTCAGAGCACATATCATCCAGAATAAGAGCAAATAAACGCACAGCTTGTGTGTTAAAATTAAAGAAGTTAATGTGCTTTTGTCAGCTCTGTCTGTCTGTTTGCCAAAGACCAAAAGTATATTCTATAGCCATCATGTTGTTTTTTCTCAGTGTGCTTGGCTCCGAGGTGTGTTAATACTTGTCGAAGCCGCGGTAGCACAAACAATTGCATCAGCTTGAACTTTTCTCAATTTGTATTCCAATAGGAAAACAGAAGCCCAATAACAACAAACAGAAGGAAAACAAAAGCAACAAAAAAAAGTAAAACAAAAACTGAAATAATTTCGAATTAATTCAATCTCAGCTAATGCCCAAACTTTCTCCAGACTAAGACAATTCTATTCAAAGTTGTTCTATACAAATTGCTGGTATATTTAGTCTTGTATATATACTTAGAAGAACACAATCGCATTTATCGTAAGTAGGCACCTGCCCTTTACCTGTGCCGCAATATTAATTATTTTAAAAGTCCTGCGTTGTTTTTACTGCGGTGCCAGACAGCACCAGGGCTGAATTTTAATAATTCCATCCAATTTTCACGTCAGACTAATTAATTAGTTAATTATCCAAACCATTGAAAATCATGCCTCAAGTTGAATATCATAGAGCTCGACTATAAGGTATGAAAGTGGACCTGTATTACGCAAAGGTCATGACACCCGCTGCGCGGTAGCCGTGGCTCAAACGAGCTGTAGTAGCTGAAGTATCAGTTTCAAGAGGTGGCACGTGTAGAGGGTGAGAGTGGGTTGTCTGTGTGCCGGCTGACCTTTTGAGGTTTTGCTGATCCTAATGCAATCAACTGGATGCAGATTTACAAAACTTTGCTGCCTCAAAATGAGTGCTGGCCCAGCAGACAATGCCAAAACAGTTTAGCATGGCCAACAACTTTGTGCTTACAAAAGACCGCATATAATCACCACTTAAACTGTCCAGCGAGTAATCTATTTACAATTCCAATTCCAATTTGTGGCATGCACAGCATAATATGAAAACTTTTGCATAGTTATTTAAGAAACGAGCTGGTTATCTTTGTTGGGACACAACATTTGCGGGCGCTCTTTAATTATTTGCTGAGCATTGACAGACAGCATGTCGCGTATACGCAGCGTGTGCCAGTTTAAACAAAAGAGAGTCTTAGCGTTATTGGACTTTTAAATGACTTCTACTTTGGAGAATATTAATAATTGAAAGCAATTTTTAATTATTTATCATCAACAACTGACGGCTGACGTATGCTCTTTGCTCGTACTTTAAATTTTTATCACGTCAATGGAAAACAATTCAAACTTGCGCACCATTCATCCGTTTGACGGGGGTATATGATATTTTTCATTTCATACAATTAGCACTAATTGGCGCATTCTAAGTTGTTAAGCCAGTTGCTGTTTCGGTGTGGCTTTTAATGCCTTAAGTCCTGGCCATGTCCTGTGCCTTGACAGCTGACTTAAGATGCAAACACCGACTGGTCCGAGGGTCGTCTAGACGTAAGAATGAAAGAAGTTTCGCCTCATTTGGCGCTCTTAGGCCTTCAATTTTTGACACGTTATATGCAAATCGCATTACTCTGGTGCATGTGCTGCTCAAGCTCTGATACGATGACCCCGGGGCTCATGTGTATTTCATTTTGACTGGGCGGCTGGCTCGATCAATCAAATGCGCATTTGTATATTAATCGTGTTGATTAAGCGCCACAAGACTTTTAAACTTTTTCCATCCGAGCATGCGGCCAACGTAAACAGATTGACAATAGGGGAACTTTTCTTATATATACGTAAATATATATATATATGTACATATATGTATTTACTGTAAGCGATTAAAAAGCAATTTAGTAATGCAGCTTTATTTTATGCCATCAAATGCTTACGAGCATTAGTTGGCAATTAAAGGCAATTAGAACGAACTAAGAGTAAAACTCAAGTCTCAAGCTCGTTTTCCAAGCATCATTTTTCAACTAAAGTAGTTTTCTCGCTCCTACTTTGCAATCAATTTTGTCTCAATTAGCGATTCTTCTTGCTTGCATTCATCGATGACAATCCAATAGAGTAGTCAAGAAACGGACTTATGAATCGTAGTGACAGCCATAATGCCTATTATCATATCGATGCATATACATACATTGTTTTATGATTTATTTGTATTATACCATGAGCCCATTGAAAATGGGCAATCAATCATATATGTTCTTGATGGATATAGCCATGTCTATATGTGTGTCTGTCTGTGCGCCCGTATGCTGGAATGGGTGGAGGCAAAAAGCTAACTATAATATCAATAGAAACTCTTTTCAAATTACAATTTTAAAGTAATGTACCCAAAATTTGTATTATATTTTGCATAACGTCACCAAGATCCTTTTTGAAAGACGTTTGCTATTTTTATAAAATGTCAGTAGACTTCTCTCATGAAACTCCGATAATTACCTAGAATTTAAATACAAATAAACAAATAGCAGCGGTAGGCAAAACAAAGCATTTTTCCTATACGTATGCTCGCTTCACTTTTCTTATTTTTTTTTTACTTTGACGAACAGCTCTTGTTAATTTAATTTAATTGATTTTCTTTGCTTCTCTTTTATTTAAAAGAAATTTAACAATTTACTTTAATATTTCATAAATTTATGCCAGATTGAAACTGTATATTTAAAAGCGTAGATCGGATGATGTTTAGGGCATCTGCTAGTCGGGCATTCTCGATTATAGCTTTCTTACTTATTTTTCTATGTTTTGCTTGGCATTGCTTGTTTACTTTTCATTGCCACGTTGCAGTTAAAATAACAAGGTGCTGTTTCTATTTAATTTATGTTCATAAATTATATAAGAAAATTTAATTTTATGTAATTTTACTTGGAACTTGCACTGCAACGCGACGCTAGGTCACATTTCCGTGCGGTCTTGTCTTGTCGCCGCGTTGTATCTATTAAAGCTAATACGCGAGCTTTGGACTGAAATTCCCGGTGGCCGAGCTGAAGCCAAGCAAACCAGCTACCAGCAATCGAGCTAAGCGGCAGTAACCACTTTTATTTAATGAATGGCTTTGTAATTACGGTCGGTTAATTGGGTGGCAAAGGTCAACGGCGACGGGTTCGATGCTGCAACGCTGAATATTCAAATTGCCAGCATCAAATTGCTCGGAAACTCAGCTCAATAAATGCTGTGTGAATTGATGTTTAGCTGCCAAACAGGAAGTCATTTGCATCTGCGTTTGTACATAGCTCAAACCAGATAAAGGAAGTGCGGAATTGAATATGTTTGCAGTTCAGATAAAAAGGATAAAATCAGCACATCCCCTAGATCTGGCATTAAGATGAAAGCTTCTTGCTCAATACGCATGTTTGATTCAATAAAAAACTAAATTGAATATGTTTGCAGTGCATATAAAAAAGTATGAGTTTTATTCTTGGAAAGTAGTATACCTAACTATATTACTTTCAGAGTTTGCGCCAAGTTGAAAGCTTCTTGCTCAGCAAGCATATTTGATTCGATAACAAACTAAATTTCCATCATTTTCTTTACAGAGGAAAGTGAGCTGCATCCCACCTCGATTGCTGTAACTAAAATGGTTAACCTCACGCATCTGTTGCCTTAGCTTAACATCGAGGAGCTAAAATCATTTTGAATATGCAACCAAGCCAAGAGCTCAAGAGCTCAAACCCACAAGAGCACTACTAAACCACCGAAACCACTACTAAGCTCGTGCTGCTGCAACAAAGTATTACATACACATATAGAAATACTAAATAATGGATTTTGAGGATTCTCCACGTCTTCGACTACCTGTTAGCAACTCGTCTGCCGTTGCTGGAGCTGCCGATCTGCTGGACAGTGCAGCATTCAATGAAACGGATAGCAATTGGTCCGCAGCAGCGAATTTCACTCGGCTTTTCGTTGCAGCCGTCACGGAGGTGGCTCCCAACATAGCCAACTACACGCTCAACATACTGGATGCTGGCCTTGCCCTGGCCACAGAAGCCACAGCCACCTCAGAGGCTGCGGCTGCTAACAGTAATGGAAACTCTGAGGCGGCTTATGCCATTATGACCAATTCACGCCTGAATAGCTCAACGCTCGGTCACACCAACAGCTTGCACGAGTTATCGACGTTGGCGGAGCAGGTGCCGGAGCATGTAATGGACCATGCACCACAGCTGTCACGCTCTGGCATGCTCAAGGTTTATGTGTTGGCTGTGATGGCACTTTTCTCAATGCTCGGCAATCTGCTGACCATATGGAACATATACAAGACTCGAATCACGCGACGCAACTCTCGTCACACATGGAGCGCCATCTACTCGCTAATGTTTCACTTGTCCATTGCTGATGTCCTGGTCACCGGCTTCTGTCTGATTGGCGAGGCAGCCTGGAGCTACACGGTTCAGTGGCTGGCAAATGAGCTCACTTGCAAGCTGGTGAAGCTGTTTCAAATGTTCAGCCTGTACCTGTCGACCTATGTGCTGGTCCTCATCGGCGTCGATCGCTGGATAGCTGTCAAGTATCCGATGAAGTCGCTCAACATGGCCAAGCGCTGTCATCGGCTGCTCGGCGGCACATATATACTCTCGCTGGTGCTCAGCCTGCCGCAGGTAAATTCCCATTTGGCTTATCTCGCTCAGCTATAAATATCAAAATACAACTTCAAATCCAAAGACCAAATAGAAATCAATTCAAATTGATTTCTGGCGAATTCCTAATACTGTTTACTCTTCATCCGACGCTTTCATAACGTTCCACCCACTGAACAATTGCCAACTTATGCAGCAATTTGTCGCCTGCCATTAAGTCAAGCACAAGGCAGCAGTTGGGCCGCAGGCCGCTGCTCCGTCTCACCTTCTACGCCGAGCTTGGAGTTATATGTTTACTTTATGGCACGCATTCGCCCCGTGGCAGCGCGTAAATAGTCCGAGGAGGGCGTCGGTGCGTGGGTAGGCATTAAAACTGATTGCCTCTTGGATGTCAGTTAGCTAAACGTTGCTTTGGGTATCGGCACGCCCACCACACGTGCTCCGGCACCACATATCTCTCACCAGCCATGCGACCTTTCCGATAGAGTATATTCAGCTGCTTGGGCAAAGGGTTAGCCAGCAAGCGCAGCCCCTAACTGAAAAAACTGTAACGTTCACGCGCTGACAACAGAAATGAAATATTTATTTGCTCGGCATACTTTCCAGCATTCCGTTAGATTGCTTCCCATTGCAGCCCCGTGCTGGGGACTGCTTATCTGCTTGAATCCATTTCCTTTTGCTCATCTTTAATCATAACGGGGCGAAGCAAAAAAAGTCAACAGAACCGAAAGCGGATAAAAAATAAGAAAAACACATTTGACCATTTTCTCTTTTTGTTTGTTGTTCTAGCTGCTGTTGTTCCTTTGGTGTTGCTTTCATTGTTGTTGTTGCTGTTGTTGTTATAATTCTTTATTTTCACACTTTTATTGCATTATTTATTTGGTGTGCTTCGCCCTTTGTCTGTCGCTCGATTGCATATCTAATTGAGTTGGCCGGCAGATTTATGGCCCGCTGGCATTTTAATAGCCCTTGGATCTGCGAACGATAGACCGCAATCTGCAGATTAGTGAAGCATTCATTTCGGTCATGCGATCCACTTGTTTGCCATACCATAAAGGATTACTGGGCCACTCAACAAAATATTTATAATAAATACTCCATCTGAAAGCCAATAATATATATATTCAGCTGTCTTGTGTGAGTCACGGCTGTTCTCAAGGGAGCAGCAGACTCTCGATAAGCTAGCTTTGCCTCTTCTGAGAGCTGGCAGGTGGAGTAATTAGAGTCGCCTTTACTTGTGGTAAATTTAAGCTCAAATCAATTAAATTTTTTCTTTTCAATATATTTTTTTACATTTAATTTTTATTTAAAATCAATATCATGCTTGCTAATTGTATGTGAGTTCATGTTGCAAACAAAGGCTGTCATGAATGCTTGCTTCATTCCTTTGTGGATGAATCAGTTATCAGCTATCATTAACATTTCTGCAACTATTTAATATGCAGACTGAGAAGAGTCAGGGGATTGCCATGAATAGTAAATACAAGCATTGAATCTTTCTGCAGTGCCAGAAATTCATGGATGCTCAGTTTTGGCAATGGATATTTGGCTTAATTATGAGGGCTGAGTGAACCTTTATCTAATGGTAACTACGCACTTGAATAAACGCACAGATAATACCATGCATGAGATTCAAATAATACCTAATTTAAATGCCAAATCAGCAGACAACTCTTGGCGCTAACAGGCACCGGATTGCCAGTTATGTGGAAACTGTTTTATATATTCATTTCACAAATTGCTTTTCAGGTAGGCTCTTTTGGTCTCCAGGACGCCTTGAAGAGGTGTTTGACATTCATGTTTGTCTTAAAACAATGCAGTAACAGGACCCTTGACAAGAGATTACAGAGAATGTGACCTTTTCATTTTTTATAGGAAAGTGCCGTTAGGCTATCTGCTTACACATGTGGATGTTGAGGTTTATGGAGCTAGAGATACAGCCTATTCCATGGAATTCTCATGCTGTTCACTTGCATTTTGAAAACAGCTCTTTCTAGTTTATGAAATAAATAAGAGGGGAGACTTCATTCAGTTGAGACGCTGAAAAGTATGCTATCTATTTCACTAAATACTTCTTGATTCTCTTAGGTAAGCAGTAGTGCATATCTGCCAGTGTTATCTCTACCCACATAAGCATACAAGTGATACCCAATTAGTGAAATCGTGATTATATTTGCATATAATTAGTGGGCACCTCGCGTGGCGTGGGCGAGTGGGATTGTGTTTGGGCTCAGGCGCACATTCCCATATTTAAATACCGTACCACGCATTTGGCATAATTGCCTTTTTTATATCTTTAAGGCTTCCGGGCGTGGGCACAGAATCCGCTCAGAGATTACGCATAAGTTAAATAAATAAACACACTCGATGCGGCTGTCTCTAGAACGTGACAAATAGCAGCTTACGTAAAGTGCTCGTAATTCAAACTTGCTTAATTCAGCTACCTCAGCCAGACAGACACACACAAACACGCGCAGACTCACTCACACTCATACACACAGACTCACTCACACTTGCACACACACAATTAAAGTTCGCCCCTTCGAATATGTTACATAAAAGGTAATGCGATATTAAAACGTGATATTTGACACCGCATCTTTCCTTGGGCTCGGCGCCATTTGCTACTACTACTATTGCATAATTTGAAAAGTTCGCGCCGAACAACTTTTCGCAGCTTTCCCCGTTTGTTCCGTTATTAGGAAACTCACGCATTCAGCTCAAGTAATCAATAAGCAACGTTTCAAATTCAATATATGACTCCCGCTGTGTCGATGCTCACATTCTCACTCTCGCTCTCGCTCTCGCTGTCCCTCTCTGTTCTCCGATTCGCGCGTCTCAAATAATAAAACAAAATGAAAATTTACTTTCACTGGCAATAAACAACAAATGTTGATCCCCAGCCCCAGCAGCTGTGCACATGCGTGTGCGTCCTTGCTTTTCTTGTATTTTGTTTTCTGTTCCTTGCTTCTTCTTGTTTTTCGTTTATGCTTACGTCTTCCATCTTTTATGACACTATGGCACAGTATTTTGACTTTATAGAGCTGCGGGCTTTTCATTTTAGCGTTCCCAAAATGTAATTCATATGAATTCTGTTTTATTGGCTTATTTTTACTTTTTGCATCATCAAACGAAACACATCAACACATACACACACACATGCACACAAAGATGCCATGCATCACTTATCAGTCGGGCATGACAAGGTGCGATTGGGGACTTTAACTGATAGAGAATCCATGTTCAGCAGACAGGAGAAGCAGTTGACCTCACACTTATGTCTGTTCCAGCAGCTTTAACAGAATACTTAATTCTATGGCGAAGGATCTGTTTATTTGTGTTGGTCCTGTCATCATTATTCTTTTTCATTTTGGCACATCGTGTCGTTAAATTGCGTGGAAGTTATAAATGTACGAAATTAATAAAAATCAGTCCTAATACCGATGCCAAAGCTGATTCTAATGCTGATGTCGATGTCGATGCTGATGCTGATGCTGATGCTGATGCTAATGCCCGCCCACATGCTTTTAGCGTTTTAGTTTTACTACTTTGACGTTTAGTCGTCCCTGCAGTCGCGACAGCTGTTGACACTCCGAATGGTCAGAGCTTCGAGCTGAGCTCCAGGAAGCCATAAACTTTTCAAATGAACAGACTTTTAATGCATTTGTTACAATCCCACGAACGCACGTTGGCTAGATTTATTGATGTTCAACAAGGAAATTGCATAAACGAGATGTGTGCTAATGTAATTGATGTTTACAACAGAGCCACATTGCCTTTCTTGAAGGGTATAAAGTGTTCACGCATGTGAAGTAATTAAAATTAACAGTTGGTCGATTTTGCATATTGCATTTAAAACCAAATTACTATGATTCTAGTGAATATTATTCATGCACATTACGCTAATGGAGTTAATGAATAATTTATGGTTTGGCCAAGCTAAACGTGCTGCAAAATGTGAATTATGCATGCGATAGACAAGTGAGTTGCCTCTAGAAGATACACATTGTAAATTTGAATAGCCAGAGCTGAGAGTGCTCTTGTGGCACGCAACTAGGATAGCAATCGACAATCAAATGCTGTCCAACACACTCGAATTGGTAATGGCTAAGACGATGCGATTTAGAAAATGATTGGGGATTTCGTAAAAGTAATCAGGAAGATAAACATTCCTATTATTTCACAATAAATACAGCATCATGCAGTCGGTGTCTTTCCCTCTGTGTGTGTATTTTGATTGATGGAAGCAGAAGAGCCAATATTATTCAATCAAAAAAATAAACAAATAAAAACTCTTGAATATTTGTACTTTTGTGTGAGCGAATTTTAATCAAACTGCTTGTGTCATCATTTTTAATGCTATCCAACCACTTCTGCTGTCAACCACAATCTGGCACCCGGCACTCGGCGTCGGCATTTTTCGTCGGCAACTCGGAAACTCGGCATTTGGCATTTGGCACTTGGCACCCGCAGTTCTTCATTTTCCATGTGGCACGAGGTCCTTTCGTCGAGGAGTTCTATCAGTGTGTGACTCACGGCTTCTACACGGCCGACTGGCAGGAGCAGATGTATGCTACCTTCACGCTCGTCTTCACTTTCCTGCTGCCCTTGTGCATACTCTTTGGTAAGTACACATACACACATACATATGTATGTATATGTATATGTAGAGGTAGAGAAATAACTGTCCATCTGGATCCTAATGAAATGCAACAAATTTAAATATTTCAGGCACCTACATGTCAACCTTTCGAACCATCTCAAGTAAGTGGATTTCCAAATGTCGTGTCTTCCAGTAGAAACTATGTTAATGTCGGCTGGCATTTATTTTTGTCTTTGCTTTCTCTTCCTTGTCCACCTTATCAGGCAGCGAAAAAATGTTCCAGGGCTCCAAATTGGCCAACTATTCGACAACGAAACAGCTGCCCACGCAGACGAACCGGCAACGTCTAATACACAAGGCGAAAATGAAATCGTTACGAATCTCAGTGGTGATCATTATCGCCTTCCTCATTTGCTGGACACCCTACTACGTAATGATGATTATCTTCCTGTTCTGGAATCCAGATAAAAAGGTAAAGGTAAAGGAAGCTGAGATTGCCAATGCCAGTTTGGGTCACTTCTGTGCCAAGACGCTGGCTATTTAAAAAGGGTTATTTTGCAGTAGATTTGTCCTTTAAAGTAGCCTGGGAGGCAAAACAGAAAAATGAGGAAACAGCAAATATTTTGTTTTACGCAAACCATAACAAAATAGAAGAAATAAAATTCTAAACTTGGCGGAGGTGTTGGCTATGTGCACTAGGCGTCTAATTGTAATTTAAATATTTCATGCATCCATAAGGCTGCTTTCCGAGTATTTTTTACGCTTTAGGCACTCGAGCCTGGTAAAAATGTCAGCAATGCTCCTTTCATATTCCTAACAGGAATACCCTGTAACCCTTGCCTAATGTGTGCCAGAAGTTCTGCGAAGGCATTTCACAGCACTTTGAAGGCACATCAATCAACCGTCGATCCCCGCTGTGGGCGGGTTGAGCGAGGTGCTCTTTTTTATGCTTGGTTTGACGTGCTTTACGTTATGGCGTGAGCCAGTGAAAAAATGTGCGTTTTGCTGGGATATGCACAGCAAGGGACTGCACGGCTGCAAAACAATTGATTCAGTCAGCAGCTGTTCCAACATCCTTTTTTATAGCTACACTTTTTCGTAATTTCTGTGCCGTTGCCAGACGGGGGCCTAGGCACTACGGAATTATTTTTAATGCTCAATTTTTAATTAATGGTCTGGGCATATGACCGAGGTCTGCGGAATGTTGACTTGTTTACGGTTAACCATAAAAGCCTGTAGCATAAGGTCTTACGAGGACGTAAAAACCAGAAAAAGGTAAAACCAACAGCGGCTCAAGCTGCTGGCATGCTCAGGCTGGCAGACCACAAACAATAAGAAACATACAAAAAAAAAAAAAACGTAACAGACATATTGAAATCCTGTCCAAGTACTTGTAATTAATTTTTGTATGGACTCGCTTGCTTGCAGCTGGGCGATGAGTTGCAGGACGCCATCTTCTTCTTCGGCATGTCCAACAGCCTCGTTAACCCGCTCATCTACGGCGCCTTTCATCTCTGCCCCGGCAAGGGCAACAAATCCGGCACGGGCGGTGGAAACAACAATGCATACAGCTTAAACAGGTAAACAGCCGGTCGGGTCGGATGCTTCTCTTTCGAGCCAACCGAGGACTGATGCCCTTTTCTTGACACTTACAGAGGTGACTCACAGCGCACTCCCTCGATGCTGACGGCTGTTACCCAGGTGGATGCAGGTGGCAGCGGAAGGCATCTGCGCACCTTCCGCCAGCAGAGCTACTACCGCAGCTCCAGCAACGGCACCACCGGTGGACCATTCAAGGAACAGGTGGGCTTGCTGCAGGTCGGCAGCTCCTCAGGATGCGCAGCCACGCCTCAGATGATGAGGAAAAGCTCAACAGTGCGCAGCCCACATCCCAATCACAGCTCGGCGATCGCTGGCCGGCACTCGGGCTGTCTGCGCGAGCAGGAACAGCTGCTGCTGCAGTCGACGCCGTCCACGCTGGTGCTCAACTACGACAGCCAGCGCGGCGGCGTTGGCGTGGGCGTGGCCAATGGACACAAGCTGCTGACGGGTATCAGCCACCTGACGGACAACAACGAACGGGTGTCGAGTGTGTGAGCAGAGCTAGCGGCGATGGTGACGGTCGAGGCAGAGGTGGGTGCGACAATGCGCGCGGTGGAGGATGCTTGCTCCTGCTGCCGTTGCCTGAGCCAGGAACTAGTGCGGCGCCAACAGGAACTCCTAGAGTCAACCGGCTCGCCCGCACAATAAACCAGTCTAAGATGCTGTGAAATGTACAGTTAAAACGAAGCGACCACCTGGCGTGATGCGCGACTCTTCCAGTACTCGAGAGGTTGTTCAAGATTGCGTTGCCAGCGGGGTGGAGCGGAACGGAGCATGACGCTGTCGATGATCAGATCATCGAGCCGTGCAACATTTGATTAGTTAAACTAACTGAGAGTTAAGTCTTTGAACACTGTTCGTGTGCGTAGTCGTAACCGTAGGCTTACTTAAATAGCGAGTGTAGGACATAAGAGTGTGGCTGACAACTAAGGGCGTGACCGGAGAGATTCGTGCCGGTCCATAACTATATATATGCATATTCAATTATATATGTATTTGTGTGTGAGTGACTGAGTGAGTGAGTGTGAGTGTGTCTCTGTTTGTAAAAAGGGGAGTCTAAATGTAAATTTGATGATATTTTAATCGCCACAGAGCTCAGCTGTGCGAGTATTCATTTCGAATGCGGGGAAAAAACACGTTTTATGCGATGCCAATTTATGTATATGCAATTTTAATTACCTAGTGACATCGCTATACAACTATATATATTATATATACATACAATATAAGCAGTATCAAATGCGGAGCATAGGCAGAGTAGTTACTAGCTGAAGTCGGACAAGGAACACCACACTAGCTACCGAAATTAGTTGTAATGTTATTGCGAATTTTAGCTACCCGGATTAGTGCGGCAGCTGTAGTCCAAGCAGGTTAATTACATCGACTAAGCCCCTATAATACTTGTAAGATGTATGTACTTAACTTATATAGGTTTACGCCATTTGTGCATACAGACAAACATTTATATATAGGTATGTGTGTGCTGCCAAAATTAATGCACAGGCTGTCCATGTTGAAGCTTGATAAATGCCTTAGGGATTTCTGGAGGCCTCAATTAAATTTTATTTCTTCACACAGAAAAAACTCATAATTAACAAAAAATTGTGTTCTAGTCGGGACTAGTCGGCGAGAAGAAATCTGGCATACAGACAGACTATTAAACGAAGACAAAAATCCCATTTGTATGTATAAGAATCTCTAAGTGACTTTAATTGAGATTTATTTGCATTTGGGAACAATATTTATGTATAATATTTATGTACTTAATAACATTTACATATTATAAGTTGGTACCTTATCGATCTGCGAGTCCAATCCATTAGATGCAGAAAGCAGGCATTTCTTAATAGAGTAATATCAACCATATCGCACTAGAGAATTACCGACTTAACTTGTCGCCGTGATATGAATGGCAATAATATAACTGTTTGTTTGTATGTACAATGTATGTCAATATGTGTGTGTTTTCTTTGTACAATTTAGGTAATCTCTGTAAAATTTGTATAGTTTATTTTTTAATAAAAACCGAATGAGACCATTGCAAAAACATTTTATGAGCAAACTTTTACGCAGCACGCACAATTCAACACGTTGATGAACTAGCGCCTGGAATCCTGAAATGTCTATGCTTATGACAATGCCTGCGCCTGGGCTCGTAAATCTAGCTAAACTCCAACCCATCGGCAGGCATATTACACTTTTATGCACAGCACAGTTCGGCAGTTGGGTGGTTGGGTGGTTTGCTGGCTGCCTGGCTGGCTGGCTGGCGAGTCAGAAACTCAATCCCTCGTTATTTCTACCCACACCCAGAGTGGCGCAGTCGCTGAAAACGACAAACTGCTCCAACTCACTCAATCCCCGGCGAACAGTTGGCGGGCTACATATTTTTTTATAACTGCAAAGTTCGTGTCCAAATGCAAAACAAAATGCTGGGAAGCGACCAAAGGAACCAACTTCACTGCGCCCAAATATTTACTACGAAATTTTTGTTTAGCTGCTGTTTGATAAAAAAAAAAAGAAGAAAGTCGAAACCAATTTAGCAAAATAATGGAAAACGTGGATAGCTGGGTGTGGGACACAGGCGGAAGCTAAAGCTGGGGGCTAACGCCGACGCAGGGTGTTTAATGGTTGACCGAAGTTTGTTTATTGTGTATGCGAGCTGTAAACTCCACAGGAGGTGCGCTGGACACACCGTGTTGGCCACGTTCACATCTACGTCCTCAACGTCCACAGGCAAAGGACAAAACAGAGTGACACGTCCACCATTTGATGGCACGATATCTCACAAAATAATTCCCTAAATAGGCATCTGCTTGGTATTTAGGCATCGCGTTGACAATTGTGAGCTCGTAAATTCAAATTCGAATGCCATAAAGTGTGTACCGCTCCGAAGGCGGGACTTTTTTTGTTTAAGCTCACACGTTCACTCCTCGCAAAACAAATTCCAAATTCTACTTGACAACTTCCCGCTAGGACGCGTCACACAGCATTTGCATCCACAGTGATAAATAGGATTGGATATTTCAAGTATTTCGATTGCCCACACAGGTTAAACGACAATTAAATGGCATGAGCAGGGACAAAGGCCCAAGGAGGTGGGACCTTAAGTCAAAGCAGAACAATCAGAGTAATGAAATTTAAAATTCTTGTCAAGAATTAAGTCAACCTCATAAATCATTAGCTTTAATGGAGCGCAAGTACACATGTATGTGAAGCTTAATTCCAATACATGCATCCTAGCTTTGCTTTGACCTAAAAACATTTTGTTTCTCCTGCTGCCCCATGATACAAACAGCCTTTTATAATACAATTCTCAGCGATTAATGCCATTCATGCGTAGACCAATAATGATTTCGTAGCTCATCAAAACAAAAACATAAAAAATTCACATATAAAGGTTGCATGGAGAGCCCCAAGTGACTCATCAAAAATTTATGACCCGTACATAAACCAAATGTATGAGTATTACATATGTACAAGAATGCCTTCATTATTCCAAAGACCTCTAAAATATTCTATAAATAGAATATCGTTGGCCTAAGGACCTTACAAATATATAATAGTTTGTATTTGCTTTTTGGTAAATAATCTATTTTCAATTAAATTTGTTGCATTATTTTTGTTTTTTCTTCTTTTGCTTAACAGTTTTTCGCTTAGATATAGGTCAGAAACAGAGACAACTCAATGAACACCGCGTAATGGCGGATTTTCTTGCGCTTGGAAGTTCAGCTTAATATATGTATGTATAATTCGTACCATAGACTTTCGGGCATGTTCTATCTCGTGCTAACCACCGCTTCCTTGCGCGCTGCGTCCTGCAGGAGCTGCGTGTCCACCTCATCGCCGGGCAGCTGGACATAGCGGACCACGGAGCCGCGGATGAAGCAGTTCTTGACGCTCAACATGTGCGGGTATTTTTCGGGATCTGTGACGCTGATGTCTGTCAGCTTTATATTGAGATACTGGTCCACGGAGTGCAGTGTACCACATATGCTGAAAAAATGCCGGCTTTAATTTCACTTTTATGGATTGACACGCGCCAAAAGCGACTCTTACCTTAGGTCATTTTTCAGTTCGACCACAACTTCTTTGCCAACCAGCGACTTGAAGAATGAATAGAATAGCTGTATACGGAATGGATTTGCTAGTTTAATAGTGTTATTCATATATATTTTTGGCTTACCATTGCAAATTACAAGATTTTCTGTTGTTTATTAAATCTGCTTCTTCTTACGTCTACAGCAGCTGCTTATTAACACTGGCACAGCCAAATTTGAGGCCACCCTAGAAAGTTAACAGCTGCTAGTTGTACAGCGAGCAGTAACAGACGCCACAATTGTGTTAACAGCACACATCGCCACCTATTGGTCAGGAGGCAAATGTGCACTGCTTTACTCTTGGCTGAATGTAATGCTGAGAACAGCTTTCAAATCACAGACTATTTATTCACAGCTCCTAAAGAGCGCCACCACTAATACAATATTATCAGTTATCAACAATAGAAAGCGGTAGTAGTGCATGGCGTCAACTTCGTTTTGGCCGCTAGAGAGCGCCAGCAGTATATAGAAAGGTATTACACTTAGCGTAAAAAAGTAAGCATCTCCATCATTGCTATGACAAAAACAATATAAAATAAAAAATTCGTTAGCTAGCATCAAAATCTGAAAACATATCGGCCACTAAAAATTGTCTTACGGCAACCAAGTAGTATTAACAACAAACTGTTTGAATTGCACTTGCTAATACATAATTTATTGACGTTTTTAATTTAAATTACATTTTTATAACAATTTTTTGGTTCTAAAACTATTTACAAACATAGGCTCACATTGATTTTATCTTTCGGCTTCTCTACTTATTTACTTAAGTCGAACTAACAATAATTCTCGCATTACCTCTCGTTTATATCGCTGTAATGCAATTTTCTTAAAACTTCGTTTAGCTTAAAAATCACATTTGATCATTTTTACTTAAAATCTCAACTATCCCACCACAAAAAAAAAGCCGACTGGCGAAGTGACTTAGTTGCCCGTTAACCAAGGAGTTACAATGCCTACCAACACATGCTCGCAACTCTAACGCTAATAAATTCGTATGACTACGACTCTCTGTCTCTGTCTGTCCGTCTGCCTCTCGCTCGGTTGCTGTCTCTGTCTAATGGTCCGAGCTAAAGTACGAGTTCTGCATGAGATACAGCTTGTCGATGGGGTTGATAAGGCTCGTATTCAGATTGGCCAGCATGTCGTGCGGATTCGAGTGCTGGTTGTGATTGCCCGACGAACTGGTCGACTGCAGCTCCAGATTGTTCAAAGACAACGAGTCGGCGTCATCGTCCAGCTGGTCGAAGTTGCTGCCGTCCAGCGAGAGGTCGGAGCTGCAGAAGCTGTCATTCGAATTGGCCGGATAATCTGCAGCGAGCAACAATAATTAGCTTAACTGGAGCACAGTGAAATAGGGATTAGTTGAACTTACCATCCGGTGAGAAGGGCAAGTTCGGATTGAGCGGTTGACTGGCGAAGGCGCTGTCCATGCCGCCCAGAAAGCCGACATTGTCGACGCCGTGCTCCTGCTTCACGCACTTCTCATCCTTCTCGCTGGCATCCTTGTCGTCGGAGGCGCCGGCGCTGCTGTTGCCACGGCCTGAGCCTGAGCCGCCAGTGGCACCGCCGTTCTGCTTGGCCTTGCGCTGGATTTTCTTCATCTTAGCTCGCTGGTTCTGGAACCACACCTGCACCACACGCACCGACAGACCCGTGTCCTTGGCCAGCGCCTCGCGCACCTTGCGACACGGCTTGGGCGACTGATCGAACGAGGCCTTGAATTGTTTGCGCTGCTGGGAAGTCAAAATGGTGCGAGGTCGCTTTGGTCCGCGTCGGCCGTCGCGTGGCCGCAGCAGATCCTCCTCGTCGAGGCCGACGAAGCCGCAGTGCTGTGCAGCGGCTGCCGCCAGAAACATCTCCTTGTCCAAATCGTGGCGATAGCAGAAGAGCTGGCCATCCCGCAGCATGAACTGCTCGCCCTTCTGGAGCGGCAGACGGCAGGCGTAGCACACGAAGCAGGGCAGATGGAATACATAGTTGGGTATGGGCCGCATCACCAGCTCCTGCGGCAGTATGGCATGGCAGCAGCCGGCACACTTGACCCCAAATAGACGGTCGTAGTCCAGCTTACAGTAGAGCTTCGAGTTGCGCACGTAGCAGGTGTGGTGCAGCTGCATGCCGCAGTAGCAGCAGGCGAGGCACTGCTCATGCCAGTTGGCATCACCCACGTTCATCAAGTAGCGATCATGGATCTTCTGCCCACAGCCCTCGCACAGCTCGTAGTTCTTCTCGCATTTGATGTGGCCAACCTCTGCAAGAGCAAATCAAAATAAAATAATGCTTGTTAGTGAGCCATAAAATCGATTTACTACCCCACTGCCACTGCATAGCCGAAAGTAAAAGAAGAAGAGCTGATACCCTACGTGCTGGCAGCATGTGTCGCTGCACAAGCAACGGCAGGACGCGAATGAAGCATGAAGCATGGAGGCGAGTACGTTGTCAAATCGTGTGAAAATGTTTTCTCTTTTTGTTCTGCTTTTCGCTTTTTTCTGTTGTTGTGCTTATGCTCATTGTTTCGCACTTCTGGCCCTCGGCAGTCACAAGTGAAACAGAGGAGAGAAAAAAATTATCTGTCGCTGTCGCTGTCGCTGTCGCCGTCTCCGGCGCGGTAACAGCTTGTATTGATAGCTCCTTGATGCGTAATTGAAACGTAAAGTTTGCTAAAATTTTGCCAGTCTGAAATTGATGAGCCCCAGAGAGTCACTGAAAGAAGCTGTTCGAGGTATTATGTGAGCATGTGAAGATTGCCTAGGTCGGCAGAGAAAGTCAAGGCCTCAAAGCGAGACGGGATGTTAAGTCATATGTTGTTAAAGGTTACTACTGCTAGTCTATTGAGAGTCTATCTTTGATCAAGGAGAAGCTTCACATAGTACAGCTTTGAAATTAGATTCCTAATCGGTTGCATCACTAATAGTGGCCATATTTTGGCTCCTCCATATATAGTTTAGACCATAGCTTAATAGAAATGTGCAGAAGATTAATATGCGTGCGGGAGTAACTCGACTAATCTCTGCACATGCACGCACACTTCAAACTGTAAACCAGTCATAAAAAGCAGTGAAAAAAATGGAAAGAAAAAAACAACAAAAGCTGCAGCAAACATAAAAAGAGAAATGACGAGCGCCATGAGAGTTGGTTGGAAGCAACTGAAAAATATACGACTCGGAGTCAGGGGAGAGGACGCAGAGGAGCTGCTCCCATATTATATGACTGCGGCTCACTGGCAGAAAAATGTGCATGATTTATGGTTGGCACAATGGCAGCCCCCAGCCTGATCTACGAGACTGTGTGTGTGTGGGGGGGAGGGCGCTAAGCGAGCAGCGAAAGCAGCTCAAAGCCAGGGCTGTGCAACTGCCTGGACTGCTAAGCCAGCGCAGCGTTAAACTGACAACAGGAGGAGCAACGATGGCAGGCAACTATATGGAAATGGGGCAGGCGGCATCGTTCTGCTGATGGCGATGGATGCGAAAAGCTGTTGGTATATCGTTTGCTAAAACGCGCGCCCTCGAAAGTATGCTATAAAAAAGCAACTGCAATGCCAATGTGTGTGCGTGTGTGTGTGAGTGTGTGTGTATCAAATCGTATTGGTGATAACGCGCAAATGTTGCTGCAGTAACTTTTTGGGGCTGGGGTTTTAGGATCACTTGATAAGTCCCATTTCGGCAATTCCTTTTTTGCAATTCGACTGTGTCCTGCGACTATTGTGAATGCAATATTGTGGCATGTTTTGTCCTTTTGCGGAGCAAAGCCCATTGACACTCCGCTTTGTGTAATCTAATCGGAATTTATGACCTTTGCTGCAGTTTTATGGCATTGCGTTTATTTTTTGCTGTTCCGCTGCAGCCAAAAGACAATTTCTGTGAAATGTGATAAAACGCGCAGTGTATATATGATATTCAAATTGAAAAGGCAAAACAACACATAAATGTATTTGCATTGTTCGCATTGGTATGAATGTACAATTGGAAGCGCAACAGAAGCTGGCGGCGGGGCTGCTGATTGATTAGCACTTGGCCCGGTCGGGGCGAAGCTTGTCGGCATGGCAAAGGAACAGCAAATACAAACACAAACACAGCTAAAACAAGTGCGAGACACTCATGTCAAATGGTGCGATTAAACAGCAGATAATTCCAAAATCAACTCGTTGATAAACGCGCGCACCCATAAACATTGACAAACAGTTAATAGGGAACAGCACCCAGGGCAACGTTATCAGCGGTGATCGCGTTATCATTTGGCTTATCGGCGACAGCGAACGGCGTCTCTGATTAGGACATCGCTGACATTCAACTCCGCCCGCAGCTCGGCTTTATGGCACATTTATTGACACATTGACAGGCGAGCGCGGGTCTATGATGATAAATTGACAGAGCGGCAGCAGCCAAAGTTGTGGCATAAATTTTGGGCTCAAGTCGCGGCCAAATAGTCCACGTGGCACGCAGATTTTGGCAGACAACCTGTGACAGCTCATGATACGAGGGCTTTAATTACTGCGCCCGCAATTTAAAGCTCGCCCAGCCAGCCCAGCCAACTTCAGCCAGCTATGCATATGTCACACACTAGCTGACGTGGCTGACATTAGTGTCAGCTCGAGGCTGAAAGGTGGGCCAAGTGGTGTAGCTAGCTGACTCTGCCAGCTCCTCACTCACTCTGCCAGCTCTCGAGAGTTTTCATTTCCGAAGTTGGGGGCCTGGAAATTCCTCAGCCATTTGCAGCTGCCGTTGCCACTTCAACTGCAGCTTGACTTTGGTTTTTGGTTTGGTTTTCAGCGTCAAAATCAAATTCAAATTCAAATTCATAGATGAGCAATGCTCAAGTTTGACAGTAAAGTGATTGGCAGACGGAAACTATTTGCTGCCATTTTAGCCAGGCATTAATAGACATTTCATATGCAAATACGAGCATAAAGCTAGCTCGTCCAACATCACAACCGTATCTACGTGTGTGTGTGTGGCGAAATATTTGCGTGCTTGACAGAGCTCGCCCAGCTTGGGGTCCGGGTTCGCATATGCATGCACACATTGTTTGCACACTTTGCATTTTGGCCAGAATTTCGTAAAGTTTGCCAGCAACACTTTCGTTGCAGCTGCTAAAAAGTGTTGCCTACTTCGAGGCGCCCGCAATGAGTGGGTGGCTCTGTGTGTGTGTGTGGGACTCTGTGTGTGTGTGTGTGTGTGTGTGTGTGTGTGCGAGTCTGTTGCATGCCTTAATCGCCTTTCATTGGTTGCATGCAAACATGCACACGCACAGTGCATGTCAGCCTGGTTCATTGTCAAAATTATTTTGTGGTCAACTTGCGTTCATAGTTTTGGTTATGCTTTTGCCGTCGGAACAAACAATTGTTATTATCATTCATTTGCTGCAGCCTCAAAGCTTCATTTGTATGTCCGTTGCAAATCAATTAAATTTTATTTGGTTATGCCCTGGCCACAATTTCGGTTGATGTGTTTTTATTTGATAACGTTTCCGAATGCAATTCGAATGTCTTATAGCCAATTCAGATTAGTATAAATATGCTTTAAATTGTTTGATTGCTAATCTTCCTAAGACTGTTTCTTTTATTTTTTTAGTAAACAAGAATAAGTTTTACTTTTATTAGCTTTATTTTTCAGCTATAAAATTATCTACAAATTTAAATTTTATTTTTCAATAAATAAACTAAAAATTTTCTCAAATTCCCAAATTTTTGCCGATTGATTTACCAAATCATCATTTGATGAACTCAAAGTGAAAGTGAATTAAAGCTTCGATGCGTCAGCCACATCAGCGGCAAATGCGAGACGCAGCCCCAAAACCTAGAATATCACACGCAAATTGCGAAAATAATTTGGGCCAAGTTTGAGAGCGGTCGGGTGTGGGCGGCCGTGCGGGCCAGCAATGTAAACTAGCCGTAAGTTGAACACGTTAGACGTGGAGCCAAGCACATTGGGCTCGGGTCTTCGAGCAACGCCTGCATGCCCCAACGCAGCAGCGCCAAGCCAGCCGGCTGCCAGAATCTGGCCATGCCCCACACGCCAGGCAGCACACACAACTATGCCAAAAACGAAAAACGTGGCAGCCCCCAACGGAAACGGAACGAGCCGGTAAATGCCTCAACTGCCGGTGCAAAATACTTTTGGAACATACCTGTGCGTCCACTGCAATCGGCAGACAATTTCGATGCTGACGCCAGCGCCAAAGCCGACGCCGTCGCCGCTGCCGCTGCTGCCGAGGCTGCCGTGGCTCCACTTCCAGTTGCTGCTGACGATGGGGCAGAGACGGCTGCTGTTGCTGTTGTTGCGGCAGCAGTAGCAGCAGCAGCAGCTGTTAATGTGTTGCAGGCGGAGTTTTGGCTCTTGCTGTTGTTATGGTTGTTGTTGTTGTTGTTGTTATTATTGTTGTTGTTGCTGTTGATGGGACTGTGACCTGTGGGCGTTGGGCAGCTGTTAATTGGCGTTGGCGAGACCGCGTGCTGTTGCTGCTGCTGCTGTTGTTGTTGATGTTGCTGTTGTTGTTGTGAGGAAATTACAGATGCCGTTAATGAAGCTGTTGCTGCTGGATTGTTGCTGTTGCTGTTGCCGGAAATGTTTGCTGCCAAATTGCTGTTGCTGTTGTTTGTGTTATTATGGGCATTGTTATTGTTGTTGCTGCTATTGCTGTTGCTGTTGTTGCTGCTGTTGTTGCTGTTGTTGCTGTTGGGCAAACAGGCGGTCGTCATGTTGCTGTTTACATTTGCCGTTGCACTGGGACTGTCCAGGAAACGTGCGCCTCCATGGTTCTGCTGCAGCGAATATAAACTGCCACCGACTTGATTGAGGTTCGTGGGCATTGGATAAAACTCCAACATTTTATTGACACAATTAGACGCGCGCACTGTTGTTCCTTTTCTTTTAAGTTCAGTTCAATACAATTGGGAATTGCTTTCGATTTGAATGAGTGGGTGCCTCAAATCACATGTAATCTGCACTCTAAACACGAACACTTGCACGAGTTGAATACTTCTATCTGCCAGATGCTGTGGCTAGCGCGCTGACAACCAGCTGAGTCCGCTGTCAGTTTGCGTGTGATCGAACAATCAGCGAAATCAAAGCATTTCACTTTGCCTCCAGTGCTCGATGCCGACTGCTGACTGCGGCGGCCAAAAGTCCCAGCCTAAAATGTACCCCCGCACACAGCACAGCACACTCACTCACACTTACTCACACATCACAGGCATTGCGCCTGCGCATGTTTACAAAAGCAACGGCAACGGCAACGGCAGCGACTGAGCATGAGAATGAGAAGAGTCTGGGAAATTCCCAGTGCACGCGAAGGGTTGCATGCAACACGGCCAGCCAATGTCTAACCCCCAAACCCTGTTCCCCTGCCGCGCACTGCGCATGTCTCAAGTGATTATTAGCAGCGAGGGAAATTTACTCATGCGTAATTTCCCTTCGCTCGCAGAGGCCACACCTCAGCGACTCTCTGATTGGCTGGCCGCTTCCCCGGCAACCATTTTCCCTGGTGCGCATGCCGTCGAAGCCCTTACACAGGGGAATTGCATGAATCGTTGACGTTGTTGTCGTCGTTGCTGTTGTTGTTGCTGTTGCTGTTGCTGTTGCCTTTACCGTTGTCGTTGTCGTTGTCGCAGCCGTCATCAGCCACCGACTTGAACTTTTTTTTTTTGTATTTTTTTATCGTCT
Source organism: Drosophila navojoa (assembly GCF_054131105.1). Taxonomy (NCBI): domain Eukaryota; kingdom Metazoa; phylum Arthropoda; class Insecta; order Diptera; family Drosophilidae; genus Drosophila; species Drosophila navojoa. Next base: position 8,178,363 of record NC_142892.1, on the reverse strand, counting down.
TGGCATAAATTTCTAGCAAAGTTCTCAGCTGGGCGGTTGGTCGGACGCTGGCGGTGTTGGTGGTGGCTGTGGTGCTTGGGTGTTTGGTGTTTGCCGTTTGGTGTTTGCTGATTGCGCACAAAGACATACTTAGAGTCGCGGCAACTTTGGTGTGTTCGTTGCACGCTGCATTGGCCATTTCTTATGGCTTTTTCCATTTTTTTTTCGCTGCTGCCGCTGCTGCCGCTGCTGCTGCTTTGAGTGGACCAAATACATGCTGCTAACGGCGGCCTTGTCTTTTTTGCCATTTGCTTTCCACTTTTTGTTTGGCTGCACAAGTTGGGCAACAGCAATGCCAGCGTTGCAACAGGGTGTTGCAAATGGGCAGAGTCGAGGCATTGCTCTGGGACAAAGCTAACGGCACTCTGTATAGTTGAATGCTCACAAAAACGCAGCAAACTGTCAGTCGAGCAGTCGACCAGCTTTGGCTTCTTACTGTCGCACTGGCTCACCCACTTACACACACACACGCACACAGAGAGAGGGACTTGCAGGCTAAACACAAAAAGAAAGCCGAGGCAACAACAAAAAAGAGAAAATGGAGATGGCGGAAACTGCCAAGACAAACCAAACATGGCGCTGTGCACAAAAGTTTGGCTCTACTTCAGCTGCTGTTGCTGCCGCTTCTACCGTTGCCTTGGCTTTGGCTTTGGCTTTCTTCTTTTGTTTTCTGCTTTCGGTAACTTCTAGTTGGCTTTTGGCTTAAGACTGGGCTTTGGCTATGGCGATTTTGCACAAAACTTAACGTCTTTTTCTTGTTCTCTTCACAATGCCTCCCGCCTCCCGCCTGCTGCCTGTTGTAACTGCTGCCAATGTAGGGTATGCCAAAGAAACTGTTAATGCCATTGAATCAGGCCATAGTGGGATTTTATAATTTTCCCAAAGATATTCAGAGTTTTTTAATGCTGTGACTAAGTTCCTTTGCTGCTCATTCAAAATATTTGCCCAGTCCTGTTACGCTATTCACTTCACGTTGCTAATCTGTATCAAAGTCCACACTCGCATGTGCAGTTTTATTGCCTATTATTACTACTATTTTGTTTTTGTTTTTGGGGGGGTGTGTATAGCTCAGCGTAAGATCTTCCCTAAAGCGTGCATTTATCGTGGCCAAAACCTGCGAATTATTATTTACGGCGTGCCATAAAGATTAACTGACTCATATAGACATAAATATACGTTTTGACTCATTCCATATCAGCCAGAGATACGAATCAGCGCGACAATTCAATTAGCCCTAGCAACAATCGAATAATACCCTCGCCAAATACACACACAAGCCGACCTTTCCGAATAGGTAGCCATGATGATGATGATGACGGCAGCGGCGGCAGAGGTAATGAAATCAAGTTGACAATGGGCAAAGAGTGGAAAATGTCGCAGGCATCGAGCGGAACAGGATCGATTGTGGCCAAGCCAAATGTTTGGGTACTAGAAACAAATTTAATAAAATATCTAAAAACAAAAAACACAAAAAAACGGCAAAGGGTAGCGCGAGCCTCATTGCACGCATTATATATATGACTGTGTGAGTGTGTGTTTGTGTGTGTGTGTGCGAGTGGTAGCATTGTGTGCAGAGTAATATTGAATAACCACAAGAACAGCAACAACAAGAACAACAACAACAGCAGAGCACGCTCGACAGCCCGAGGATAAATAGTTTTTGTGTGGCACTTCAATTACCATTTGAGCATGATAAGCGCTAAAGAGGCATCAAGAACAAGTAAACTGCCAGACCGAGAATGGAAAGTGGTAAAAAAAAAGAAGCCACTGGCAGCCACAGAAGACGGCTTGAAAATGTGCCCAAGGATGCACGCAGCATGGAGTGGAGGGCAGAGTGAAGAAGACCCTGGACCACCTCGTGGCATTTGTGTGTGAAATCAAGCAGCAAACGGAGCAGAGCCAAGCAAGGACTCGTCGATATATGATTAGGCATCGGGGCATCGAGGCATTGAGCCAGCGAGAGATAGGGGTCATTAGGGGCTGGCTCTTCGACCGAGGCAACTATTCATTCACCTCCACATGCCCATTGAGGAGCAGTCAAGTAGAAGGCCGCTCTCGCTTGGGGTGGGTGGTGTCATTGCTTTTGTTTGTTTGTTTTGCCAAGACGCACGACCCACTCCAGGCATAGGCCAAGTTATTTTTACTTTGATGGGCAGCCAACGTCTTGGCAACAATAACAACTGCAGCTGCAGCATCTGACGGCGCGCCCCGAATGCTGCCCAGGCAAAGTAGAAAAAATAGAAGCAGCATAAATATGAGAAAAGGACACGGCCAGTCCTTGTAAAGTGTGTAAACAAAGGCTGCGTTGCAGTAGTTGCACCCGCTATGAGCACGCTGCATGCCACGGCCTGAAGTGGGCTAATTTGACGAGCCCCTGCGTGGCGAGCGCAACCCCCAAGTCCAGGGCGACTCGGTGCCAGCGTCCAAAATACAAAAGTGTTAAAGGATTTATGCGCGTAATTTTGCAGATGTTTAGATTTCAGATTTCAGAAACTCGCTCTGCCAAATTAGTTCCTGCCCGGTGTGCGGACTTGTGTCAACAGCCCCGATCTCAAATGCCGATCCCCGACGCTCGACGCTCGACGCCCGACTCCCGTTCCCGATACCCCTTCTCGCTTTCCAGTTCCAGCATTGACAGACACGCTGTCTACTCGACAGATAGACACACAGTCCCTGTGTGTTATATATATATTTGTGTGTGCGTGTGTGTGTGTTTTTGTATGTGAAGTGGCGCAGCGTGTGCACAATTCAGTTTTGGGCAGCATTTCTCTCATTGAACGCTGTGAATACAGCGCTCTGTTTGCTTCATGTCAACTTTGCGCTGCACTCCCATATAGAGGCCGATCCGAACATATTAACTTCGTCACGATTTGAGCTTGGTTCTATGGGAGTTTGCCCGCTGAGCTGCATTGTCGTTGTCTGTTTATTATTTTCGCACTCGCATTCGGTTTGTTTGACTTGCGAAATATGATTTTCGCTTTTGTTTATAATTAGGCTTTGGGTGCGATTTGTCTGCTCTGCCCCAATCTGATCGAATGTTTATGCTGAGCTGTGAACCCAACCGAATGCTGCCCAATTATATACAGCTTAGACTGTGTGAACTCTCAAGCTAATACTCCATCCACTCTGTGAGATTGTCAAATTGAAAATGATTGTATTTTTCTGTACTTTGTTTTAGTGATTTTTTAATTTGCGGCGAAGCCAAACACGAAATACAAATATTGGCAATAGTTGCCTGCGCTGGCAGTCGGCCCACTTTTGGCGTGGCCAATATTCATTTGGCGTGCGTCGAAGCGGCAATAAATTGCTGGCCCACTGACAATTCATCCCAGTGGATACGGGCCGAAATGGTGTGGGGCATTGGGCCTTGGGGCTCGTAATTCATATGGGCGCACTTTGAGCCGCATAAACCATAAACGCATAAAAATTATTTTTCAAACGGTCGCCGCTGCGTATCGATGGCTGCTCAAATTGTTTGCGTTCGCCGTTCGCCGTTCGGTGTTTGGCGTTTCGCAGTTCAGCGCTCGGCGTTCCGGGTTCAGCTTGACTATTTTTCATTTCGGTGGCCATTATGGCCATCCGTCTGCACCGACTGCTCATATTTTCTTTTCGCTTGCCGGCACATTTTCCAATTTCATTTGCGCTGCGGACGCGGAATGTTAGCGCGTCCCCCGCTTTGCTATCGCTTTGAGGGTCTTACTGGGCGCATTCATCATGGACGGCACCAAGGGGTCGGTGACGGGGACAGCGATGGGGCTATCCAAGAGCAGTCATCATCATCGTCATCGTCATCGCCATCGCCAACACCAACAACATGGCCATCGACAGCGGAACAGAGAGAGGGAGAGAGAGAGAGAGAGGGCAGGAGTTTGACTATTTGGCTATTTGGCCGTTTGAAAAAGCAACATTTCAGCCATATTTTTTCTTGCTTTCAATTTGGCGCTGCCAGCTTTGGTCATTTTTCATAGGGCTTTTGATGCGTAACCCGCCAATTCTCGTGGAACGCCCCCTCAACTACCGACCTATATATATAAACTTTCGTTTTTTTCTTTCTGTGTTGGTCCGAACGCGTTGGAGTTGGCATTGGTCGTTGCCTTTGAGCGATTTGAAGTCAAGTGTAAAAACCGTTTTGGCTAACAAAAAGCTGTATACCGCTTAGCAAAGTCAAGTGTTTTTAAGTTTAATTTGAAAAATATTTGAATTTTTGCTCATTTCTTGGTTCACTGCGCCTCCATCTGAAACTGCTCCTCCCTACCATCCAGCTCCTGCTGCTTGAACAATAATTGGTGCGAAAATTTTGCCCCTTAGCAAGCAATGACAGCTATCAATGGGAAAATCCATATCGAGTCTGCGACTCTCTGATACATTATTTGACTGTATAGAATAGTTGGATAGCCCACAACGGCAAACATCAAATATTGAGGGCGGGCAGCTCAAAGATCCGTCAGATACGTAGGCAAACAACCCTTGATGCCCAGCTTCCACTCTTCAGTTCCCAGCTCCAATCAGCCACACAATCTTTGATTTTCTGATGCTGTTGCGATTGCCCTGCCCTGCCCTGCCCTGCCAAAAGTTTCAATATTTACACAAATTGCTCGTGGACCGAACAAATCGCAATTCCGACCGTACTTCATGGCCAATCTGCGCGCCCCTAAAAATTGTCATTACGAAGCAGTTGATGTGTGCTCAAGCCCTTGGGAACAATTTTGAGGTATGTTCCCAGTAAGCACTCTGCGTTTCTCTGTCCTGGGGTTCGTCAATATGATAACTGCGCATCAGATATATATATTTTTAGTGGCCAATTATTGGGAAAGGAATAAAATATATTGTACGAATTTCACTTTAATATACAATTTTGAAATGTAGTTGAACTGCATGTAGAAAAGATTTCCTTGTGACTTTTTCTGTTGACCAAAACCAAGCAAATGGTGCTCATAGAGAACACTCAATGGTCAATGGGGTGCCATAAAAGCTAAACCATCTTTGGGGTCAGCATTCAAATACTGACCGAAGAGTGTATAAAAAAAATACCAAACCAAATACTTATTTTTTGACAGTAGTTTTTGCTGGGCATCTTTTATGTTTGTCGGACTCGCAGTTATTTTTATTGCCTACTATAGCTGGCGACAAAGCCAGCCCAATATGTACACACACGCACACACACACACACACACACACTTACATCGAGGCTATCTCATACATATTCCGTTTACGTAGCCCGTTCGCTTAACTGTTGTTTTTATGCGCTGCAGACAAATATTTGCTTTCCGACAATAGTCATAAATACCAAAAGCTACATGCTCGGCATACTTAGAAATACACACACACACACACACGCACACACAGATACACCCTTGCAGCGAGCGGGGCAAATAGAAATCGGGCAAAGCAAATAGCGAACAGGATATGGTTTTTGGCAGCAGCAGCGGCAGCAGCAGCCAGTATAGTCGAAATAGTGGCAAAAGGCGAGACATGAGAGAGGCAAAGCGAGCGAAAAATGCGACTGCCACTGGCCCATTCAATGGTGGCCAGTCGCACCAGAGGGCCAACAAAATGGTTGCGCAAAAAGCATCAGCAGTCGCCAAAAATATTAGAAAAAATGTTTCAGACAAAAATTGTACCAGCACATACACACACACACACATATATATATATATGTACATATATCGAGTATAGCCGCAGGGACATGCTAGAACGTTTAACGAAATGGCGACCAACAACTGCGAGCAAACGGCATACACACACACTCACACATGCGCCACTGTGTGTTTGTGTTCGTGAAGTAGCCAACGCGATGTTGGCAACTTCAAAGCCTCGCAAAGTTTTTGATTCGCGAGCTGGGAAATAGAAATGGGTAAGCGCCCAGCACGAAGTCACCAACCAAAAGCTTATCCATGTGAAAAATCTACGGCGCGTGTACGTGAGCACGCGCTGGTTGCCATCGCTGGCATCGGTGCCTTTAACTCATTACACCTTCCTGGGAGACGAGAACGAGCCAATAGGCAAACAAATAAATAAACAGCGCTCACGTGCCGCGCCGAGGATTATCCGCGCATCACAATCAAAACAACACCAACAACAAACAAACTACCCGCCGAGCATGTGCCTCGAGGCCCATTGTCCGTGAACTGTGTCCTGTTTCTGTTGCCTGGCCTGTTTGTCAGTCCAACGACCTGTTTGATTTGCACCACACCCGTAAAGGACCCATGCCACGGCAGAGGCAGAGGCTTTTTGCGATGCTAATCTACGCGAAATGTTACAAAATGTTTAACAATTAAGTAGCGACACGCGCTGCCACGCTTCAAGTGTGCATGTGTATGCTTTAGTGTGTGTGCGTGTGTGTCCTTGCTCTACCCTCAAACGTTTTTTATTGACAGATATCGCTTTCAGATACGCGCCACTCGAGGCAATTGAGTGCACAAAGGCGGGCAGCACAGACCACTTGATGTCCATGTAGATCATATCGATGAGACATGCGAGCAGCTAATTTACAGTTCAAGTTATCCTTGCTGAACTTGACTACAAGTGCTGTTGAGGATGAATAAATGTAAATGGCAGGCATTCAAAATATATCATTCTATTATAAGTAGTTCACAATGCGTATAAAACGGAATGAATAAATGAATAAAGGCAAACGATTATAGACCATAAACGTAAGCCCATTGAAGGGTTTATTAACATTTTAAGTGTATTTTAGAAATGCAATGAATTTTCCTTAAGTTTCTTAAATGGTTTATATATCTTTCTTCTTACTTATAGCATTTCTTATCGATGCAGCAGTGTACTTAGTCAGCTTAGTCTTGTATCACATGCTCAACTTCCAGTCTGGATAAATGTGTGCAGGTTATAGAATAGTTGTCTTCTCTCTTTTTCTTTTTTTTGCACCATGTTTCGGGCAACCGCAGGAAATGTGAGCAACGAAAACAAGAAAAATAACATGGCGCTGATGGCTGGCGCAACAACATGGCGTATGCCGAATGTACGAGCCACTTATTAAAAATGGAAAAAGTGGCTGAAAAGCAGCAAGCAAACTAGTACGGCTACAACATGCACCAGCAGCAGCAGCAGCAACAACAACAGCAGCTGCAGCAACAACTAACAAAGTGACTGCCAGAACGAGGACCAGCATCCAGTCGAGAGAGGACCCTTTGGCTGAGGAGGTGGACAAGGAAACGATGAAAGCACCAAACGACAACGATGGTAAACGACAAAGTGCGGGAAGTTTGCACAAGGACATTGCAGCACTCACCACATGCATGCACACAAGGATATGAAGGCACACACAATGCCACAGCAGCACATAGAAACACTCACACACACACACACACGCACACGTACACTCTCATGTAACCGCACAGCACACACCAGCCGAATGACAATAACAACAAAGCGAAGGAAGAAGGGATATACATATGTATATCCATAGAGAAAGAGAGAGAGAGAGAGAGAGAGAGAGCCATCACAAACGAAGTGTTGCAGAGAAAAAATCAACATGACAGCAGTGGAAAACAGTTAAACGGACACTTATACCCACGTACAGCACACAGACAGTTGGAGTGTATGTGTATGTGTGTGTGTGTGTTGTGCCGAACGACCAATTGAAGCCTCATCTTCACTTGCCATGCACGCACGAACATGCAAAGAAACAGGCAACTGAAGCACTTCGCTTGCGTGCGTCCAATGTCAATGAGCCTGGCCACTTTTTGGCGCTCCATCGGCAGACCCCAGCCACCGCATCAGCAGCAGCATCGCCCACCGCCCCACCGCCCAGCCGCCCAGTAGCCACAGCCCATCCTAGAGGCTCAGTCCATTGAGCGTGCGCTTCACTGCATCCAATGACAAACCAAATATGTTTGGTGGTTTTTACGCAAGACTCGTTTGCACCAGCACCCGCATGGACAATGACCAAACACACACACACACAGACAGACACACACAGACATACACAGAGAGAGCGAGTCAAGCTCACACAAATGCACTCGAAATCAATCACAAGTCCTGGTCTGCTTCCGGAAATCATTCAGTCAATGTAAATGTAAATTTGCGCCTCGTTGCATGCTTTTCGTCCTCTGTCAATTCAGTGTCTGTGTGCCGTGACTTTTGTAATGAACTTGAAGTGCATGTTGCATGCATGTCATGTGTTCTTTTGTGCTGGCCTCTGTTGACTTTTGAACGTGGCTGCAAGCAGTCGCCCACACAGTCGAGCTATCCACAAAAGCCTGACGACTTTTCCATACCAAATGCAACTGCAATTCTGCTGCAGCTCCCGAGGCAGCATGCAGCTTGCTGCTTGCAATGTCAATTAACAACTCTTGGGCAGCAAACGATATTACATTTCCAACTACGTCCAGTGATCATGCTTTTGGTTGAGTGGTTTATGTAATCGAAATTCGTAAAACCTGTCTCAAGTCGAGAACATATTGCATGCAATTTATGTTGCTTTTACTGCTAAAACTAAGTAACGCAAATATTAGCACAAGTTGCCAAAAATAGTTCAATATTTCGAAAAATAAACTCAGGTTTGTCCGCTCGCCAGGAATCAATGAGTCTTAGTGGAGGCCAGCTCGCCAAGTCCCTTAAGACATCCCCAGTGCAGTATGAAATGTTATTAAACTCATTTAAATTCATAGCAGAACGCCCCAGACGTGCAAAAAGGAAACCCATTCGGCAAACTAATGTTCGAATAAGCCAATTAAAGCACAGCCCTTGGGCTGCTACGACTTTCGACTTTCGAGCAGCGTCAAGGGAAGAGAGAGAGAGGGAGAGAGAGAGAGAGCGCTTGAGACGCCACAAAGGCGCCAACATAAACAAAGTAAATGTCTTGGCTCGACGCAAAATAAACATAAATAACAGCTAGCTGGCAACTGGCAACTGTTTGCTGAATGAGCAGCTCCTGGAAGAGGTGCGGATGAACATCAGAAGGAGCAGCAGCAGCAGGAGCAGCAGTAGCAGCAGCAGGAGCAGCAGCAGGAGCAGCGGCAGCAGAAGCCAGGATCAAAAGGTTTGCGCGCACACCATGACATCCTAATGATGATGTCATGAATAAATTAGTCGAGTTTCAAAGACGACAAAAGACGACGCTGCGGATGAGAACTACACGCGCCCAGAGCAAAAGTTAATGGCAAAATCCAGGCTCAAGCCGATGGCTTAGGCAATGCCTCTGCGCGATGGGCGTTGCTTGGTAAAAAAAAACTGGGCGTTACCACAAAAACACTATGTGGCACGGCAAGTTTTTGGCGCGTTAATGACAAAAATGAAGTGAGCCGCAATATGTGGAATGTGGCATTGCGGTTACTCAGCCACGAGGCGCTAGGCGCGGTTAAAAAAATGTGGCACACGTGTGCAAGCAGCGAGCGCACCACTGAAACATTGAATTCATTTAAATTAAGTTGCAAATTATGCAAATGAAACGGGCCACCGAAATGGAGTAGTATATAAAACAGGCTAGGAACTACAAGGCGCTACCAACAGCAGCAGCAGCCGCAGCCGCATCAGCAGTTGCACGTGCGTCCGCTCGTTGCAGGTGGCCGGCAGCCACGCCCACTTCAACGCCCGACTGTCACACGCACGATTTAATTAGTTGCGCCTATTTTGGCGATCAATCATTCAATTTTCTGCACCATAAAGCCAGCCAAACAACGGCTGAAAAAAAAGAGGATGAGGCAAAGGGAAGCGAGCCACTTGTTATGCCACCTTGTTGCAGCAATGCGTAGCAGCTACGCCCCCTTTCAGGCCGGCCCTGTGGACGCAGTCGACTAGCTGTCCAAGGACAAACTGCCTTGTCATTTATGTGCTGTTCGCTTTTGTTACGCTTTTTACGAAGCTGCTGCTGCACCCCCCTCGCTCAATCTGTCACACGCTCGTATGTAAGATTATGTTGCGCTACGGGCTCTGAGCCTTAGAAGGTGGTTGATTTTTGTTGCTTTTTTTTTATGTACTTTAGTGAAGGTTGTTTGGGCCGCAAATTGTTTTATATGAAATAATCTCAAATATTTGTGCCCGCAATGAAATTAGCCAAATTAACACCTAGATCCGAGAAGGCTTAGCCAAAAATAATTGAAATATTTTTTGTTTTAATAAAAGGACCAGACTGAATAAAGGCGCCGGCGACTTTGTTGCTGTGAATAAACCAAAAACAACAACGACAACAACAACAACAATAATGGGAAAAACTTGTATGGATTTTGCGTATGTCCTTTTCGGTTGTGTTCGCTTTTTAGCCCCACTCACTCAATTAGGCGAACGTTGGGCAGTCCATTTGGGCCAAATGCTTTAAGCCATTTTAACAATTTCCATTAACAAATATGCACAAATTGCCTTTTGGCGGTTTTACAAATAAATTGTACAAAAAATATTTTGACAAAAATACTTACATACCCACACGCACAAATACATACAAATACGTACACACACATATATATATCGGACCTATATATATATTTTTGCAGGCGAGTAATATAAAAAGCTGGCGAAACAAAATGCGTGTTTCGGCCATTTTTTGTTCGACCAAAAATGCATGAAATATTTTTGTAAATTATTTTTATGCACTTCATTAAATATTTAAACAATTTGGCCGCCAGCAAGAGTCGAAGTTGGAGTCAGAGGCCGTTGAGCGCCGCAGCCAAGCCATTGCCCAGAGCCACAGTAAGAGCGCAGCGTACTTTAATCAACCGTAAAATGTTGACCTTTTTGTGGAGCGTGGGCGGGGGTGGGCAGGCGAACGGTTTTGTAGCTGACCCGCAACATGCTGTTGAAATTTCAACAGCAGCTTGCCGCGTGTGGTGGGCCTAATGGGCCAAAGCCTAGCCCGAGCACTGTGTGCAGAGTCGAGGCGAAGCCAAGCTGTAGCTATTGTGGAGCTTGAGGTGATTGTGGCTGTGGGTGTGTGTGTGGGTGTGGGCGTGGGGCGTGCACTGCCCGTGTGTGTATGCATTTACATAATTTATGCCCGTGGCGGGCGTGCGATCTACAGTCAGCAGCCATCTTTGGACTTGCAGCCGATTTCATTTGTGTTTTCCACATTTCATTTTATGACATCCTGTGACATCCTGCCGACCGCTGCTCCGGCTGCTGTGCATAATTTCCACGTGCCAAGCTGGCTTTTAATGGCAACTACCGAAAGTATAAATGTGTTTTACAATGTCAAATGTCTGACGAGGCCAGAGAGCCAGAGTTGAGTTGTGAAGCATTTAAATATATATTTATATAGATATAAGGCTATATCTGTGTATTTATCATTTACTTACTATGCGCATACAAATGTATAAATTATTTCATATTCAGTGGCCACACACACACTCATTTTATTTATGCATTTATGCACTACGAAATTCATACACATTTGTTGTGCAAATTTCTAAAGGGACAGAGAGGGAGCGTGAGTCGAGCCGTTTCTCACGCCTCTGATGCCCTTGCCACACCCACCCAACTAGGCAGTGCTGCTTGTAGTTGCGTCCACTGCCAATAAATTCACATCAAAGGTCTTTATTTGTGTTTGCTTAGCAGCGAAAGCCAAAAAGGATGAGCATTGCCATAGCCCGGCCCAGTCCGTCCGCCAGCGGCTGGGCCTGTGCAAATATCATTTTCATTTCAATTGAGCGAGCCGGCTTTAAGCATTACGGCCCTGCGACTGGGATCGGGCGCTAACCTACGACACGCGTGTCATCAGCTAATCCCGGTGCTGCCGCTAAATGATTTTCTAGTTGCCAGGCAGTCCGAGGCAAGGCAAGGACACTGAGCAGCAGTCGCAAAGGCGACTACTTGGCGCACGTGTCGGTTGTTGTTTGGGCCCCGGGGCGGATGTGTGGCCGGGGTTGATATTGCTGTACTGCGAATTGCCGTGCGCCCTGCATTGCAATGAACTCAGCACTTGAGCCGACGCCCTGACAAAGTAACTCCCCAGCATTAGCCGAGTGACCGCCAATGGATTTTTAAATACTCGGCACACGCGTCCCCCCCCCCGCCTCCTACCCGAGCGAACGAGATGCTCAAATTAAACGCCTCGTCGCGACGGAGCAGCTTGAGCTTGCTTCTGCACCATTGCCAAATAAATAACTCAATTGTTTTGTTGACATTTTATTTGACACGTGACTCCGGCTGGTTAGACACACACACACACACACGGCCACACCGTAGCCAGCATCGCCAGGACTCTGGCTTAGTGCTTTGTTCTTTTTGCGGTTCATGTGGCCGCCAACGTCGCAGCACCGCAGCACCGTCGGCAATTAATCTGAAAGGTGTCCATTAAGGCGCACACGCGCCCGTCGCCCATAAAAGATAGTTGCTCGTGCCGATGGTGGGCGTGCCCACTGCCGGCTGCTGTGTTATACGTGTAATAGTGTCAATTTGGTATTTATGGCCAGCCAGGCAAGCAGCCCGGCCAGTGATTTGTGCCATTGCTGCGAGGCTCTTGCACTCGCCTGCTTACCTATTTACACCTTTGCGTCTACAAAATTTATTCATGGCGCCCGGCCCCATTCGGAGCGAGCGTCAAGTGAATTGCGTAAATCTGAATGAGAGCTTGCGAGGCTCAAATGCAAATTTCCTCAGGAAGCATGTAAATGACGAGAGCGTGACACGACCGTAACACGACTCTCACGTATGCATATGGTAATTACACATACACACAAAGAAACTCATCTATATATGCATGTATCTGTGGAGCATATACATTAAACTGCCATATGCTAAGAATTTGATGGAGGAATACCCTTTAAATATATAATTGATATAGAGGGGCATATCAAACTAGGACGGGATGAGATAGTCCAATAATTATTCGACTGCATATACCCCTTGCTGAATTGGAATGCAGGGTATTGCAATGTGCATGACTTGTTTAGTTTGAACAACTTTTGTGCCAACCACTGAGCCCGGTTGCCTATTTCAGAGCCACAGCCCACTGTTTGTTTGCCTGGCTGGCGTGCAAGACTTTTGACTTTCTTCTAAAACAATTTAGCTTTGTATAACGGGCTGTGTGTGTGTGTGTGTGTGCGTACGTTCATGTGGTTGCTGACACAAACCAAAATTTAAACAAAAGAAAAGCTCGAGCAGTTGAGCTCAAGTGCTCAGCACGAGACAAACCTACTAAGACTGTTGGCTAACGGAAACCGCACTCACACTCACACACACACTCGCACACACCCACGCATACCAATACGTGCCCACACAGACACGCATATACGAGCTGCTAAGTGACTCTTGGCTTTTGTTATTCTGGCTCCGGCTGCCTTTGAAGCGGTAGCAGGCAACGGCGGAAAAACTGAAGTATATTGTTAACAGGATATATAATACACAAAATAAAGTTTTCAGCCAAAGTTACACAAAAGTATTTCGCAAGTTGTGCGCCCCATTCAGCACCGCTCCCGTCAACAATCCACCCCGCCCCCGCGCACTCCCTCTCGCTCTGCCCTGCTCTGGCCAAAGCCCGAAAGCTGCATCACCTTTCACTTGCTTTGTGTGTTTGATTTTTGGTATTGTTTTACTTTTGTTGAAATAGAAATTAAATACAAAGGAAATAACCCCAATTTTTTGTCGGTCTGTGTATTTAGCAGCGCCCTCTCGAACACATTTAAGCTTTTTCAAGAATTTTACAATTTTCCCCAACAGAGAGTTTTAGTTTTATTTGGATTTAAATGTGGGATAAATTAAAAATTTTCAGGAAATCAGTGAACTCGAAACGAAACTAAAATTTAAGAGCGAAAATCAAAATGTTTCATTCTTGATCGAAATTCAAGCCATTCCGCATTGAACTGCCTCAAGCTTGGCAAATGCAAATATGTAGAAAGTTCGCTTATTTGGACACTGCTTTCATTTATCTTGAGAGTCTGTCCGTCAGCAACAATGCAAGATGCTGTTAACAGCCAAACTAAGGCAGGGCCAAGAAAAAATTGGAGGAAAGGAAAGAGAAGAAAAGAAAAGGAAATGCTCGTAAAACGGGCAATGGCAAAAGCAAAGAACTGTCAGTGGTGTTATACGAGAAATGTAGCATTTGTCGAGGGGCAAAAATAAATGTTTTCAAATGTTTGACGCGTACTGACAACAAATAAGCACACACACACACACACATATTCAGCGGCTGAAGGCTGCTTGAGTAGCGTACAATACAGTGAGAGATATGTGCATACACACGCACACTCACGCATTTGTCTTGCTGTGTGTGTGTGTGCGTGCATTTAATGTCTGTAATTTACCGTTAAGTAGACAAGTATTAATGGTGAAATACCAACGGAATGCGTAGCGCTGCGCAACTTAACAAACATACAAAACGGCCACAGCCGGAGACAAGACGAGCGAGCGAGCGCCCAAAGGCAGCCATCGAGGAGGAACAAGAGCAAAAAAATGGAAGAAAAAATAAAGAAGCGAAGCCAGCTGAAAACAAAATGGCGACGACGACGACGACAACATCAGTTTGACTTGACGTTGAAGTTACATGTTAACTGTGGCAGTCCACCCCCACGTACAAGCGCACACACACACACACAGAGACAGAGAGACAGACACCCACACATAGACACAAATAAGCAATTGTCAATGTGGCGCGCGCATGTTGCCTCCCCAGCAGAGATGTCAAAATAAAAAAATAAAATAAAAGAGAAAGAAAATGAAACGAAAAAAAAGCGAAACGGAAAAAAGAAAACGCCAACAAATTCCAAAGAAAACTCAACTTTGGATTGTTGGCATTTTTGCTGTGTGCTTTGAATGCTGAAAGCGTAACGGAAGCAGTGGGGAGTGGGCCAAAATCCACCAGAGCTCACACAAGCAAGGCAGAAAACAAGTATGAAGTCGTTCAAACAGCATGAACAAAAAGCAGATACGCTGTAAATAAGAATAGCAGTCAGGTAATGAAGAAAAACTAGTCATAAATATCAATTTGGAGCTGAAATAAATATATGAAATTAAAGGAAATCATTATTACAGTATTTACTTACCAAGAATAACAATTAAATACAGATGCTGGCACGCATGGTCCCTAGTTGATCATGGCCAGTCGGTTGCATTCCTAGTGTGCTGGGTATAAAAAAATATTTGCGCGTTAAAATAGTAGATAAGGCGAATGGTAGGAAAGCAGGAATGACAAAACAAACGCGCCATTTTCTTGACGTTCACCAATTTGACATTTTACGTGATTTTTGGACCAGTGGCAAAAGCAATGGGGTTGGGGGCAAAGGGAGAGGCGCGAGTCATGTGACTTGCCATTTGCTGAAAATTACAAACTGCCAAACTCTGTCTGCGTGCGTGTGTGTGTGTGTGTTGGTGTGAGTGCGTTGCGCTTATGTAATTGAGTTCGAAAGCGGCCAGTTCAGAGGCCAACGGAGGAGCCACGTCTCAAGGCAGCCCCGCCCACTGGCAGCGCCAGCCCAGTCCAAGTCAAGTCAAACCAAACGGGCCAGGCACGAGCACATTTTTCACAATTCATTTCATTTTGCAGCGCGCTCGCTGCAAGGCAACATTATTACAAAGAATATTGTATGGAATAGATGAAATGAAAAAATGGCAGCATAACTTAAGGCGCTTTACCATGAGCACACAAAAAATGAAATACGAAAAAAGAATAAAATCAAAATCAAAATAAAGCAAAAGAAACTCAAATGGGGAGCATCTTAAACAAAAAGACGAACAAATGCTGCACAATAATTTGCTTCAGTGTTTACATTTCAGCTTCTCGTTGTGCCAGCGCAGCAACATTTCCAAAGTCCTGCCAAGAGTTAAGAGCCAAGAGCCCAGAGCCAACAGCCAGCAGCCAGCAGTTCTGGCCGACTAGACTAAGATGGATTAAGATTAAGCCCAAGTAGCCCGCGAATTGCAGTCAGCAGCCAACTGCAGCTTCAAACGATTTTTCTTGATTTCAGCAGCATTTTGGGCTGGCAACTTTCAGCCATTTCGCCATCGCCTCGCTGCCAACTCCTCAGCTTTGTGTGTCGGCGAGCATTAGAAAATAATATTTTATACGCTTCACTTGCAATTTTTCTTGTAGTGCTCGCGCTTGGCTGCGCCATCCATTGCTCCTTCAGCTCGACGCTGCTGCTGCTGCTGCAGACTCTACAACACAGTGCCAGCTTGTACGTGTGTCGTTCTCTCTCAGTGTGTGAGTGTGTGTGTGTTTGTGTGTGGTTGAAGTAACGCCGCCATATTGTCGGAGTTGTTGATGTTGAAAAATGTAACATGCCAGAAATTGCTGGTTACCCACATGGAAATTACGTTGCATGTTTCATTGAGCCAACCGACTGAACAATCGTCTTCGACTTCTGCTCTGACACTGGCTGCGGTGTCAGCGGTGCGATATGCAAAAATTTAAGCACAGTGGTGCTAAGATGAAGTGGCACAGTATTTGCATAGCAAAAGTCTGTTAGCTTAGCGCTGCCTCATGAATGAACAAAAGGAGTCCAAATTTAAGCTTTAAGTATTTTCATTTGCAGCATAATCTAAACTAAGAGAACCCGTTAATCAGAGCTCCATTAAAACACTCTCTCACACTTAAACTAATGCCCGGATATCGCCCCCACACTCACTTCGGTTCACTATTCGCTATCAAAGGTACGTATATGCCTTTGGCATGCAACAAAAGCAGCGCAAATGCCGTTAGCTGGCTGCGCGGCCAAAAATCAATTTTATTTGAATTTTACAATTTAACCATAAAACCACAGAAAGCATTTTAAACGCATTTTTAATAGACTCAAATATGTGTTTTATAAAAGGCCGCTGGCTCATGCTCCTCATCCTCATCCTGTCTGTCTGTCTGTATGTATTTATTTTGCTGCCTGAACGCATCAATGTTTCAATATATATTTATATTGTTTGTAACAAAATTTGCGCATTTACAAAAGCCATTGAATGCAGCGGCAAAAAACGCGCTAAAATTATCGTTGGCTTTTGGCAGCAGGAGCAGCAGCAGCAGGAGGAGCAGCAGGAGCCGCTTCGCTTTACTCTGGCATTTTATTTTGCTGATGGAAAATTAGTTTTTGTGTGTTGTATAGATTTATCTACCATGTGTATCTCTCTCTCTCCCTCTCTCTCTCTCTCTCTCTGTGTGTGTGTGTGTATTTGTTTGAGTAACTGTGTTGAATGTTTGCAAATAGTCTGCATACTTTCAGAGCTTATACAAAGTCGCGTGCCTTTTTTGTTGACGTGCATGCGAGTACGTTGCTGGCAAACAGCAAATAACAAACAGCAAATATTTGCAAAGACCGAGCATAAATTGTTTACGTGAACGGCAATTTAAGCGAACCAACGATCGGAGCATTAAGTTCGCTGTTAAAAACTCAAATATAGCCAAATTTCAAACCACTCTCGAGCGATGATCAGATAAATATGTATCTACGCCTAATGCCAGTCTGCTGTCAAATAAAGCAGGCATAACTTTTCGCCCAATCCTCTGTGCTGTCCTCTGTGCTGTCCTCGGTGCTTCTGTCGTTGAGCACACATGTCGCTCGCTCGACCCCAAAAACCATAACGCCAACTGACCATGAAATGGAAGTGCATAAAATACATCAATGGGGCTGTAGCCGCTGCCAATTGCACGTTGTGTGGTCAAATAGAAGAATGTTGTTCTAAGTGCCATTGGCACTGCTGGCGACGGACATCGATGTGGCTCCATCCATGGCTGACCCAACCTCAATGCGACGTTCGCTGGTAGCCGGGGCAACACGTTAAAATGCTGGCATTTGGGGTTGGAGCCACGTCTCCATGGCTTTCAACACGGTCTCTGTCCATTGCCGTCTCACCTTTAGTCCAGCATCCCCCGCGCTCTTTGTGCTGCTCCTGCTGGGCTCGCTCAAGGTCTCCGATTCCTTAAAAACAGCGCCCCCTGGTATGCCTGCTATTGAACATTTTCACTGGCGGACCTCGATACCAGCTTTGACATTCTGCACATAAACTCCAGCAATTTAAGCTTATAACAACTGTTCCAAGGCATTTTTCCTCTTCCTCTTCTGATTCTTCTCATTTTTTTTTTCGGCTGGTTTGCGCAGCAGCTGTTGCAGGGTTCGATGCAAACATATTGAAGGGACGCATCCAGAGTTCCGGCCAATGCTGGGGGTATCGTCAGCACCCCGGTTATATTGTAACGAGAATTGCTCGCTTGCTTAGTTCTCTTTTTTCTTCCTCCAGCTTTCAATTGTTTTAAGCACGGGGTTTGGGTTTTGATTTGGTGGACTCGCTGCCACGCGCAATATGTTCGCCAATGAGTATCTGTCAAACAGGAAATCGTTAAGTATGGAAGGCCCATTTCACCAAAATTGCCATTTTTGTTCGAAATTGACAAATGAAATATTCAAATGTTTCCAACTAGAGCTTCAAATCGAAATTTGTTAATGTCGGAACTCTCAATGCAGCTGATAATTGAGGCGAACTCCCTAATATGTGTACATATATTATTTTATATACATATGTTTAAGTGAATTAGAATGCATTGATACCGGAGTGAGTGTATTGATTCCTTAATAAGTTTTCATTCACACTTTTATTTTATTATTCTTTAATGCCAATCAATGATAGTGGAGATATTTTCTTTAAATAAAGACATAATACATCTACTAAATCACCAATCCTTTTTCACTCAATTGGTTCATTAATAATTTAAATATATACAAATAAATCTTTAGCTACACACAGCAAATCAAATCAATGAAAATAAATGAACCTAAATCTAGATTTATTGCTTAACCGCAATTGATAAAAGAGTATTAAAGATTGGCCATGGCTAACGCGCAGCAGCCAATCGTAGCGAATTGTTAAAGCCTTTGCTGCTTGAATGGCATCCTTTAGGCCGTCAAGTGCGAGCTGCCTGAATATGTGGCCAAATATGTAGTCGCTGCAAATCCGTTTACAGGCACAATCTAGGTAAATGCTTCCAGCTCACACACTGACACTTTGACTGGCGCCCATTTGCTCCATTTCCACTTCTATTTCTATTTCTATTTCCATAGCCATTTCCTTTGCCATTGCCAAAGCATCCCCATGGCTCGATCCATGGCCATTGCTATTTTCTACGTGCCCGGCCAACTGCTGGGATGCCAGCAGGTGCAGGTGCTCTGGCCTGCTTAGTTGTGTTCGTGCGTCCGTTCTTGCGCCACTTTTGGCCAGTCCAAGACCGAGCGAAAAAAGACTGTTTGTGCTCCTTAGTTGAGATTGGGCCGGGACCTGCCTGCCATTGGGTGGCCGTATCGGAGTCGGAGTCATGGCCCTGGCGTCACGTGGTCACAACATAAAAACGTGATGAAATTTCACAAAAATAAAAGTACTCTCCCCCCCTTCCATCCCTGCCTCCCATCCTCTCATCCAGCCCCCATACAGAGGCCAGTGACAACGACAGCGGCCAGCATTTGCTGTCGATGTCGAATTGTGGGCGTGTGGTGCCGGGGCGGTGCTCTGCTTTTACGAGCACGGCCATGCGATTGCTTGACATGGCTAAATGTGCCTTAGCAGCGTAAATAAGTAGTAAAAAATTTATAGGATTTGCGCTCTTGGCTTGGGAACAACAGTTGCAAAGGTTTTGGTGTGAAACAAAAACGCGCACAATTAATAAAAATTCTTTCGGGTTTGATAGAGAGTCGCCGGGCGACGAACCTCTCTTTAAAGCCAGCCCATCCCGACCGCGGCATAATAAACAATTACAAATGTCGCAAGTCCCCCAAGTCCGGTCATGCAGCCTCTGCTCCCATCATCTGAGCTAAACTGCAATAAAGTCGCAGCTGCCCATAAGCGTGCAGCTCATAAAAGCCAAAGGCAACAAACAGCACTGGCGATGGCCAGCGGGGCAACATGAATATGGCGGTGGAAGAGGGGCAGAAAGAGTTCACCAACGCCATCCACAGTGCCTTACTCTACGCCTTCGTCTCAGCCTCTGTCCCTGCCTCTGCCTGCATCTGCGCCTCTGTGCCGACGCTCGTCCATTTTTATAATCGCATTTTTATGATTAAGACGCATTTTATGGGATTTTAACTGCTATTATTTTCGCTTTTAACTGTCACAATAAAGTCAAAGTTAAAGACAGGAAGAGCGCCACACAGCACTCTCCTTTGTTTATGCGGTCCAGAACGTTTTGTCTGGCCCAAACGGCTTTCCAAGTGCAGGCCACAGCAGAGAAACGATTAAGCAGACCCCTTGCAGAAGACTGAATGCTCAGTCAGGCTTGCCCGCATAAAGTTGACTATGCAGATTTTGAGCGAGAGATTTGTTTCTGAAAATCACAATGGAATCATCACATTGCAGCAGACAAACAATTTACACAATGATTTCAAACAAAGTTGAAGGGATGCTTAAACAGGCCCAATTTGGAAAAATTTTGGCCTTTGAGATCTATTGAGCTTGCTCTAGTTGCAAATGATAGGTATATGAATAATAAATATCATTGCAAAAAATGTTGGCTCTTTAAATATCTTTTATAAATGTCGGGCTATCATATTTGAAGATGAACTTTAAAAAATATAGATATATCAATAATAAATATCATACAGAGGTATATTTACTCTGCATTTATCCTCTATAAATGTCGTGTTACCCAGTTTTAAGATGAACTTTTAAAAATATCGATAAATATCGATATATCAATAATAGATATAAAAAATATATTTTCTCTGCATTTATCCCCTATAAATGTCGTTTTATCCAGTTTTAAGATGAGCTTTAAAAATATCAATAAATATCGATATATCAATAATAAATATCATACAAAATATATTTACTCTGTATTTATCCCCTATAAATGCATCAAAATGAACTTTTAAAACTATCGAAAATTATCGATCGCTGATACGACGCGCGTTAGAGTAAGAAATATCCATTATTCAATTAGTACACTTTCCTGCCATGTCTCTGCTGTCTTATAGCCCCATCGCTCGGTAATAAATCGATTAAGCTTGGCCACAATTTACAGCTATGGACCAAAGTCGATGGCAGCGGGCGCCATTACTGGGTTAAATTTAATGCCCACATTGCTGCCTGCAATGGCTCAACTCAAATACACAAATAAATATTGCTGTAAAAATTGATAAGCCCATCAAGCGCCGATGACTGCAGGGAAACAGAGGACATTAGCGCAAAGTTTACGGCACGGCATCAGCTTTTATGGGGCGCAGGGAGAGAGCAGTCCGAAGCGGCAACTCAGTCAAACTGTTCGGATATGAACTCTTTTTTAATGAGGTGCTAAAAATGCCGTTATTGTTATGACAGTCGGACGGGCATTAACGGCTGCTCGGCAGAGTCCTGTGTGCTTTTCGTCAGGGCATTAACGTTAAAGCCAAAGTTTTAATGCAGATGCGGTAAGTTGGCCCCGGCGGACAGCTCGAGCGCAGTTTAAACATCGATTTGTAAATTGTTAAATGATTGCTGGCTAAATGCGCGTGGCTAATGCCCCGTTCCGCACGGTTCGCAAGGGTTGCTCGCTCGAACGGGCTGCCGACCCAAAACAGGGTGAGGGCAGCGGGATGCGAATAATGTTAAGGGTATATACATGCATACATATATACGTCTGGCTTGGCAGAACTCTCATGCATGCAGCCCCATCGAATTCCACGCATATTCGAGCAATGCGCGTACATTTTTTCCTTACGTACGTTGGCCCAGCAGCCGACGAAGTCGGAGACGTCAGCGCATGCTGAGCCCTTTTCTCGATTTAAATACGCTTTACGTAAAACTCTTTTGGGGTAGATTTGCTCTACTCAGTCTCGCTCTCTCTCATTAAGTTGCTTAAAGGTATAATGAAAATTAAATATCAATCAAATACTTCAGCTAACTGTTGCAGTTAAGTATATCATGTTCTCTTTTAAAGGTTGTTTCACCTCATGGCCAAAGTAAGTCGAGCACACTTTATTCTAGGTCTATGCAGGGTATTTCAGAAGCCAACTATTTGAATTTGAGCATCCTGAAGAATTAGAATCGTTTTTATGAATAGCATATCTATGATTATGACCAGTATTTCTGGCTCAGACCTTCTGAGATTACTGAAATTCCACTGGTTGCCCTTCATTTGGAGCGTCTTGAGCCAGCTCGTGCTTATTAAACCACTTCACCTACCGCCGCTCAAGCGTTTTGGCGGCCCAAAGTGGGGCTTCAGTCCAAGTGCGGAAGTAGCCATTGAATATTCAAGCAGCCAACACTTGCGGCTCTTGGCTGGAGTGGGGTGGGGTGGGGCGGGGTGTGGTGTGGTGTGGAGATGTAGTTGTCGCATTGGTTTTAGAGGGTGCACGGAGCCTGTTTCATTGACGATTTTTATGAAACTTGAGAACATTTTGCCGTAGATTTTGGCCTCTTTGACTAACATAACACTTTGGCAGGCCGAGACGGCAGCAGTTGGCAAACAAATTTGAATTTATATTAATTTATTAGCATAGCAAAAGCGCAACATTCAACGCCACTGGACAGTGTGGCTAAGCCAAAGTCCCGTCCGGGTCCCAGTCCAGGTCCCGGTCCCGGTCTCGTTCCCACACTCCGATCCGGCTAGAGCTCCAATTTCGGGGCCAGCGAGTGGCAGCCGCAGCCGCAGGATCAAAACTTTTCCAAAATGAAAATGAAAATGAAATGTAATTTCACAATTTCTAGCAATGAAGTCGCTAATTTGAAATGTAAATTGCCGTGCTAAGCAGTCGGAAATAAAAAGGCAGAGAGCACAAGTGTTGGGCGAGGGTGTGGGGCGTGGCTCATCTACACACATTTATTAATACGCGCATTTTTCACACCGGATTTGCATGTGGCCTGGACTAGTCCGGAAGCCGAGCGACTTCATTTTGAGTTTTAAGTGTCGCCCACACAAAAATATGCAGCACTTGCGTGAAATATGCGACCGGGCCAAAGTAGCTGGCGCTATGCAAAATTATGCTAATGCCGCTGCCACAGCGCCCAGGTTCAGGTGGGCGTGGGCGTGGGCGTGGTGCCAGTTGCAGAGCCACCTGCGTTTTATGCAACGAAATTTGCCAAATGTCAACCGGGGTTTCGGGGAATCGGGGAATGGGGCAGGTGGAAGGTTCGCTGGCTGTTGACTCTGGTTCGCATGCAGCTGACAGCTCGACAGTTGGCAGTGCCAAAAGTCACAAAAGCTGAGCGCAAACAGTTTGGCTCCACAAGCAAAATATATAAAAACAAATAAGTGCCTTAGAACTTAAAACAAACGCTTTTGCACTTTAAAGGCAGAGAATGACGCCTCCTGCTCTTCCTCGCTAGCTGGCTGGCTGGCCGGCAAGCGATCCACGGCAGCTTAGCGTTTACCTACACACTCATAAAATGCGCATTAAAACATACAGCGCTGGCCGGGTAAAATCCAAAAGGATTTAGTTGCGCCACAGGAGGTGGTTACTTCACGTCTATTGCGCCATCTTTGCATACACACACAGAGAGAGAGAGAGAGAGAAAGAGGAGACACACATACAGTGGCACACATTGAGCGACAGCCAACCGAGCAACCTCTGCGCCCCAGCTGGTAACATGAATGGTTTTTTCATCCATCAAACATGGCGTCAAACGTCACAAGGCTTGGGAGCACAAAAAGGCAAGCCAGAATTCCCAACCCCAAAGCTCTATTGTCGTCTAATACCACAGCTCCGGCTCCGGCCCCGGCCCCGGCCCGGCCTCAGCCCCAATCCCAGACCCAGACCCAGAGCCAGTTTCAGTGCCCCGCACAACCGACGTACCCCATCAGAGTCATGCATCACTTCCGCAGCCGCTGTTGGTGGGTGCGGCTGCCACCACGCCGTGGGCTACATAATCTTTCGAGCTTTATGTGCTGATGACTTGCTGAGCCTGAGCTGGCGATGCCATTGCTGTTGCTTTTGTTGTTGCTGTTGCTGTTGTTGCTGTTGTTGTTGTTACTGTTGAGGTCGGAGCTGTGTGGGCTGTTGGGGTTTACTGCGTGTTTGGTTGTTCCGAAATGTGCTGAGTCGGTTTTTGTGCTTGGTCGGATTTTCTACACTTTTGTTGGCATCACCCAGAGTGCTGTTCTTGCCGATGTTGTTGTTGGCTCAGCATGTTGCTGCCTTCTAAATACATGGACACACACATACACTAACATAAGCATAGACATTCATATAATGCTTGTAATATTTGCGCTTAGCCTTTACAGGCTAAGCGGGCCTCTGCCCGGCATCAGCTAGCAAGGAGCAAGGCATCGAGGCAGCTGGCAGACGATAGGCAGCGCGAATGCCCCAAGTGTCCTTGGGGCTGCGCTTTCACATTTCAGTCGAGTTCAAAATGTTTATTTTGTTGTCCTTAGGTTAGTCGCTTGCTCATTTTGTGTTCCTAACGCTTGTTTGCTGTATCTTGCCCAAGTGTATGTATGCTAGTATATATATAGATATATGTATATGTACGCATGTGTGTGGGTGTGAGTGTGGATTGCTTTTTTACAGCGTTTTTGTGTATGTTATTTGATTTGAACTGTTTGCATTCAGTACTGTTTACATATCTCAGGAATATCTAGCCCGTGCCTTCGGTAAATATCCTTGATCCATTTGCAAACAAGAGCAACAGACTTTCGAGCTACTGAAGCTTTAAATGCGATACACGGGCTGTATTGGAAATATTTAATATATGTATTAAGATATTAACAAACAGATTAAACGAAAATAGAAGTATTCATAATTTCTAGATGCCGTTTACTCGAGCTGTGTTTGCCAAACAACATTCCTCTCAGGGAAGAGTATCCGAAATAAAAAGAGTTTACGGCGCGAAATACAAAAGATTGCGCTGACGATGATGGAAAAAGCCTTTAAGATGGGATTTACCATAATCGTCAAAACGAACACGAGAGAAATTCACGGAGCTAAACAACAAATCGGCATTCAGTGAAAGTCGCAGAGGCCTTAAAATCTTATAAATTGACTACAAACCCAGATCCGTGTCAGTCACATGCTGGGCGGACAGAAGACAGGCGCAACTCGGCTGACGTTGGTGCTGATGTGACTATTCGATGGCCGACTCCCCCGCCAGCTCGACCCTGGAAGGGGACAGTCCCAAGGAAGTGTTGTATTTGTAGTGTGCAAAACTATTTGTTTTTGCCCGCTGTGCGAAGCTGTGCGCAAATTTTCGCAATTCCGTAATGGTTATTGGAAACGCAGTCAGGCAGCCAACTGGCGGCAAATATTGACGCTGCCTGTATCCGAGTGCAAATCCTTTAATGGCGTTAAACGTTCCCATACAGGGATTTCCGCTTAAACTGCCGCCGCCGAGCTCCGGGCATTGTTTTGCCAGACCACACGAAACTCCCCAACAGTGGCGTCCTCTTTATGTATATTGTCAACCATAAACTTTTATTATGCCTTAAGGTGAATGATTTTGTTTATTTTTTAGGCCTGTTGCCGGCTGTCGAGCAACAACAACAAGGATACTCCACCATGGCCATGCTGCGACGTCCTTGTGCTGGTCAGCAACGTACGCATAATTCTGCGTTACTTTCAGTCGCCACGCGTTACGCCCCACGGCGTTTGGCATCCTTTGGTGACTCGGTTGGGGATGTCACTGGCGAAAAATCGCAACAATTTGTAATGCCAAGTATTTTATTTATTCTGCGATTTCACGGACTGTATTTTTTTATTTTTATTTTATTTGTATTTTTTTTTTTTTTTGCCAGCATTAATAAATACATATATAAAATGCATGAAATCGCTGGCTGACACGAGCACTCATTAATAGTATATATATATATGTTCTCATATATATGTATATATCAGTTAACATTTGTTTCATGTATATAAAATATATTCTTTTATAGTATTTAAAGCCAAGTTAAACCCAGAATAAATACCAGGTCTTGGCTGATGTAATATTTATAACTGTCACTTTAAAGCAAAATATTTCCAAATATATACAACTAATCTATTTATGACTTCTTAATGAAGGAACACCAATATGTGGTATTCTGGTATTTATTATCAGTTTGCAAACGCAAGTTTGATAAGACAACAAACAGTTAGGTAGGGTATTTATCTAATACATATATACATTACGTAGATGTGATAAAGCCTCTATTAATAATATTTATGTACATATTTACAAATTAAAAAATCTCTTCACTTTTCCACATCGGTAAACTTGAAGCGAAACTCAATGGCTGGCTCCATAAGGAACAGTGATTTGTACGGCTTGGATGCATCGTAGTTGAACTCCACATAGAAGTTGCGAATGAGCTTGGCCAACGTTGTCTCCATTTGTAGATCGACAATCCGCTTGCCAATGCACTGGCGAGGCCCGAAGCCGAATGGCAGGTACGTAAACGGAGTGACCTGGATCTTCTTGTTGGTTTTGGGATCACGTAGCCAGCGCTCTGGCAGATACTCGTTGGCACGCTCGAAGTACGCCTCGTCCTTGAGCAGAGCATTGGCTCCGACCAGAATCTGTGTGCCCTTGGGTATATGATAGCCCGAGAGGGTGACGTCCGCAATGCACTGACGGAAGGAGCCCAAGCCATTGGGATAGTAGCGCAACGCCTCTTTGATGACAGCCCGCAGATACGGCATATCCTTCATGTTATCCTCATCCAATACAGTATCCTTGCTAGGCATAACACGCAAGAGCTCCTCGCGCAGCTTCTGCTGCTTCTCTGGATGCTTGCTCAGGCACAGCAAGAGAGCCGACAAGAACGTAGAACTGCCGTCGACACCCGCCATAAGCATGTCCAGACTCATAACAACCGCGATTTTCGGATCAATGCTCATCATCTTATCCAACATGCTGAGTTGCCCGCTCTCCTCTCCCGCCTGACGGCGACGCTCGCTCTCCACACGGGCCTCTTCTATCAAACGCTGCGCGATATCAACGCTCTCATTTTGGGCGCGCATTAGCTCGCGATAGGTGGGCGTCGATACGTATTTCCAGATGGAGGGCTGTATATCCAGCTTGAAGGAGAGCTGAAATATCTGCCGTGATATCTTAAACAAGGCCAAGATGTCTTTATTATCACGCTGCTTGCGTATGATGCCCAGCTCGCGATTGAAGGCAATCAATGCAATCGATTCGAAGACCAATCGACTCATTTCCTCCTCAAAGTTGCCTGGCACCTCCAGAGTCTGTGGATCCCGTATCTCTTTGATACTATACCAAATACATATACATGAATTACGATTGATTATTATTTTAAATATTGTTTACTTACCGCTCAATGAACTCGTTGTTGATGTTGGACAGCGGCTGGTAGTACATTCTAAGGCCCTTGGGCTGCATGAACACCGGATTCACAGCTGATCGGAATTTGCCCCAGTCCTCATGTTGTCTGCGTGAATATATTGCTTGAACATTTGGGGATTTGACGTAAACAAGCATGGACTACTCACGCGGATATAAGGCCCTTCCTCTCCGCAAACACGTCTGGTCGTATGTGCTCGCGAAAGTAAACCAGTGAATCGAAGCCCGAGCGGTAAGGCCAAATGCCTTCGTTGCGAAACACTGTCTCAATGTCTTTCGTATTGAAGGTGGCCACCCAATCCTCGCGTCCCAGTGTGCCGGGTATTATGAAGATATTGCCATAACGCTTACGCAGAACATTGGTAACCTCCATAAACGAAGTATCGTAAAACTCTCCACCCGGCATAAAGCTGCGCATAAACCTCAATTTGCCTGGCCTAGGCAGCTCACTGAAGGGACGCACCTGTGCAGCAGCGGCATCATCGGAGGGCTGTAAGTGAAATTCCATTCGTTTAATTCCAAGCAATTGTGCCTGCATCATTATCAATTGCAGCTCACGTTAACCGCTGACGCCGTTTGCACTGATCTCGCGCCGACCAGCGCAATTTGTCGCGCTACAAGCGGTGCTTTGATAAGGGCCATTTGAATATATATTAGCTATCAACTGTTATCAACTGCGACTGTTTCTAACCAGCGCGCAGCTCAGACTAAAATTTGTCTAGCGCTTCTTTCAGCTTTATAGGCGATCGCAGTCAAATGAGTAAAAAGCATAACGAAACAAAGTGCAAGATCAACAAATAACTGTAAGGCGTTACCCTCTCTCTCTCCCTCTCTCTCTCTCTCGCTCTCTATCCCTCTTTGTGTATCACTCTCTCATTCTCTTGCTTATCAATGTGTATGCATATAAAGCTTTAGCTCACACTCGTCAGGTATACCTAACGTTAGGTAAATAGAACAACTGGTTTCAGTCATTGGCAAAGCAAAAACAAAATCTGCCTGCTCAGAATGATATAAAAATGCTATGTTTACATGAATCAGCATATTTAATCCGTTTTGTAACATACATATGTATGTACATACATAGTAGATCAAAAAACATACAGACGTGATGGCACTTGTTTGTGATTATATGTATATGTATATTAAAACTCGTTCGGTTGATAACGAAAGCTTTGTGCGCTGAACGATCGTTTAACTACTCTTGGCAGCTGATGAAAAGTCAAGAGAGGCACTCGAATAGAATATATGTATATAGTTTTGTTAATCAACTACTAATTGTGACTATTTATTACTCGGCTACATATGCCAATAAGCAAATATGCAAATATTGACTATGGCTGTATTCAAATATATCCACAGAGAGATTTACGCTGCGGTATCACTGCCGCAGTCCAGCTGCTGGCATTGCTTTGCCAGACCACACGAATCTTCCCCTTTATGTGTATTGTCAACCATAAACTTTGATTATGCCGTAAGGTGAATGCTTCTGTTTATTTTTAGGCCATTGCTTTGGGCCCTGGCCATTGAGCTGGTCCGCTTCAGATTTTGAATTGTTAGACAGTTATCACGGGCAAGAAATCTCAATATTTCTCATACTCTTTTCCTTTAGTTTTTGCCAGTATTTATAAATACCTCAAAGTATCGCCCGATTAGCTCAACAGGTCTTTTTGGCGGGGGCTGTTGGGGCAGCATGAAGTGTTCGCTTCATAAATCAATTTAGCCCCACACAGTCAAGAAATTGGGTGTTGCAGTCGCTTCATAAATGCATCAGCGGTGCCAATCGCAGCATAATGAACCGACGCGTCGGCCAATTTGTCTATTATGTAGCATTGTTTAGCGGCCGAGGCTCCGCTCCAGCTGCCGGAGCCTATTCACACTTGTGGGCGTGCGCCGTCGAACCGGAGTTGGGGTCACAGTCGCAGCCACAGTCGCTGCACAAATGCATACAATGCCACACATGTCGCGCTTAATTAACCCCAAACAATTTCAGCTGTTTGGCTGTCTGACACCAATGCACACACTCGCACAAACACACACACACATACACACTCATACACACGCGCACATGAGTCCAGTACGTAATATAGTAGAGTATTTTACACTGTTTATGCGATGAAATTCAAAAGTAAACTATTTATGTAAAGTATTATTAAATATATGAAAATATAATTTATTAAAAAATATTATTTAATTAAAATTTGATGGAGTTAAAGCACATTTTAGGCATTAGCAAATGTAGAATATATAATTTATTGACTATTTCTAGAGTACATATCTAACTCAAGTATCGAATACCTATAATATATATATACGCATATACATATATTGCTATAGTATCTTCCACACATACACATTCACGGAAATGTTAATGGCATAAATACATGAGTGAGTGTATTAAATTTAAATTTGAAGGCACGAGCTAGGCAGCACTCATAATTCCGATGCACGTTTCAGCGGCAGCGCTGAGGGTTGAGCAGACGGCCTGTGAGTGGGGGGAGGAGTTGCAGCTGGGGAGCACAGTGACCCAAATTAATCTTATTCATTGGCGGCAGCAAGTGTGTGTCAGCAGCAATCCAGAGCCCGGCCGACAGCCTCGCATCCAAAAACCTTGACTTGTCTATGACCAGGCGGCGCGTCGACAAAGTGGCAAAAGTTTTCTAGCTGCCGCATGGAGAGGGAGCGAGCCTCGTTTGTCGACAGCCGACGCGAGGCGTGAAAAAGATTTGATTTAAGGATTTGATTACATTTTCTATATTAGAAAGCAGCATTCCATATTCATAAAGTTAACTCTTCACTCACTGCAAATACCTGCACAAGAAAGAAAACACGAAACAATGCTCAAAGTCCACAGTCGTGAAAAGGAAATATCACAAGACCTAATAATGAATCATAAAAAGTAGCTAACACATAATTATGGTGATTATCCGACGCAAAAGTGGGAAAGTGGGGCAAAGCCACGTCGAGTAAATGGCGACTAAGTGGCCCGCACGCCTGCACTAATTGTAAGTAACACGTTCACGTTTACAACTTTAAGGGAATTTCCCTCGGAGGACAAGAGACTGGCATGCAGGCAGCACCAACAGCAGCAGCAGCCAAGCAGGCAGTCAGGCATCCAGTCAACCGGCTAGACCTTGCCAGACGAGACACACAGCCATTCCAGCTTAGACATTAAAGTTTGGCCAGCCAGCTCGTTAAATAGACCAAATTCATTTGGCCAAAAGTTTAAAGTGTCGGCAGCGCGCGCGCACGCCGACATTTATCAGTCATTAACACGGCCAACTACACAAAACAAAAACAGCTGGGCGTTGATGGGCGGGAATGGGCGGCTTTGGCGTGGGGTCTGGCCAAACAATTAAAGCTGTGTCTTGAATTTCCTAACGGCTCTTGGCAGCATTAAAAATCAATAAATTTAAAACATTGTATGACAATAGAAAAAGAAATCAGCAAGAACGCATGGCCCTGCCATAGATTCGATGCTAGAGAAAATTCTCTTCAGGGATGTTCATGTAGCGGCTGTTGTTGTTGTTGTTGTTGTTGCTGCTGCTGAGACGTAGCACGAAATCGCCGAGCCAAACATCCTTTGTCAATACAAAATACGTACAACAAATCAAATAAAAGCACGCCAACAACAACATCAACATCAACAACAATGGCAACAACAATCCGAATGGCAACAAAGACAAAAGTCAAAAGTGCAAAAACAAAAGCAAAACGAACCGTTGCGCCCCCAAAATGCAAGCCGAGCTCCGAGCGACAGCCAGGAGAACGAGAACGTGTCCAGGATCAGCGCATGCGCCGAATTGGCGAATCTCACGAAGCGGGGAAGCCCACTTGGCTGTGTACATGTGGAGTTGGCCTGGCATCGGGTGGGTGGGGAAGGGCGCATGCATGGACATGTTGTTACAAACGCCGGATAAAATGGCGCTGCCTCGCCTTTTGGGGGCGCACCACCCATCCACACACACACACACATACACAGCGATATTTCTCCTCCATTTTGAGAAAATTTCCTGCATCGAGCCGCAGTCGATGGCCATGTCTGGCCGAAGTGAGCAAATGATTTTTAACAAATTTCATTAACATCAGAGGTCCGTAATCATTCAAGCATCGCGTTTCGTAACTGGCCCAACAATACCTTTCCCGCTGGCCACTCTCATCCATTCGCTTCGCAGGACACTCGATGCACATTTACCTGCACTGCACCTGACGCGACAACCCATTTAGCTTTAATAAAAGCCACGTGAAAAGTGCCAATACAAAGAGTTCTATAAATTCCTAGATAAACCTAAACTAGCCTATTTCTAAGCAATCATTGGTCAGCTCTTCCGCGGACCTGTGATTAATTCTGTGTAAATGAGCTTTTCTGGGCTGTAAATCAACAAAATGATCGACGAACAGCATCCAATGCAGATTGGCCTGTGTAAGTATTTTGCATTAACCGAAAAGATTATCGAGCGAATGCCGACGGTGTTTTATAAATATATGAATTTACCGACGGGTTTTTGAAATACTATTGCGAGTACAATTTGTTGTTGTTGATGAAAAGAATTTTGCAAAATGTTAATATGTTAAATGTTTGCCTACATATTTATTAGCCCAGATATTTATTTGAGAAGTTTTATATGAAATTATGTGCCACATGCCAGAGCAGTTTACAGCTTAGACATGCCAGAAGTCCCTTTTGAAATAATTTTTTGTTTTTTTTTTCGTTTTATTTATGACACACAATCATTTACACCTCATATACTTCATATGCAGTCAAAGCAGCACATTGGAGGAAGGATTTTAATAAAATTTATATAACTATCTAAATACATTTCAATGTTAAATTGCTGTTGCCTCAACCCTTGCCATCCATCAAACCACAATTTGTATATCATAAAATATTCAGTTTATGTGTAAACAGTGCAACTATTATTTATAAAGCAACAATCTTCTGTTTATAAATATATTCAGTGAGCAAGACTTGAAACAGAGTTTAAGAATATTTAATGTGTAGGCAGCATAACCGAACCTAAGCGTTTAAGGTCTAGATAACATACCTGACTTGAAGCAGAGTTTAAGAATATTTAAAGTGTAGGAAGCATAACCGAACTAATGCGTTTGTGGTCTAGATAACTTACCTGAAAAGTCTTCAGTATTAAATATCATATATCGATACTATTATAGAGGAAAATGAAAAGTTATTAACATATAAATAAGTGCTCAAACTATTGCTGATACTGCTAGCATAACTACTAACTTTTTACTATACTATATCGAACTATGTATTACGATTCTATCATCTACAAAGTCAATGAAGACAAGGCAATGTTATATATTTGTTTAACTTAATGTATATATACTTTTCACTCAGTTCCTTAGGCGAGTTGTCATGGTCATACCATTGAAAACATATGCATGGATACACGTATATTAAAATATGCTAAGATATAAATATACCTGATGGCATTCATAAGTACATACATATATTTGTTGTTTTGTTTTGGCTTTGTCCAATAGTTTGTTGTACTTGTTGTTCGAGTACGAGCTGAGCGAAAACTAAGAACCACTTGCACAACTTGGCACTTGAGCTACATAAGTGTGCTCAAGTCAAGCTGGCAGCGAGCCAAATGCCAAAAATCTGGACACATTTTATAGTGGGCAAAACAAATGCTGACTTCTGTCAGAGATTAGGCCAAAACAAAGCATTTATGTTGTGTATCGTTGGCACAACAGCAGCAGCAGCAACAACAACAGCAGCAGCAACAACAATGCAGAACAGCGCCATAATTTCTTTGTCCGCCCAAATCCGATTAAATTAAACGCCAGCAAACGCCGGCAACAACTCGGCAGCGACTGACAAACGGCGGCAGCGGCTGCACACAGTATCCTGGCAAGGGTTTCCGCTCGCCCGCTGCTGCCGAAGACTGCCAACATATGCCGCCAGCAGCCGTAACCGACATAATATATCCACACCCCTGCCTCTGCCCGTCTCACCCTTGACAGACACGGGGTGAGCTGTAGCGAGGCTGGGCCGGCTAGGGGTTGAATCTCTAGCCTCTGATTCATTGCAGTGTCTCGTTTAGAAAGCGAGCGCACGCACTACTCGTAAATTCTATTATAATTTAGTTATAAGCAGCGCAAGCACTCGCCCTGCAGGATGGGTGCCCGCTGCCGCCCCCCTCATTTCTGCTGCACATTAGAATCTAATTAGTGTGGCGAAAGGGCAAAGCCAGCGCTATCAATGTCGCCTCCGCCTTTGCACTTGTCCGCGCAAATCCGCTGCTGCCAAGCGCTGACATGTCCAGCCAGCATGCTGACATCCCGATAAGCCTTGCGGCAGCCAAAGGACACAGCACAAAAGACAAAAGTCTAACAGGTGCGCCAGCTGAGCGGCTTAGCACTGCAGCAATTCAAAGTAGCTCACGCTGAATGAGGTGTCCGAGGTTAAATGTATCAAGCCAGGGCAGCGAAGCGACCTCTGAAAGCATGCGGCAGCAGTTGCTCCTGACAATTGATGTGAAATGCGAACCATATGTTTATGTTTATAGAAATAAGCCCATTCACTTAGTTATCCTTGTGCACGAATCCTTAGGCGAGCTCAGAGAGAGAGATGAACGGGGCAAGACGAGCTGAGACAGCTAAATCTATAAATGAGATTGATGGATTGATAGAAGCGTATAGAGGCTTAGTAAGGGATTATATTTTAGTACTCATATATTTATGTATTTTTGGCAGTACCTTGAGATAAATTGAAGCAGCTCCTGCTGCCCCTTTATCTTTGACTTTTATATATTTAATAAATTCTAAGCTCGATTATTAAATAAACATGAATTGCAATAGCCAACCCACTTGTCATCTATTCAAGAAGTGGGCAGTCGAGTGGTTTGATGTGAAGTGTCATTTGTGGCTGCATTTTAGCCTGCACATGACACGCATTGTATTTCTTACACGTGAGACCGCAATACAAATTGATAACGTAAATTACTTTAAAATGCTGCACATATTTCTAGCATAAATTTTGCATGCCACAGAAATTTTTGTGAAAATTTAATGAAATTACGCACAGGCCAAATCATTTAAATACAAAATGTATGTAAAGTCAGAGGCAGAGTTCGTAAGAGTATGTATGTGTGTGTGTGTGTGTGTGAGTGTGTGTGTACTTGCACACATACTCGTACATATTAAGTTAATACAAAAGAAGGAAAAAAGAGAAAACCTATGGATAAGGGCAAAACAATAACAACTGAAAAAGCGCGTAACGAAACAAGATAAACGGCACTCACGCACACACATGCACACATGCACACACGCACACTAAGAGGCAAACAAATTACCGTACAATTTCAACAATTTGCCATAAATTGAGACAACAAGCAACAAAAAGCCAGCCAGCAGTAGCACAAATGCCACAAATGTACAGTAATTTTTTGCCACCAACTCGAATAACCGCACTCGCACAAATACAGCACGGCCCAACAGCACAATACGTATACGCAGCGTATACATATAAATATATGTATATGTGCGTGGAATTTGCAGTATGGCCAAACACAGGCAGAGAGAGAGAGAGAGAGGGATGGAGGGAGGGAGAGACGAGTGCGTACGGTCACGCACATATTTCGCTACAAAAGTCATTTCAATAATTGCAAAACCACAAATTTACTACAACTCGAAATGGTTGGCAAATGGTCACAGTTACAGTTACAGCTACAGCTACAGCTACAGTTACAGCTACACTCATACCGTATAGAGTGGGCAAAAGTGCAGGGAACCGCAAATGCAAATCCCGTTTGGGACATAGTTTTTGCCACGAACCACTGAACCACTGGCCGCAGTTGTAAATTGTGAGGAGGGCACACGACCAGCCGCAATTTGCATGCCGATGTGAAAATAAAAATAACTGAAATGTTTCTCATTTGCATGTTTGGGCCCTGGATCCACGACACAACCGCAAAAACCAAAATAGTTCCAATGGACATCAAATGTCAACAGCAACAGCAGCAACAGCAGCAGCAGCAGCAACACAACCATCACCAACAGCAGCAGCAGCAACATTTATCGGTAGCTGGACAAACGCAGCACCCAGCCGCAGCAGGCATTGCAATGGGGCACAGTCAACTGCTGTTGCACGGAAATGAGCGCATGTTAACAACACCAGCAACAGCAACAGCAACAACAACAGCAGCAGCAGCATCGGCTGCAACAACTGCGACCTGTCAGCCGGCAGCCAGCAAGACAGCAGCAGGAGGAGCCACCAACTCCCACAATGACAAAATGGCGTCAGCTAGCCGAAATGTCAACGGAAGTTGTATCAACCACAGTAGCAGCATGTCCACCGCACACCAACAACAGCAACAGCAACATCAAGCCCTGTCGTTGACAATGAGTAGACAGGGACCCGGGCCGGGTCCGCCCATGCAGCTGAGCAACCGCATCACCTTGGGCGAGTGCAGTCTCAATGACTTGGATGGCTTTTCAGCAGCACCACCGGCGCCGCCGACATCATCAATCGCACCACACACACCACAAGCGCCTCAAATACTGCAGCAGCACACGGTGATGGGCATGGCCATGCCAGGAGATGGGGGCATGGGCATGGGCATGGCCATTAGCATGGGTCCAGGACTCAACCAATGCACCTACTGCTGCCAGCCAATTTGTGATCGTTACATCATGCGCGTGGTGGACAACTCGTTTCACGAGGGCTGCCTCAAGTGCTCCGCCTGCTCGCTGCATCTGGTGCACTCGTGCTACGCGAGGGACGGCAAGCTGTATTGCCGCATTGACTATGAAAGGTGGGCGTGGACGGCGGCTCAATATGCTTGTCCAGCAACTCAATGATACTCCTATATCCACAGACTCTACTTACGTAACCGTTGCCTTGGCTGCGGCCATAAAATCGCCGCCGATGAGCTTGTGATGCGCTCGCAGGAGAATATCTTCCATCTGAAGTGCTTCGCCTGCGTCGTTTGCGGCGCGGTGCTGAAGAAGGGCGAGCAGTATGTGGTCAAACAGGGACAGCTATTCTGCCGCTTCGACTACGAGAAGGAGGTGGAGATGCTGCAGGGCTATGGTGAGTCATTAAACGCATCACCCAGTTGGCACAGCTGTCTAATATCAGCCTCCTACCTAGACTATTATGGCGATGACCTGTTTCCACCTAAGATGGACGGACGGCGAGGCCCGAAGCGACCACGCACCATACTCAACACACAGCAGCGGCGCGCCTTCAAGGCGTCCTTCGAAGTGTCGCCCAAGCCGTGCCGCAAAGTCAGAGAGAACCTGGCCAAGGATACGGGCCTGAGTCTGCGAATTGTACAGGTAAAGCGAATGCATATTAATATCTAATATAATTCCTGCTATTCTAATTGGAATCGTTCGCTCAGGTCTGGTTTCAAAATCAACGCGCCAAAGTTAAGAAAATACAGAAAAAGGCCAAGCAGGAGCCGCCCGCGAAGGGCGTCAGCGACTCGCACTCGCAGGACTCGCAGGAGTCGCATGACAGCAGTCTGACAGCCAAAATCAAGGACGAAGCGCAAAGTGATAGCGAGTCGCAACAAGAGTCGCCATTCTCCACAAACTCGGACGGACTGACACGGCTGCGCTGCAACATCAAGGACGAACAGGAGCAGGGCACTCTGAGCTGCATGGAGACCAACAAGGGTAAGTGCCAAAGAGTAAACCAAAAAAACACAGAGTTCCAACAGAGGTCAGCTAAACATATTCTGTGACAATCAATAGAGAACTGCAACAAGAACAGCGAACCGATACTGAACACCATACTTGGCCTGAGCTACGCCACCTTTCAGCAGCTGATGGGTCCCTTCACACAGACGCCAATGATCAATCCGATTGATCGGCTCTACAGCATGCAGAGCTCCTATTTCCGGCCCGACGAGCTGGGCGCCTACGGCGAATGCGGCGGTGGAGGCGGCGGCGCCAAGGAGCCCATGGATCACTAAACTCGCCTGCAAATGAAAACGTTTTAAGCCAAAATCAAAATTAGTACTTGTAAAATAAACAAAATGTTAATGTGCCAGAAACTCGATTTAGATAGTGAGGCGAATCCGTTCGCCAAATGCAGCAGCACGTGCAGCACCCTACAGCCAGCAGCCAGCAGCCAGCAGCTAGCATCCCCGGTCCAGCTCGGTGCAACCACCCAGCGCAAGGTTGCCAGATTTCGGGTTGTCCTGCAGGTGCAGCCTCGACATTCGTTCCACTCAGTTGACAAGAACAAAGCGCTTAACACAACAGCAGCCACAGCCACCCCGAGTTGGGCCCGAAATGGGCGTAAAATACCGATTCGTCATGCATTGTTCGCCCGAGCCCTCGATGCGCGCCCGACCCTGCTGACAGCGCCGAGCTGTCAGTGTCGCTGTTGCCAACTTAAACCGACCCCCATCGGCAGGCAGCTCACCCGGTGGCTAACATCGGGGGCGGCCATGCTATCCGTGGCACGCAGAGGCCACAGCTATCTATTGGCATGCGAGCTGTCCAAGGGGGCGGAGCCAGAGCGGCGCAGAGACTTGCGAACAGTGCACTTAGGATCAATGATATTGAATGAAAGCCAATTGGCTTGAATGAAGAGCTTTTATTTTTGTAAATGAATGAAAATTGTAGATTATAGTTAGTAGTAGTAATCAGTATAGTTAGTAATCAGTATACATATGCTAATTTCAAGCTTTAAGTTTAGTTAGTATTTGCAGTTCTATACAGAAAAAAGGTTCATCTACTGCAAACCTGATCGAGAACTCTTAAGCAGCGGTACACGTGTTTACACAGTCCAATGTGTGGCCCCATCCCACTCCACTCGCCCAGCATCCGCATGCAATTTGTCACAATATGTGTCACATTAGCCACAGCAATTGTGCTTAAATGCTGTCGTCCTCGTTGTCGTCTGCCCTTGCTCGGCCGTCGCGTCGTCATTTGTGCCGCTAACCAGATTATACCCCAATTGCGACACCGCGGTCCGGAGCAGGGAGGCGCCGGCAGGCTGATGCTGCAAGAGTAGTTAGACAAAGGGAAAGGCCGCACCACCAACAACTCCAGCTCATGGCCAGAGCATTAACCACCATTGAATCTTCAGAGCAGCAATGCAGCCCTCTACTCACACACACACACACACACACACACACATAGGTAATTTCTTTTACACGCTTTTAAAACGCGCATCAGCGAGAAGTGAAACTTCTCTTCAGGCGAGCCCACATCGTTAATCAAATGCTGAAGGGAGCAGCAAACAGCAAAACAAGTGCATGAACCACTGTGCAGTAGCAGAGAGCGAGAAAAGAGAATGGCAAACGACTGGCAAATGTGTCTTGGGCATTAAGTCCTTCTGCCACTGAACTCACTTGTATTCCACTGTAAATAATCGAGTGGCATTTGCACACGCTGCGAAAG
Source organism: Drosophila navojoa (assembly GCF_054131105.1). Lineage (NCBI taxonomy): Eukaryota > Metazoa > Arthropoda > Insecta > Diptera > Drosophilidae > Drosophila > Drosophila navojoa. The sequence continues at coordinate 8,139,831 of NC_142892.1, read as the reverse complement.
AGTTGACCGCGTCGTTTCGAGCATCTTGTCGCGCTTTTAACTGGACAAATTACGTAATTAATTACCGCCATATCGAGGAGCAACGAACGCATTTTAATGGTCACTCAGCCACTGTCTGGCCACAGAGCAACGTGAAAAGAGCTTTGCATATGTAAATATCACAAAAAGGTAAACTGTGAGACACGACCCGAAAATCAACATTGAAATTTATGCTGAAATGAAAAATAAAATGCTCAAATGAAATATATATTTAGTTTTATTTTTTTTGCAAACATAAAGTACAGGTAAATGCAAATTTAATATGCATTTGTGTGCGTAGAGCCAAGTCGCTTAACTGCACATTATGCAAATCGAACTGCCACAAAGCACACTCGAAACACACATAAAAAACGATGGCTCTTTGATTTTTATGGACAAGTCAACAAAGTAAAGGCTTTCAAAAGCCAATCAGCAATTGCAAATGGTTGACACAAACTCCCTTTTCATACACTTGCATAGTCATAATAGGCTTTTTGTTGAGCGTCTGCCCATGCTGTTATGGCTTTAATAAAATCAAAAGCCAATTGTGTATTGCCAATAAAAACAACAAAGTGAGTGGGAGAGGGGGATGCGAGGGAGAGAGTAATGCACATAAAAGAGCATGGAAAACGTGTACGCATTTGTTGTACAAACAAATCACAGGCTGTCAAATGTCTCTTGTTTTATTATTATTTTTAGCCCGAGAATCGGCTACGAAAATTGTGCAAAAATATATGAAAAATTATGAAAACATATTGCAGCCTGGGAAAAATATGACAAGCTGGAAAATTACCAGCCATTGAGGCTGACCAAAGTGCTCATATCTTAAATAAATAAAGTTGTGAAGAGATAGATATTGCCTGATTTTTTGTTGGAGATTGTTGTTGGAGAGAAGACTCTAGATGGGAATTGGTATAGATGTATAAGTAAATCTATTATATTTCGATTTAAAATATTTCTAATATCGACGCAAAGTGACTAAGAAATTGATTTACTTATATATTAATATATTACATTAGATATTATTATGTTATAGTGTGTGCTATGCTGGACTAAAATATTTATAAAATTCAAGCCTGAACTAAGAGAAATATTTATATATTAAAAAACAATTTTTAAAGTATTTATTTATCAACTTAGTTTACAGATCTAATTCTATACCTCTATTTTCTTTATATATATACTTATTGTATTTAATCACATATAACAGACTGTCAGTTAGTCAGTTCGTAAAGTTTGTTAGAGTGCAACTTCCACAACAATTATTTACTTGATAGAGAAACATATTGCGTAAACTGTTTGCTTGCGCCCGGCTGCGTGACAAAGTTTAAAGTTTGCGCTCATAATTATGTTAATCGAAGTCCGTAACATGAACTGCGTCCGGTGGCTGAGTTGTCGCCGGGCCTACGGCTCATAAGGCGCAGATGTTGTCACCCGTCGATGTCGATGGCCGGACGACAGGTTCTGGCTGCACAGTTTGCCGACGCAATCTAAATGCAAATGGTTGGCTCGAAGGGCCGTTTCTGTGCCCAAAAGGAGCCACAAAAGCCATAACCAAGAATCTGGCGCATAATGCAGCCGGCAAACGGGGCGGTAAATGAGTGGCCCAACTCATTTGATGTGTGTGTGTATGTGTGTGTGTGTGTATGTGTGTGTATGTATGTGTGTAAGTGTACTCGCTTTAGTGTTTGTGGTGGCACATAAGTAAGTACAAAGGAGCATTTCGGCTGCGACGTCTGCTTCAGTTCCATTTCGACATTTGGCACAAAATTCATAAATGCTAATTTCAACACATTGTGCATACGTTACAAATATGAATATTTACCATAACTAGGCACGCACAGGCCCAGGCACATGCACAGCCAACACTTCGATTGCCTGCCTAACCGCCCGCCCCTCTGCCTGCCTTCGAGGCAACAGCCGCAATGGCAGCCATAGACGCAGCCGTTGCCAGAATGCCAGCCACCCAATAGCCTCGCCTGCCCCGCCCACTCCGCATGCCTTGCCAGCTAGTCATCTTTATCGACAAAAGGTTTGCCATGGTTTTAGCTTTTAGCTGGGCTTGAGTTCGTTTCTGGTTTAATAAAAGCCTTTTGCAAAATGAAGCAATTGTATGTGTGTGCGTGTGTGTGTGTGTGTGTGTGCTTCAGTTTTCGAGCGCAGGCTGACGCTGCCTAGCTGGCTGCCTAGCCTCAAATGTATCTCGCAGCTACATTTGTAGCTCACTTGTCTGCCAACTGTGTGGGCTTGGCAAATATGCGTCAAATCACACAGACGCACTGTTTTTGAATACCAAATGGAGACTGCAATCAAACGAGCACACACGCCCACTGAAACTAGTCAGTGCGTGGCAGGCATAGTCTATATTTGTCTACTTGATGCCTTAGATTGAGATTGGTTTTGCGCCTGGACGGTGTAATTGGTTGCAAGTGCCGAGCCACTTGTCTGCCAACGTGTTCTCTCTCTCTCCCCCCCTCTCTCTCTCTCTCTCTCACTTTGTCATAAATGAAAATTTTTCAATTGATAGCCAAGCACTGGCCGGGTCAACATTATTAGTTTAAACTGGGCCTAATCGAAACAACTAATGAGTTTCCAATAGGCGTTAAAGTGGCCAATAAGTGCACTAATGAGAAAAAGCGTTTCTTAAGCACCACCATATGCCACAACACCCACGCCAGCAGCTGGCTAGCAGTACCCAGGCCCACCCTGATCGTAGCCCCAACCTCAGTTGCCTGCGGATAATTTGAATTGCAAAATCTTTTGAAATTTGTGGCAACAACTTACACTCACGATTTGGCTGAGGGTGTGTCGAATCTGGCATCAGGCTGAAACCAGTTAACATGACAGACATCAAAGAGGCGTAGTTCACGAAAATGAAAGTATCTGTGGCCACAGTTCACTGCAGATTGACTTTGCCGCCTGCCCTGCCCTGCCTGGCCTGGTCGGGTCAGAGGCCAAATGCAAATGAGGCAACATCATGTTTCTCGAGGGGGGCGTAACGCCTGCAAATATGCAAATGCTGTCTATAAATATTTAAAGTAAAATGTTGCAGCACATTTCGAAATTTCGTATCCTGTAAAAGAACGAAAAAGAAACCCAAATACAAAAAAAAAAAATACTAAATGCATTACATACTTGTGTGTATATGTAAGAGGAATGTTTTTCATTATGCTGCCAATAAAAGCAACAAATTTCGCACGCACATACATACATACATACATACATATGTATGTACGTGGATGTATATGTATGCAAGCGAGCTAACTCGCGTGCATGTATTAAAAAATATCTTGTAGATACTTTTGAACCAGAACCAACAGCAGCAGCAGCAGCAACTGCCCCGCTGACTACGACGAGCTTTAGTAGCTCCAAGCAGTAATAGAAATCGGCTTTAGTAGGACGACGAAATAAGAATAAAAAATAAGACGTTGGCTGTCCAACTGCTGTCGCCTTTCCCGCTGCCGTTGCCGTTGCTGTTGCTGTTGTTGGTGTGCTGCAAAAAATGTTTTTATTACATTTCGCGCTCGCGTATTTTGCGCTACTCACGAAATACTTGATGCCAACACAGCCGCAGCAACAAAGGCAGCGCTGAAAGCCAACTCAAAATAAATATCAAGCACTCGCAGCGGGTCGAAAGAGTGAGGTATAATTCCAGGCGCAGCTCAAGCCCCCGCAGCCCTACCCCCCACCATCCCCGGCTCGGTCACCGTCGCCGTCCTGCACTGGCTTCTGAGCCTTGGCAAGACGGCGCCGGCAGTCACACTCGCACTCAAAGCCGCGCGCATCAAAGCGTATTCACAAGTGGTCCTTTGCGCTTTACTGATTTCGCAAAGGCTAAAGGATATTTAGCAAGTCCTTCTTGCTTGTATTTTTCTTCGTTTTTTTTCTGTGTCTCCTTTGCCTTCAGCAGATACTGCGCTGCCACTAAAGGAGTTGTCTTGGAAACTTTTCTGCGAGCTACTCAAGTCGAGCTGCCAAGTTATTGTTGTGCCCAACAGCGCGGCGGGCGAAAAGGAAAACCCCATCAAAAATCTACGCGGAAAAATTAAAAATAGGAAATTGAGAAGCGAGCGCAAAAAAATTGGAATTAAACGAAACCAGATACTTGGAAATGCCTGCCTCGGCTTGTCTTTGAGTAGCTGGCAAAGCGTCTGAGCTCACAGCTAATAAAATGCCAATTTTGTATGCGTAAGATGTCGAAGGAATGAATGGAAGTACAAAGCAAAGTTTATTGTTTATTGATCATACTATATGCTTGTAAAACAATAAACAACGAATCTGGAGACATTGGACTCTATGGAGGCAAATGAGAGAGTAAGTGGCTGGCTGACTGTTTTATATTACTCTGACTGAGTTTCTTACTTTAAGCTTGATTTTTTACTTTATTATTACTTATTCCATTTGTTATAATATATTTGCTATATGCGAACATCCAAGTAGACCTTTACAGATACAATCTTGTTCAGCTTATAGTATGTCCTTAGGTTCGTGGCAGCTTATAGACCATCCTTTACAGTCTGTTGCTTTTCTGCACCTTTACTTTACAGTTTGCTACTCGATAGTCTGTTACTTTACAGTCTGCTAATTTACAGTCTGTTGCTTTTCGGCACCTTTGGTTTACAGTCTTTTATTTGGCATTCTGTTACTATGCAAGTCTGCTCCTTTACAGTCTGTTAAATTACAGTCCGATCCCTTATCGTCTGCTCGTCTACAGTCTGATCATACACAGTTTACTGTTTTATAGTTGACTTGCAGACTGCAATCAAAACTTTACCATTTTTACCTACTCCTATACCTAAGCGACTTCCATTTCTAAGCCTCTGCCGTCTTCCAGAAAGGTAATTCGGAATTGCAATCAAGCGTAAGGAAAACAATGTTTGGTTAGCAAACAGTCGTGGAATCTCTAAAAAAAAAATTATAAAAAAAAACAGGTACGCATTTAATAAAATGTTTGCCGTGCGCTTTTCTCTCTCTCTCTCTCTCTCTCTCTCTCTCTCTCTCTCTCTCGCTCGCTCTCCCACTCTCTCCCCATCCGCCTGTCTCTGCCGCTCTCGCGATATCAGCATGAGTTTGTGCGTTTTTTATGCATGCAGATTATGTTTTCATTAAATTATGGTAGCTATGGTTACTTTTATACAATCCAAAGCTACTTCAAACGCGAAAGCGCACGACCCCCATCGCTCAGCCCTGTCGCCCCTCCCGCCCCTGTTCCCCACAGAGCGAAGCACAACAAAAAAAAATATCGCAAAGGAAAAGAATGCGCATAATAGAAAGTAATGTGTATCTGGCTGTGGGGCAGGCGACGTTACTGTGAGGGGGTGTGGCAACGGGGGCGCAGCTAAAGCTATACGCTGCATAACTACTGCAAGAGTAGTCAAAGAAAATTGTAGTTTATTTTTATTGCATTTATTGTACGCTCGACTAGCTAGCAGTCATACATACATGTACAGCCGCGGACATGCGTGCATTTGCATGCAGCGTGACATGTGCGAGTGAGTAAAAGCGGATACGGAAGCGCGCCATCTTTTTGGCTCTAAATTTACACGTATGCGTTAGTGTGAGTGTGTGTGTGTGTAGTTTCCATTGTTGCTGCCATTGCTATTGCTCTTGTTGTCATTGTCATTGCTGTTGCTGTTGCTGTTGTTGTTGTTGTTGCTGTGCTTTAGTAAGGCACGTACATTTATTACTTTTTGCACTCACACACATCGGAGACGCCGGCACATGCATGCAAAACGGTTTTCATTTTTTATTGCGAGAATGTAACGTGCCGCATGCGAATTACTTGCTTCTCTAGCCCCAATCTGTGGCACTGCCACTGGCTCTGCCTCCAGCCCTCCTAACCGACAGTCCCAAGCCTCCCAAGCCCCCAGCCAGCGTTGCTGTTTCGTGCTCTGGCTTTTCGGCCTTTCGCCACGTTTAATGTTAACTTTTCTTTTTATTTTTTTTTCTCTGCTGCGCAGCAAATATGAAAAATATTCGTAATAGAGTTGTTTGAAATGTACAATAAGCTTTCAAGTGGCTTCGGCGACTGCCAAGTGGCAGATGGCAGCCCTACCCAAAAACCCATATGCAAAATGGGAACGCCGGCAGCAATGAGCGCTGCTTAACTGCAGCATCTTTTCATTGTTAACGATCTGAAAGCACCGAAATGACCTCACATAGGATACCCATTGAAACACACTGATAGCTAATGAATATGAGTGCAATAAGTAATCAAATAAATAAATAATGAATTGAGATGAGCATTTACAAAATATATAGCATACTTTTTAGGGCAGACAAGCCTGGAAGAGCATTACAAGCATTTTCTTTGATTGGGATTTCATATAAAACAGGGCCATATTCATTTGACATTTTCCATAGAATAGCTCAGTTGCTTTCACTGTGAGCGTGTCAGTCAGTCCATCATAATCCACATCGTTATCCTTCCTGCCATTCTGCAGTTACATATCAAGAATTCAACTGTCTGACGATGCGAGTGCCTGATATATATGCAGTGCATGCAGTACTCAGTCTGCCAAAAGGGGTGGCACATGCGAAATTTTAATAATTTGTGCATCTTCCAACACTTTGAATAAAAATTGTTGCTTTGATGCTGCCAGCGGCAGTGGCAGAGCGGCGTAACTAACAATAAAACTTTTTAGTGTGAAGCGCCAAAAGAGACGACAAAAAATATGGACACATATGAAGTCATAAAGTCATATTAACACGTACGAGTGCGCACAGGATATTAATGTGCAGCACACACACACACACAGAGAGAGAGGGAGAGAGGGAGAGAGAGAAGTACAGGCACACAGTTTTTATGCGCCAAGTTGGCTGTCTTCAATGTTAATATAATTTCAAATATTGCGGTTAATTTTTCGTACGTGTGATGCGGGGCAACGGAAATGAGTTGCAAAATTGTTGGCTCAACAATAACTAGCCAGCATTGCAGCATTTATATAATAAATATATGTGATACAAATATGTGAAATGCATTCCCAGCTGAGCTGCAAAAAACTAATTTCGGCCATCGCCTCAAACCCACTATGAAAAGTAGGCACAAACTTTATGAATTTCGCTAGCAGCAACTGGCAAATGGCAACCGCAGCGCAGAAATTGCAATAAACAAAACGGTTATTGTTGCTGCTCTTATTCTTTCTCGTTTTACTCTTTTTTTTTGGTTTGCTAGGTTGAGGGTTGGAGCCGCAGCACACAGACTGGCCAATACAAAGCCACTTGACTCATCCTTCGCGTTGGGGCCCTTCAATGATTTTGGTCAATTGGATGACACCGAGACGCACTAAAAGAGTGCAAGCACACACACACTCGCAGACACCCACACACACACCCACACACACATAGGAGCATCCACATGGTCATAACCACAACCGAACTGTTCCGGCTGCAGCACCGCGGGGCTACTTATGGGACATGGATGTCGTTACCGATGTCGATGTCGATGTCGATGTCGATGCTGCCAGCATCGGCCGATGCCAATCGCCATGGCAATAAATTGCAGCGCGTCCAACGTCCGCTCACCAGCGGCATCCAACTCGAGTTGAAATTGGTCAAAAGTTTAACATATTTGCGTGTGTGCGGAGAGGGCTTTACGGTTTGAATTGCTGCATGCTGGACGCAGCCAGGGCGCTGGGGGTTCAAGGGGCACATGCGACTCCGGCTGCTGATGTTGGCCTTTTTGGCGCATTTTTTGGGTAAATAAACGAGCGGCTGCACAGTCGAGTGCCAGCCGCGGGCACATCCTGCCTGCCCGCCTGCCTGCTTGCCAGCTTGTCTGTTGGTTTGCTCCCATGGGCTCCGCTTATGAGTTTCGCTTTGTCGAGGGCCGTCGCCCCAACGCCAATAGCTGTTATTGCAATTGCAAAATGTTAATGCACATATTAAAGATAAACTAAATATATAGATACAAATAAATAAATATATATATTATATAAAAAAAAAATAGATTCAGTTTTTACCAGAGCAAACTTAAAACAACAAAAATTCAACAAGCTTCAAATAATAAATATATACTTATATAGAAATATAACAATTAACAACTGTTGTTCCAACAATACTATTAAATATTTATATGTATATGTATATATTTACTGCTATTTAATATTATTCACATTCAACTTTTCACTTCATTTATATATTTGCACTAAGTTATTAGCTAATAGATTCAACTAGCCTATACACTAATGCTTGGGCCATAATTAGATTCCATTATGACTGCGCCCCTATTTCGCAAGGAACGTTTTACATTAAGGCCTCAAGGCAACGGCAGCGCCTATCAACTAAATATATATTCGAACATGGTATCAAGTAGAGTATTCGGTATTCGACTAAAGAATTTAACGACTAACTAACTATATGCTATAAAGGCCACACACAACCGTGGTAAAGCATTGGGACAGCTTATAAGCTGATTTGGTATAGTTAACATGACTAGCATTTTTCACTGAATAGACTTGGATATTATATATGCATGTATATGTATATATTAGCACTTTGTTGCTTTTACTGAATGGCACAGACAGCGGAGGCGCCCGTATATTGATTATTCAGACGACGACGCATGCCCTCCAAGTAAATGTCGCGATTAAACAGGCCAGCAGCAAGGGGTATACTAAAAGAAAGAAGAGATATTTGAGTTGTTGTTGCTTTCAACTATTTGGCAGCCACTCACGTATCGGTGCCAGCACGGATGAGTGTGCGAAACAAAGCCCACACTGGCTTGTGATCGGATGTAGTTATAGACGGCACAGAATCGTACAGCAAACATTGGACGTAAGGCTGCGTGGGCGTAGATACACCCGGCACCGTGCTCTGTCGGCGTATGACTAATCCCTGCACCTGACGGTATTTGTAGAGAATGCGATCCGTATAAGCAGGCGCACGCTGCTTAGAAGACGTATCAAAATTCTGACTTCCAGGATCATACTGAAAATGAGCACAGAGAATTATACACTGAATGTTGACTCCCGCTGCCTAAACTCACCTTGTACGTGGGCGGAAATGTAATATTTGCCTCCATGAAGCCACGGAAGGCAGCGCCATCGGCCAGCACCGACGAGAGCTGATCCGTGTGCATGTAACCATGTGGCAAATGCGAGGGTAGCGGAAATTTCGTATTTTGTATCCACTCGAGTAGCTTCTCGCGTGGCTCGCCCAGCCGAAAGTTAAGGTCGCCACACCAGAACACATTGTCAAAGTTCTGCGTAACATCCTTGTTCTTGTGACGCATGTTTGGCAGATTTTTGGGCAGATCCAATGCATTTATAATGCGCTTGACATCGGACACACGCTCCTTCACCTTCTGCTGGTGTGCGGTTAAATGGGAAGTCACGAATAGCATGGATGTGCCGAACAGACAGAACGATATGGCCACAGCGCCCTTGGTCCGAAATGCCGAGCCCGTGCGCACAGACATCGAAGCATCCTCTGGCGCCGAACAGTACCAAATGAGATCACGCCGCATGTAGACAGCCAGATGAAGGGTGCCGAGTGTGGTCGAATGGAAAAGCACGTGCGACGGACCCAACGTTTCCTGCAGCGTCACTTCCCATTCAAAACGATCCGGCGTGGACTCCTGAGTGCCCATAACAACCAGGTCGGGCACATGCTCCACATTCGAAGGTAAAACAAAATCGTTCATTTGCCTAAAAAATCGATAAATATTATTATGGAAATAGAGTCTATTGGAATTCCCACTTACTTGGGTGGACTGTGGCCATTCATATTCCAGGTGCCAACGAATATGGTGACCTCTTTTTGGGGGAGCACGCGGCTCAGCTCGCTTGGTCCCAACAGCGAGGATGAGCCCAGTCGTCCATCCAGATAGCTACGCTCCCGTGCCTTGTCCGCCGGTATGAGATTCAATGCCTGCGCAGCCATCAATGCCTGGCGAGCCAAATTGGAGCCAGATCCTTGGCGACGCAGCGTCATGTTCTCGTGCGACATGAAACGCATACCGGGCATCTCTTGGATGCCCACATCGAGCGTATCCGGCTGTGTGGCAATGTTGGGCGAAGACATGTGCTGCGGCGTTGTGGCACGCTTCAATGTTTCCGCACTCTCCTCTGGATGCAGAGGCGGCAGCTCCTGGCCAGGTGGAAACAACTTGAGGCGCAGCCGTGAACGGCACGCAGACACAGCGATGGGTCGGATGGGCGCCCGATTCACTCTGTCGCTCTTGTTGGACGAACTGGATGGAGAGTAGTGCAAATGCTGTTGCGTAGAGCCGGTGGCGCTTGCACCGCTTTGCTCAAAGAAGGTTTTGCTGGCCACTGGAGATTCGGGTGCACTGGCGCACTCGCTCGACGGTCGTGGGCGCTGATACGAAGCAGCTCCTTCGCTTGAATGCGAATTCATCGAACCCGAATTGTCCATCATGCTCCAGCTGAGCGACAGATTGTCGCGCCGCAGCACGTTGCTTGCCGTTGCATTAACCACAGCATCGGGTATCGAATTATAGCGCACAGATACCGGTGGCGTCATGGGCTTCTTCTCAGCCTTGCAGCACAGGCTGAACTGATGGCTGAACCGATTGTGATTGGGCGAACGCTTCTTGGGCGACTTGCGACGCATTACGACATCAGCACCGCCATCGCTTTGGGACCCCGTATCGCTGTAGCGATGTGTGTGAGATTTGCTCTTAGACGTTGGGTTGTCGCGTCTATGGAAGCTTATTAGTCCACTGTGCGACTTGTCCAGCATCTGCGTGGCATTGCAATTGGCAGCGTTGGCTGGCAACGTTTGGCTCTTGTGATTGTTGCTCGACTCCGCCGAGCATTTGGCAAAGCTGACATCATATTGCCCACAAGCAGACGTTGGTCGTCGCTGAGATTTTGGTGAATCAGGTGTTACAGGATGTGGCTCCACCTTGCTGGGCCGCTTGCTCAGCAGCCCAAACAATGTGCTGCCAGTCTTTTGTGCGCTGCGTGGACTGCCGGTAATGCGCTCCTCACTGCCAGCCCCACTCTGCTGCATGATGTACAATTGTGTGGACGCAGCGAGGTAAATAAGTTTATATTCGAGTTGTGTTTGTTGGGGATCCTAGGTGTTAGCTGCTCATGCAAGTCTCTGCAGGTGTAATACTGTGCTTCATCAGCTATTATCACATGTTTTCAATTGTGCTTCGATAGTGTTTACATTTAGCGCTTTCTAATTAGCCTCTTGTGCGTATACAATGTGTCGAAAATCTGACTACACTTTGAACAGGCTGCACTCCATATGTGATGTTTCGCTGCTGCTATGCTCAGCCCATGGTGAGCAAACAACTGTGCTGTGCCTTTGCCTACAAATATGTTGAGAATTTTATAATTA